>NC_045804.1:23768261-24068261 GCF_009873245.2 Balaenoptera musculus
TTGACAGATATGTTTCTTGGATGACAATTTAGATAATTTCAATCATTTGTTACTTTTTCTTGATTACTCTTTGAAGGCTATTAAGAAGTGTTTATCAGGACTTCCCTGGTGGTCCAGTGGTGAAGAATCTGCCTTCTGGTGCGGGGGACGCGGGTTCGATCCCTGGTTGGGGAACTAAGATCCCACATGCCGCGGGGCAACTGGGCCTGCGCGCCACAACTACTGAGCCCGAGTGCCACAAACTACAGAGCCCACGCGCCACAACTAGAGAAGAAAACCCGTGCGCCACAACTAGAGAGAAGCCCTCGCGCTGCAATGAAGAGCCCGCGTGCTGCAACTAAAACATCCCGCCCTGCGTGCTGCAACGAAGACCCGACGCAGCCAAAAATAAAAATAAATAAATAAAATAAATAAATAAATATTAAAAAAAAAAGAAGTGTTTATCCTACCAGGCTTTCAGTGCCCTGTGTGATCTAGTAACATACCTTATCAGAACTGAGGCATATTTATTTTTGTTGTGCAATAGTGATTAGCATTTTAAATGAAGGTGGCAGCTGTACATTTCCAAACAAGATTTAATACACATTTAAAATTGGGATTTTCTGGAGTTCCCTGGTGGTCTAGTGGTTAGGATTTGGCACTTTCACTGCCGTGGCCCGGGTTCAATCCCTGGTCGGGGAACTGAGATCCTGCAAGCTGCGTGGTGCAACCCACCTCCTCCAAATAAACAAACAAAATGGGATTTTTCAAGAGAGAAATTTTAAAACTTATTTTTAAAAATCAACAATCAACATTTATAATTTTTATAAATGGGGAAAATCATTCTTGATTTCTTATAGAGCTTGAAGATGCACTGAAATTGAATGAATAGTTTGCTTCATATATATTTTTTAATACTTTGTAATTCTTCTCATTTATTTATTTATTTATTTTTGGCTGTGAGGGTCTTCGTTGCAGCGCGCGGGCTTAGTTGCCCCGAGGCATGTGGGATCTTAGTTCCCCGACCAGGGATCGAACCCACATCCCCTGCATTGGAAGGCAGATTCTTAACCACTGGACCACCAGGGAATTCCCTGCTTCATATATTTATTTTCTTGGGGAAAGGTCTATATTCATAAGATTCTCAAAGCAATTCATGATTCCAAAAAGCTTAAGATCCACTGTTTAGAATAAGAAAGGAAAAAACATATATACCCTTGAGAGAAACAGTTCATTTTGAAGTCTCTAAGTTTATCTGTTTTAATTTGCTTGAAGGAGAGGCCTGGGATTATGTATTTGCTTTGGAATATTTTCATTATTTCCAGTCATTTCCTGTGAAGGGAAACTGCAGAAACAAGAGATTTCCATTTGAAGATAAATAACCCTGCCGGTCCAAAAAACGGACACATCATTTTGGGGAAAAAAAAAATCTCTCTTCTTTTGCCCTGTTTACTTAGGGTGATATTTACTTTAAGTAATAAAATGTGAAAAAAGCGGAAGCTTGAACCATCTAGGTGTAGGTCGGCTTGAAGTGTAAGCATATAATAGTGACTGCTAAATAGTTTTGGATTATTCATGCCCTTATGCAGCCAAACTGGGTCGCTAAGAAATGAAGCTGTGCGTCTGTGACGATATTTCTTCTATCATTCAGAAAGGAGTTCTGAAAAGGCGGGATAGTGGTAAAGTTGGATTTTTTCCTAGCTTTATGGAGAAATAATTGACATATGGTGTAAGTTTAAAGTGTACAACATAATGATTTGATAAAGGTATATGTTGCAAAATGATTACCACAAAAAGTTACTTAACACATTGCCATCACTTCACATACTTTTTTTGTGTGTGGTGAGAACTTAAAAAAAAATCTACTCTTAGCAGCCTTCAAATATACAATACAGTAGTATTTTTAACTATAGTAACCATGCTGTGCATTATATCACCAGGACTTGTAAGTGGAAGTTTGTACCCTTTGATCACCTTCACCCATATCCCCTGCGTCCACTCCCTGCCCCTGGCAACCACCAATCTGTTAGGGGTAAAATTTATTTATTTATTTATTTATTTATTTATGACTGTGTTGAGTCTTCGTTTCTGTGCGAGGGCTTTCTCTAGTTGCGGCAAGTGGGGACCACTCTTCATCGCGGTGCGCGGGCCTCTCACCATCGCGGCCTCTCTTGTTGCGGAGCACAGGCTCCAGATGCGCAGGCTCAGTAATTGTGGCTCACGGGCCCAGTCGCTCCGTGGCATGTGGGATCTTCCCAGACCAGGGCTCGAACCCATGTCCCCTGCATTGGCAGGCAGATTCTCAACCACTGCACCACCAGGGAAGCCCAGGGGTAAAATTTTTGTTAGGAGTTTAATAGCACAGCATTTTAGGTGTTACTTGGTAAACATCTGCTGTATGTTCTTTAAAACAACATTTTATCCATAGCACACAAGCCTGAAATAAGACTTTCTGGTTATTTGCCCAGATATGGCAGTTCCGTTAGCCAAGGGAGCATCATTTTCAAAGCAGGCCAAAAAATAATTACATTTTCTTATTAATTCTTAGTCTTTGCTTCTGTCCCCAGGTAAAATGTTGAAATAACTTACTCAGACTTCATCAGCAACATCCTGTTACATAATGCTGCTTTTCTGTTCAGTGTAACCTTTGTATCATCCGCCTGCATTCAGTTTGTAGCCAGTGAACACCCTTGGAAGGCAGGGATAGTGTGATACCCACAGTCATATTCCATGTGCCTGGCACATAGTAAGTAGTTTAAGTAAGTAGTCGTTTCTTTCTTTCTTTTTGTTTTTTCCACTGTGCCACGTGGCATACAAGATCTTAGTTCTCCGACCAGGGATCGAACCCATGCCCCCTACAGTGGTAGCGTGGAGTTGTAACCACTGGCCCGCCAGGGAATCCCACTCCTCCCCTTTTTAAAGTAGTTATTTCTTGAGTGAATGATTTGTCAAGTTTACCTCTTTTCTTACATTTACTATAACCTTTACTCCTTTATGTAATCATTTTTAGATTAATATTCTACAAAAAATAAACAATGACAAATACGGAATATTTTCACAGAAAAGTAGAGGGCAGGGGTGCTAAATGTGGGGTTTGTGGAAGGGCTTAAAGGGTCTCTGAGCCTCTGAGAAAAAGAGGTAGAATTTGGGTTGGGTGAGGGCATTTCTTCTGGGGAAATATGGTTCATGGATATATCAAATTCCCAAATCAGTCTGTGGAGCTCCAAATGATTAAGAACCAGTGTTTCAGATGTTGGAGGTTTCAAGCTTCAAAGATAAGGAAAATATTGGCTAATAAAATGAGAAAATAAAATGGTTCTTGAGGGAAAGTAGCTGAATATATTAGGATGCTTTTAGTTTCTTGTGATAGAAACCAACTCAAGCTTATATAAAATAGAATTTATTGGTTTATGTCACTGAAAAAATAAAACAATTGGGAAATGCCAGCCTCAGGAAATATTGAATCTAGGAACTCAAATAGTATCTTTAATTAGGGTTTTTCCCCCCTTGTTGTTTTCCTTTAACATTGGCTTTGTTTTCAGGCATGCTCTTTTCCACCTGTTGAAAAGGATGTCCTTCTGCAGCTTAAGCCTGCTAGATTTGTAAGAGTTTGGGATTCCAGAGGAAGAGAGGTAATATTCTTCCTAAAAACTGGCAAATGTCCCAGAGAGGACTCTGATCAATCTGGTTCAGGTCATATGTCCACCCGTAGGGAGATGGAGTCCTCACGAATCGAATTGCATGGACTGAATAGATTTCGCATGAAACTGGGGAGAAGTTCCTCAAAGGAAGACAGTGTGTACAAGACAAAAAACAATGTCCACTACAGTGATTGAAAAGTTTCAGGACAGGGACTTCCTTGGTGGCACAGTGGTTAAGAATCTGCCTGCCAATGCGGGGGACATGGGTTCGAGCCCTGGCCCAGGAAGATCCCACATGCCGCGGAGCAACTAAGCCTGTGTGCCAGAACTACTGAGCCTGTGCTCAAGGGCCCGCGAGCCACAACTACTGAGCCTGCATGCCACAACTACTGAAGCCCGCACGACTAGAGCCCGTGCTCCACAACAAGAGAAGCCACCGCAATGAGAAGCCCGCGCACCGCAACGAAGAGTAGCCCCTGCTCGCTGCAACTAGAGAAAGCCCGTGCACAGCAACAAAGACCCAACGCAGCCAAAAGAAATAAACTAAATAAATAAATTTAAAAAAAAAAGTTTCAGGACAGATAAAGTAGGTAATAGACAGCAAATTTCATATTAAAACTAGAGTGTATTTAGTGATATCTAAGTTTATTTGTGAACTATACAATTTTCTCTATGGGTTTTAGTTTTTTTACTGTGAAAGTTTTTTCATTTATTTATTCATTCATTTGTTTAACAAATATTTGAGCACCTGCTATGTGCCATCATCATTCTTTGCACTGGGAATAACAACAGCAAGCAAAACAAATCCCTGCCCTCATGGAAGCTACATTCTAGTGAGGCAAGGCAGATAATAAATAAGATAAATTACTAAAATATATAGTATGTTAGATGAGGATAAGTGCAATAGAGAAAAAAAGCAGGAAGGGAAGTAGGGAGTGGGTATTGCAGTTTTAAATATGATGGGCAAAAAAAGTCTTAGTAAGAAGCTGACATTTGAACAAAGATGTTAAGGAGGTGAGGATGAGCAAGCCATTTGGATATCTGGGGGAAGAGTAGTAGAAGATGATGTCAAAGAAGTAAGAGGATGATAGATTGTATTCGTCCTGGGGGGCTCTGGTAAGGACTTTGGGAGAACGCAAGCAATCAGAGGATTTCAAGCAGAGGAGTACACTGATCTGATTTTTTAAAAGGGTCACCCTAACCACTGTATGGAAAATGCATTGCAGAGGTACAACGGTGGAAGTAAGGAGGCCAGTTAGGAGGCTATTGCTACCGCACTAATCCAGGCAATAGATAATGGTGGCACAGACCAGGATGGTGATGGAGATGATGAAAAGTGGTCAGATCTGAAGGTAGATTTGCTGTTGAATTGGATATCATGTATTAGAGAAAGAGTAGAATTTTGGGCCTGAGCAATTGACCACAGTAATTTAATGAGCTAGCTAAGACCAGGAGGAGCAAGCTTTGACATGTTAAGTTTAAGGTTCTTATTAGACATTCAGATGGAGTTGTCCAGAAGGCAACTGGACATTACAAATCTGGAATTCAAGTCTGGGCTAGAGACTGGGCTAGAAATTTGGAGGTTGTCAGCATTCATTTAGTATTTAAAGTTTTGAAATTGGATGAGATCACAGGGAATAAGAATAAACAACGAAGAGAAAGAGTTGTCCAGGGACTGAGCTTGCCAGTGTTAAGAAGGTGGGGACAAGAGGAAGAACAAACAAAGACCAAGAAGGAGCAGCCAGCAAAGTGGAAGGAAAACAAGGAAAAAACCCAATTGGGAGAAAAAAAAGTTTTAAGGAGGAGCGAGTGATCAGTTGTCAAATGATGCAGATAAAACAATTTAAAAAACAAGATGAAGACTGAGATTTATTGATAATCTCTCCATGATGAGAGTGATTTTAGTAAATTAAATTTGATTGGTGGAGATATTTCTAGCACATGGTTCAGGTAATTTAGAAGACTGTTCATTAATCAAATAATCATTTAAATATATTTATTGATATTCCATCCTTTAGTTTTCTCTTTTACATATTATATACAAAATTATGTAAAAAATTATGTATTGAACTCAGATGAATATGTAAGTATAATAGTTAAAGGATTTATATATTTGGAGTAGGTATATATTTTTTTTAACAGTAATTCCGCTTTTTTAAAAACTTAATTATATTTATTTTTTTATACAGCAGGTTCTTATTAGTCATCCATTTTATATACATGTCAATCCCAGTCTCCCAATTCATCACACCACCGCCCCCACCCCTCCGCTGCTTTCCCCGCTTGGTGTCCATACTTTTGTTCTCTACATCTGTGTCTCTATTTCTGCCCTGCAAACTGGTTCATCTGTACCATTTTTCTAGGTTCCACATATATGTGTTAATATACGATATTTGTTTTTCTCTTTCTGACTTACTTCACTCTGTATGACAGTCTCTAGAGCCATCCACGTCTCAACAAATGACCCAGTTTCGTTCCTTTTTATGGCTAAGTAATATTCTATTGCATATATGTACCACATCGTCTTTATCCATTTGTCTGTCGATGGGCATTTAGGTTGCTTCCATGACCTGGCTATTGTAAAGAGCACAGCAATGAACATTGGGGTACATGTGTCTTCTTGAATTATGGTTTTCTCTGGGCATATGCCCAGTAGTGGGATTGCTGGGTCATATGGTAATTCTATTTTTAGTTTAAGGAACCTCCATACTGTTCTCCATAGTGGCTGTACCAGTTTACATTCCCACCAACAGTGCAAGAGGGTTCCCTTTTCTCCACACCCTCTCCAGCATTTGTTGTTTGTAGATTTTCTGATGATGCCCATTCTAACTGGTGAGAGGTGATACCTCATTGTAGTTTTGATTTGCATTTCTCTAATAATTAGTGATGTTGAGCAGGTTTTCATGTGCTTCTTGGCCATCTGTATGTCCTCTTTGGAGAAATGTCTATTTAGGTCTTCTGCCCATTTTTTGATTGGTTTGTTTGTTTTTTTAATATTGAGCTGCATGAGCTGTTTATATATTTTGGAGAATAATCCTTTGTCCATTGATTCGTTTGCAAATATTTTCTCCCATTCTGAGGGTTGTCTTTTCTTCTTGTTTATGGTTTCCTTTGCTGTGCAAAAGCTTTGAAGTTTCATTAGGTCCCATTTGTTTATTTTCGTTTTTATTTCCATTACTGTAGGAGGTGGATCAAAAAAGATCTTGCTGTGATTTATGTCAAAGAGTGTTCTTCCTATGTTTTCCTCCAAGAGTTTTATGGTGTCCAGTCTTACATTTAGGTCTCTAATCCATTTTGAGTTTATTTTTGTGTATGGTGTTAGAGAGTGTTCTAATTTCATTCTTTTACATGTAGCTGTCCAGTTTTCCCAGCACCACTTATTGAAGAGACTGTCTTTTCTCCATTGTATATCCTTGCCTCCTTGTCATAGATTAGTTGACCATAGGTGCATGGGTTTATCTCTGGGCTTTCTATCCTGTTCCATTGATCTATATTTCTGTTTTTGTGCCAGTACCATATTGTCTTGATTACTGTAGCTTTGTAGTATAGTCTGAAGTCAGGGAGTCTGATTCCTCCAGCTCCGTTTTTCTCCCTCAAGACTGCTTTGGCTATTCGGGGTCTTTTGTGTCTTCATACAAATTTTAAGATTTTTTGTTCTAGTTCTGTAAAAAATGCCATTGGTAATTTGATAGGGATTGCAGTGAATCTGTAGATTGCTTTGGGTAGTATAGTCATTTTCATAATATTGATTCTTCCAATCTGAGAACATGGTATATCTTTCCATCTGTTGGTATCATCTTTAATTTCTTTCATCAGTGTCTTATAGTTTTCTGCATACAGATCTTCTGTCTCCCTAGGTAGATTTATTCCTAGGTATTTTATTCTTTTTGTTGCAATGGTAAATGGGAGTGTTTCCATAATTTCTCTTTCAGATTTTTCATCATTAGTGAATAGGAATGCAAGAGATTTCTGTGCATTAATTTTGTATCCTGCAACTTTACCAAATTCATTGATTAGCTCTAGTAGTTTTCTGGTGGCATCTTTAGGATTCTCTATGTATAGTATCATGTAATCTGCAAACAGTGACAGTTTTACTTCATTTCCAACTTGTATTCCTTTTATTTCTTTTTCTTCTCTGAGTGCCATGGCTAGGACTTCCAAAACTATGTTGAATAATAGTGGTGAGAGTGGACATCATTGTCTTTTTCCTGATTTTAGAGGAAATGCTTTCAGTTTTTCACCATTGAGAATGATGTTTGCTGTGGGTTTGTCGTATATGGCCTTTATTATGCTGAGGTAGGTTCCCTCTATGCCCACTTTCTGGAGAGTTTTTATCATAAATGGGTGTTGAATTTTGTCAAAAGCTTTTTCTGCATCTATTGAGATGATCATATCGTTTTTATTCTTCAGTTCGTTAATATGGTGTATCACATTGATTGATTTGCGTATATTGAAGAATCCTTGCATCCCTGGGATAAATCCCACTTGATCGTGGTGTATGATCCTTTTAATGTGTTGTTGGACTCTGTTTGCTAGTATTTTGTTGAGAATTTTTGCATCTATATTCATCAGTGGTATTGGTCTGTAATTTTCTTTTTTTGTAGTATCTTTGTCTGCTTTTGGTATCAGGGTGATGGTGGCCTCACAGAATGAGTTTGTGAGTTTTCCTTTCTCTGCAATTTTTTGGAAAAGTTTGAGAAGGATGGGTGTTAGCTCTTCTCTAAATGTTTGATAGAATTCACCTGTGAAGCCATCTGGTCCTGGACTTCTGTTTGTTGGAAGATTTTAAATCACAGTTTCAATTTCATTACTTGTGATTGGTCTGTTTATATTTTCTGTTTCTCCTTGGTTCAGTCTTGGAAGGTTATACCTTTCTAAAAATTTGTCCATTTCTTCCAGGTTGTCCCTTGTATTGGCATAGAGTTGCTCGTAGTAGTCTCTTAGGATGCTTTGTATTTCTGCCGTGTCTGTTGTAACTTCTCCTTTTTCATTTCTACTTTTATTGATTTGAGTCCTCTCTCTCTTTTTCTTGATGAGTCTGGCTAATGGTTTATCAAGTGTGTTTATCTTCTCACAGAACCAGCTTTTAGTTTTATTGATCTTTGCTATTGTTTTCTTTGTTTCTATTTCATTTATTTCTGCTCTGATCTTTATGATTTTTTTCCTTCTGCTAACTTTGGGTTTTGTCTGTTCTTCTTTGTCTTGTTCCTTTAGGTGTAAGGTTAGATTGTTTTTTTTTTAAATTTATTTATTTATTCATTTATTTAATTTTTGGTTGCATTGGGTCTTCGCTGCTGCACGTGGGCTTTCTCTACTTGCAGTGAGTGGGGGCTACTCTTTGTTGTGGGGCGCAGGCTTCTCATTGCGGTGGCTTCTCTTGCTGTGGAGCACGGGCTCTAGGCGCGCGGGCTTCAGTAGTTGCGGCACACGGGCTCAGTAGTTGTGGCTTGCGGGCTCTAGAGCGCAGGCTCAGTAGTTGTGGCGCATGGGCTTAGTTGCTCCGCGGCATGTGGGATCTTCCCAGACCAGGGCTCGAACCCGTGTCCCCTGCATTGGCAGGCGGATTCTTAACCACTGCGCCACCAGGGAAGCCCCAGGTTAGATTGTTTATTTGAGCTGTTTCTTGTTTCGTGAGGTAGGCTTGTATAGCTATAAACTTCCCTCTTAGAACTACTTTTGCTGCATCCTATAGGTTTTGGATCATCGTGTTTTCATTGTCATTTGTCTCTAGGTATTTTTCGATTTCCTGTTTGATTTCTTCAGTGATCTCTTGGTTATTTAGTAATGTATTGTTAAGCCTCCATGTGTTTGTCCTTTTTACATTTTTAATTCATTTCTAATCTCATAGCGTTGTGGTCAGAAAAGATGCTTGATATGATTTCAATTTTCTTAAATTTCCTGAGGCTTGATCTGTGACCCAAGATATGATTTATCCTGGAGAATGTTTCATGAACACTTGAGAAGAAAGTGTAATCTGCTGTTTTTGGATGGAACGTCCTATAAATATCAATTAAATCTATCTGGTCTATTGTGTCATTTAAAGCTTATGTTTCCTTATTAATTTTCTGTTTGGATGATCTGTCCAATGGTGTTAGTGAGGTGTTAAAGTCCCCCACTATTTTTGTGTTATTGTCGATTTCCTCTTTTAGAGCTGTTAGCAGTTGCCTTATGTATTGAGGTGCTCCTATGTTGGGTGCATATATATTTATAATTGTTATATCTTCTTCCTGGATTGATCCCTTGATCATTATGTAGTGTCCTTCCTTGTCTCTTGGAACATTCTTTATTTTAAAGTCTATTTTATCTGATATGACTATAGCTACTCCAGCTTTCTTTTGATTTCCATTTGCATGGAATATCTTTTTCCATCCCCTCAGTTTCAGTCTGAATGTTTCCCTACGTCTAAAGTTGGTCTCTTGTAGACAGCATATATATGGGTCTTGCTTTTGTATCCATTCAGCCAGTCTGTGTCTTTTGGTGGGAGCATTTAATCCATTCACGTTTAAGGTAATTATTGATGTGTATGTTCCTATTACCATTTTCTTAATTGTTTTGGGTTTGTTTTTGTAGGTCCTTTTCTTCTCTTGTGTTTCCCACTTAGAGAAGTTCCTTTAGCATTTGTTGTAGAGCTGGTTTGGTGGTGCTGAATTCTCTTAGCTTTTGCTTGTCTGTAAAGCTTTTGATTTCTCCATTGAATCTGAATGAGATCCTTGCCGGGTAGAGTAACCTTGGTTGTAGGTTCTTCCCTTTCATCACTTTAAGTATATCATGCCACTCCCTTCTGGTTTGTAGAGTGTCTGCTGAGAAATCAGCTGTTAACCTTATGGGAGTTCCCTTGTATGTTATTTGTTGTTTTTCCCTTGCTGCTTTCAGTAATTTTTCTTTGTCTTTAATTTTTTGCCGATTTGATTACTATGTGTCTCGGCGTGTTTCTCCTTGGGTTTATCCTGTATGGGTCTCTCTGCACTTCCTGGACTATTTCCTGGGTGGCTATTTCCTTTCCCAGGTTAGGGAAGTTTTCGACTATAATCTCTTCATATTTTTTCTCTGGTCCTTTCTCTCTCTCTTCTCCTTCTGGGACCCCTATAATGCAAATGTTGTTGCGTTTAATGTTGTCCCCGAGGTCTCTTAGGCTGTCTTCATTTCTTTTTCTTTTTTTTAAAATAAATTTATTTATTTATTTATTTATTTTTGGCTGTGTTGGGTCTTCGTTTCTGTGCGAGGGCTTTCTCTACTTGCGGCGAGCAGGGACCACTCTTCATCGCGGTGCGCGGGCCTCTCACTATTGCGGCCTCTCTTGTTGCGGAGCACAGGCTCCAGATGCGCAGGCTCAGTAGTTGTGGCTCACGGGCCCAGTTTCTCCGCGGCATGTGGGATCTTCCCAGACCAGGGCTCAAACCCGTGTCCCCTGCATTGGCAGGAGGATTCTCAACCACTGCACCACCAGGGAAGCCCTGTCTTCATTTCTTTTAATTCTTTTTTCTTTATTCTGTTCCGCAGCAGTGAATTCCACCATTCTGTCTTTCAGGTCACTTATCCGTTCTTCTGCCTCAGTTATTCTGCTATTGATTCCTTCTAGTATATTTTTCATTTCAGTTATTGTGTTGTTCATCTTGCTTGTTTGTTCTTTAATTCTTCTAGGTCTTCGTTAATCATTTCTTGCAACTTCTCAATCTTTGCCTCCATTCTTATTCCGAGGTCCTGGATCATCTTCACTATCATTATTCTGAATTCTTTTTCTGGAAGGTTGCCTATCTGCACTTCATTTAGTTGTTTTTCTGGGGTTTTCTCTTGTTCCTTCATCTGGTACATAGCCCTCCGCCTTTTCATCTTGTCTGTCTTTCTGTGAATGTGGTTTCTGTTCCACAGGCTGCAGGATTGTAGTTCTTCTTGCTTCTGCTGTCTGCCCTCTAGTGGATGAGTCTATCAAAGAGGCTTGTGCAAGTTTCCTGATGGGAGGGACTGGTGGTGGGTAGAGCTGGCTGTTGCTTTGATGGGCAGAGCTCAGTAAAACTTTAATCCATTTGTTTGCTGATGGGTGGGGCTGGGTTTCCTCCCTGTTGGTTGTTTGGCCTGAGGCGACCGAACACTGGAGCATACCTGGGCTCTTTGGTGGGGCTAATGGCAGACTCTGGGAGGGCTCACACCAAGAAGTACTTCCCAGAACTTCTGCTGCCAGTGTCCTTGTCCTCCCGGTGACACACAGCCACCCCCCGCCTCTGCAAGAGACCCTCCAACACTAGCAGGTAGGTCTGGTTCAGTCTCCTATGGGGTCACTGCTCCTTCCCCTGGGTCCCGACGAGCACACTACTTTGTGTGTGCCCTCCAAGAGTGGAGTCTCTGTTTCCCCCAGTCCTGTCGAAGTCTTGCAATCAAATCCCGCTAGCCTTCAAAGTCTGATTCTCTAGGAATTCCTCCTCCCGTTGCCGGACCACCAGATTGGGAAGCCTGACGTGGGGCTCAGAACCTTCACTCCAGTGGGTGGACTTCTGTGGTATAAGTGTTCTCCAGTTTGTGAGTCACCCACCCAGCAGTTATGGGATTTGATTTTATTGTGATTTTGCCCCTCCTACCGTCTCATTGTGGCTTCTCCGTTGTCTTTGGATGTGGGGTATCTTTTTTGGTGAGTTCCAGTGTCTTCCTGTCGATGATTGTTCAGCAGTTAGTTGTGATTCTGGTGTTCTTGTAAGAGGGAGTGAGAGCACGTCCTTCTACTCCGCCATCTTGAACCAATCTCTATGTATTTTCTTTAGAATGCCTATTATAATGAAGTGGAAACACTTTCATAAATATTATTTTGTCATCTTTTGCCTTCTATATTTGGAGACACTTTCATAAATATTATTTTGTCATCTTTTGCCTTCTATATTTGGAGATTTTAAACCTTAATTATTACTTTTTTTTTTTTTTTAAATTTTTTGGCTGTGCTGTGCAGCATGTAGGATCTTAGTTCCCTTGACCAGGGATCGAACCCGTGTCCCCTGCAGTGGAAACATGGAGTCTCAACCACTGGATCACCAGGGAAGTCCCCTAAACCTTAATTTTTATAGAGAAACTAAAAATCAACCTAAGTTGATGATTCTGAGATCTTCTTGAGTAGTTAATGCCTAGTTGTGATTCTTGATACCAAGAAACACAGATTTGTAATGTTAAAAATTTTTCATTTATCTAATGAAAATAATGTATTTTTCTTCTTTATTAGAAATTCATTGAATTTGAAGACTCTCAAGAACAGGAAAAAAAGGATTTACAGACCAGAGTGGAATCTTTAGAATCTCAAACAAGACAACTTGAACTCAAGGCCAAAAACTATGCTGACCAGAGTAAGTAAAATATGTTAAAGGGTGGAATGACTCATCCTGACATTTGACTACGGTTCCAGATATATGCTTGGAATTGTCACCCCACACTGAAGAGTGAGACCTGGGAGCTTGGTTTATTCTATATTGTTCACATTTTCATGTGGTACCCATGTCTGCAGAAATTACTAAGTCAGACACCTATAGGACTCTCTTCTTCAATTTAGCTCTCAGCTTCTGTTTGTAGCTTACATTGTATAGTAGTTAACATTATGCTGTATCCATTGTGCAGGATTCTGGGGTGTGTACATGTGAATCATTTCTTCAAATTTTGATCAGTTACACAAAGTTCCGTTGGTTTCTGTGTTGCTTTGAAATTTAAAAATATAAGAGAAACTTTAGCTTTGAAGTATGTATAAGAAATTTACTGAATTCTTTTTCATTCCTTTCTAATGGAAAACTGAGGACATTTAGGTGAATAGAACGACGTTTTTCAGAATCATTTCATTTTTAATATAATTTCATATATTCTTGATTCAAAAATAGTTATTGTTTCAAATTCCAAGGACTTCTTCCCCTTTTTGTCTAATGAAAGTGGACCTAATTAAGTCAAAATTCAAAAAAGAAACTTTATGGCATATTTTCATGTTTGATTCAGGCAGATCACTCTCCAGTTTTCCCTCCCAGGATTGTAAACTTCTAGATGGCCTGCAGTTACTCTTCCCATACCACCCATGAAGGTTACCTAGTGACACCTGCTGTAAAAGGACTGGCATTCATGAAGGATAACCTTCACTACCAGGCTTAGAGTGTGTATGATAACTGGCTGCTCCCTTTAGGACTCTGGAAGAGTCCAATAGAGCTAAACCTAGAATCACTGGGAATCTGGAGTTTTGGCATTCTAGAATTCAAGGAGAACTCAAATGGCTATTAAGCAGATGTCATAGAAGGGAGCCAATGGATATTTGGTAATGGAATGCCACCAGAGTGAGACAAAACGAGCCATGTGTCATGTCTTTGTTCTTTTAGGCTTGTAGATACCTAGAGTGCTGTACCCTTCCTTTGTTAACAGTGAATCCTAACTTGATTGCGTTTTCATATCAGGGACTATATAGTATTTTAGAACAAAGCACTGAAGGTGCAGTTGTGACAGAACCAACCTCATTCTTGTACCAAGTACGTTTACCTCTTGACTTCTGAGGAGTATCAAGTTTTGGATAAGGAAATTTTCTTTTGACTTAGAAAGGAACTCCTTGTCTAGAATCTTTTGATGCTCTAAATAATCTGCTTCTATGATAGGAAAATATTAAAGGAAGAATTACCTTGTACTTGATATAGTAGCTTTTTAAATTAAGATCGTTATCCAGTCCAATGAGTCATACCTACCTTTTTTGGAATTGTCATGTTCTTTGGTGTCCATTCTCTCATTTCTCTCTCAGAAGTACTGATTACCATGTTTCCTATTTTTTTTTTTTTTTTTTTAATTTATTTTAGTTATTTATTTATGGCTGTGTTGGGTCTTCGTTTCTGTGCGAGGGCTTTCTCTAGTTGTGGCAAGCGAGGGCCACTCCTCATCGCGGTGCGCGGGGCTCTCCCCGTCGCGGCCTCTCTTGTTGCGGAGCACAGGCTCCAGACGCGCAGGCTCAGTAACTGTGGCTCACGGGCCCAGTTGCTCTGCGGCACGTGGGATCCTCCCAGACCAGGGCTCGAACCCGTGTCCCCTGCATTAGCAAGCAGATTCTCAACCACTGCGCCACCAGGGAAGCCCCCATGTTTCCTATTTTAATTCAAAATACTTTTTTAAAAATAAGGTGTCATTTAAAAATAATTGATAATTCTCTATGGAAGGGATGAGTAAATTACTCACCAAGTATTGGATATGGTCTTGAGCTATATTTGATCTGAGAACTTTATTTTTGTTATTAATATAATATTATTTCAAGAATTTCTCCCTCTGGATGTCTGCTATCCCCCTTTTCCCCCTGCTATTCCATTTTGAAATAAATCTTGTTGTCTGAGTAACAGTTAAAGAACTTAAAACTGTGGTTAATCAGAATTGACCATTGAGATGCACAAAGCTGAAAATCTCTTGGTCCATGAGCTAAGGCTATAATGAGTCTCCTTTTATTTATGCTTTGGAACTTACTCCCTTCTCCTTTGATACTTTGGCATCTTTTTCTCTTTTCCATCTAATTGTTTTCCTCGCTCTTCTATTTTTTTCTAAATGAATATAATATGAAATCTAAATATGTCTAAAAATTTTCTTCTGAGTCTTTATTTTACCACATTTTAAACATCTGAAAAAAATTGTGGGGGGGTTGGTGGAAATAGTTTGACTTTTTTCATTTTACCGCCTTAGTTTTCCCTTCCCCAGATCACCAATATGAATGAAAGAAAGCCCCTTTATTTTTTAAAAAGGTTGTGGTAGGAGGTAATCTTTAAGTATCATCAGTGCCCTATGCTATTGGAAAAACCGGCCCGGGAATATGTTTTTTAAAAAGATGAAAATATATTTAAATGAATGTAGGTCAGAGTATATTAATTCTTTTTTTGTATGATAGGATACAGAATATCTGGACTTTAATATTGTAATTTTGGTTTTTTAAGACTGTATAGTGATTTTTATTAGATTTATTGTAACCCAACGTTTTTTTTTAACTTTTTAAATGTTTTAAACGTGTTTTTTAGTGTTCTGAACATCTGTATTTAAATAAGCACTTAAGGCCAAAGAAATTACTGATGATGATACCTATAGAGAGGAAGGATGCATGCAGTTTTTTGTGTTTAGTGCTATTTTTTGAGTGCTGTATGATAACAATATCGTCCAATTTCCATGTTTGTTTTTATAAATATGTTAGAGTCTTTAACTTTAAAAGACTGTCAGTTCTGATTGATGTGTTTTAGGGCACATATCCCTTTTAAAAAGTAGCCACAATGAAAGTCCAAGTTCTGCTTTGGGACTACTTCTTATGTTAAAAGGGGAAATTTTGGTTGTAGTTACTTGCTATTTGAGAAGCAAGAAAAAGTCAAGAAATAGGAACTGAATTAAAGAACACACTTGACAGCTTTTAATAGTATGGAATCTATCAGGTTGTTGTGGTATGATTTTAAAATTTTTGATGATATAAAAAATTTGTTATAATTTTATGGTCATGTTTGATTTTGGAGATTTCTGGTTGCTCTCTTTTCAAAATTTGAACTACATAAGAATTATTTTGGCTTTTCCAACATAAATAAAGCAATTTTTAAAAGGCCACATATTGTTCCTTATCTGGGTATAATAGTAATACTTCTTGGTAGTTAACATCTTGTAAGGCTTAAGGAAGAATCTGAAATATATGTGGAGTGGAATAAGGAAGTTGTGGATTGAGGCCTTTAGTGCTTTTCAGCTGTGTAAGGTGTAAGCAATCAACCTTGCCATTCATAGTGTGGCAGCAATGAGTTCTTCATCAGAAAATACTTTTTATATTCATTATTTCTGTTATATACTGATTATTTCTGTTCTTGTAAGCCAAATACTATCTTAAGTAAATACAGACATTTTAATATGTTAAAAATAAAAAACTACTACTATCTGCCTAGCATTCAGCCTCTAGGCATGGTTTTGGCACAGAAGAATATGATATGGTCATTACAGTCAAAGAAATCATAGTTTTGTGGGGAAAAAGGTTGTGTGTATGACCGTCTCGTCTTTTCCATATGTACCATGCTTTTATCACTGCAGAGTGTATATATAAGTTTGCATCTTTCCTTTAACATTATCATAAGTATTTTCCTTATTGTATAATCTTTATTTTTTAAATGTGTGTCAACACCCATCATCCAGAAGCTATGCCGTCTATTAACAATTCTTGTTTTCCCTGAGGAACTGTGCTTTGTCCTTTTCTCTAGTGAGAATTATTTAATGGCTACTTTGGTTTTTGAACTTGGCTACTCAGAAACTCAGAACAAATTTTGAAGTACAACCATAACAACTGGTTTGGGCCTTACTTGGGTGGCATATTTAAATTGTTGTTTTCCTGTTCCACATTTTATACATATATAATGAATTGTTAAGATATGTTCTTGTAAACTATCTCAAATCCTTTGTGGAATTAAGGAATGAATGAATTGGTAAAAATAAATACAGGCGAATTTTTTTAAAAACTCAAAAAATTTCTGTTGGTTGGTTGGACATTTTTTCCAGTGTAGTGAATCATATTACAGTGAATATTTTTTCACACATGTAGATTGCCCTTTTTGGTAATTTTCTTAGGATATAGTTACAGAAGTAGGGCAAGGAATATGAACATTGTAGTGGTTCTTGGTATTTAGTAGTGTTTGGTCATTTTTTATGTGAACAGAATTGGAGAAGGAAGAATTAGTAGCAACTTCCACATTACTTATCATAACTTATGAATTTGAATCATTATTTACAACATATTAGCACCCAGAGGTGATGTAGAACCATTTATTATTTATTTGATTTTCTCTTGGGAAAATTCTGTTGCCCTCAAGCTACTTGAGTTTATAAGAGATGACCTTTTCCTTGAATTGTGGAGAAGATGGCAAGATTTAGATGGCAGTGATTTTAAGCTACTTAAATAATCTCCGTATCTGCCCTTTCTTCCTTTGAATGAAAATACATTTTTAAAAATTAAGTGGGGACTTCCCTAGTGGCTCAGTGGTTAAGAATCCGCCTGCCAATGCAGGGGACACGGGTTCGAGCCCTGGTCCAGGAAAATGCCACATGCCGCGGAGCAGCTAAGCCCGTGTGCCACAAATACTGAGCCTGCGCTCTGGAGCCCACGAGCCACAACTACTGAAGCCCGTGCGCCTAGAGCCCGTGCTCTGCAACAAGAGAAGCCACCACAGTGAGAAGCCTGAGCACCGCAACGAAGAGTAGCCCCCGCTCGCTGCAACTAGAGAAAGCCTGCAAGCAGCAATGAAGACCCAACGCAGCCAAATAAATAAGTTAAATGGAAAAATATTTTTGACACCTGAAGATATTTGTGGTAGAGTTTTATACTCTGACTTTTCTACACTTCCCATCTCCCATTCACTTGCTTTTTAAACTTAGTATAGATGTTAGTCTAATAAAACACCTTCAAGCCTGTACCTTGAAACACATTATTGGAAGGAAAACTCTCCTTTTTGGTCATAAGAATTAGCACACCATTAGATGGAAAATAATGGGAAGGTAGTATAATCATAAACATGTTTTTAATTTTAAAGGAATAAATGGCTTAAAACATACTTCAGATTTGGGAGTTATTTATAAGCAAGGGCTGTGTTAGTGATGTGGTTGATAAATTGAGAATTTTCACAACACAGAAGAAAAATAATCTTTTTCAGTTAACAGGTATAGCTTCACCCCAAAGTTAATAGTTGAGAGGGCCTAAATATTTTCTGTCATTATTTTTTAAGTTATTTTAAAAAATACCTTCAGACCAATAAAAAGCTTTATTAGCTCCTTTACTGTACTTTGCAATTGGCAAAGAATGTTAATACTCTCAGAATTTCCACAATACTGTAATAGGTTACTTCTTTCATTTTAATTTTATCTTGTCAAGAGGCAGTCCCTTTCTACATTATTTTTACAATGATGAAGGTAGACAACTGATGATTTATATTTTTGTTGAAAGCATACTTCTTATTAAGGCAGCTTTAGGAGATTCAGATTGATATCTCCTTATTTTAAAAAGTTACAAAAATAAAATTTGTTATATAGAAAGTTAGTTTTTTAGTTCATTTAACTTGAATCTAATATCTTTTGCGATATTACGAATATCTGTATATTTAATAAACTTTATGTAAGGATTTTTTAAAAAATTTTATTTATTTATTTATTTTTGGCTGCGTTGTGTCTTTGTTGCTGCACGTGGGCTTTCTCTAGTTGCTGCGAGCGGGGGCTACTCTTCCTTGCAGTGCGCGGGCTTCTCATTGCGGTGGCTTCTCTTGTTGTGGAGCACGGGCTCTAGGCACGTGGGCTTCAGTAGTTGTGGCACGTGGGCTCAGTAGTTGTGGCTCACGGGCTCTCGAGCGCAGGCTCAGTAGTTGTGGCACTCGGGCTTAGTTGCTCCGCGACATGTGGGATCTTCCCAGACCAGGGCTCGAACCCGTGTCCCCTGCATTGGTAGGCAGATTCTTAACCACTGTGCCACCAGGGAAGTCCAAGGATTTTTTTTTAAAGAGCTTGTGTATGAGAGGGAAAGCAGATAATTAGGCACAAGATAATTTATGCAAACACTAACATTTTATTACTTCTGCTTCATTAGGTAATATCTATGTGGTCTTCAGATCTGTTTTATGTTTTATTATCTGTATTTGGACTGTTCATTTCTGTAATCTAGTGTTATTTATTGAGAAACTTAAGGTTGTAGTTCATAATTAATATCTAGAACTAAAGGTTTCATGGAAAATTAATTGTATGAGTAAGAGTTAAAGGATTGATGGTGATTTAGCTTAGAGAATAGAATAAACATGAGTGATTTGGTTATTCTTCAAACATAAAGGAATGAGTAAGGAAGATACCAAGTTGTTTTTTTGTAAATTTAGGAGATTAAATCAGAGAAAATGAATTTGTTGTTTTTGGTTGATCATGAGGAAGTATTTCTTGACCATGAAGGTGATACATAGGAATATGTGCTGAGGGAAAGCATGGACTCTCCCTACATAGACTTTACGTGGCATATAATGTCTGTCTGAAAAATCTTTTTAAGTTTAGGGACATGGTGAAGGACTTAGTTGGCAGAGCAGAGGTTTTTATTGCTGTTTTGATGTGGTTGTGTTTGTGATTTATTTGCTCTTAAGTGAGCACTTGATTCTTGCTTACCTGTTGAGACGTTTGATGCTAAATTGTTTAAGGAAAGCTTCTGAAAGACCAATGTCAATCTTCTGAGGCCAAGTAGCAGTTGGATTATCTGCCTTCCTCGATTAGTAAGAACTGATGATTCCTTTTGAGAAGGCAAATAACAAGTTGGATATGGCATTCTAGAAGGTCTGTTTCTCTTTCTTCCCCCCATAGGCCTATCAGCAGTCTGATGGGGCAGAAGACAACAGAGATGGAAGGTGTTCCAAACTTGGCAAAGGCCATCAATCTAAGGAGGTAAGCTCTGATTTTGAGCAGGTAGAGCAGGTGGCTCTTCCTGCCTTAATCATATCCTCTTGCTCTTTGGAAAGATGAATGGAAAGAAAGAGCATTTAAAATGAGGCTGAAGTATCTTCATTAGCTATTATAAGGGGAACATTTTGAATTAGTCTTTTGAGTCTTCTTTTATCTTTCCCCCTACCCCCTTATAGTTTTCAGTGCCTTGATTTGTTTGATTTTTTTTTCTCCCTAGAATATTAGCTTAAAAAAATTGGCAGATTATCTGTTGCTTGGGGATAGGAAGGATGAGCAGAATCTTGTTTATTTCAAGTTAATCTCAGGTTGTAGCTAGTTTGAGTAAAATCATATGATTTTAGGATTTTTCCTGAGATCATTTTGAGGTTTGGGTTCACATGGGAACTATTAAACAAGAAACGATTTTTTCTTGTTTAAACATTTCAGGTAAATTACAACAGTATAGGTATAGGTTAACTTTATGATACTTGAGGTTTTGGGGGATGTCTACCATCTTTGCCCAGGTGGGCCTTTCTTTCCCAACTTTCCCTTCCCTTCTACTTCTCTTTTCTTTTCCCCTTACTGATTACTGGGTGGCATTCAGGGCTTTGAAGATAAGGCTCTTCCCAGCACTTAAAGGTACTTTTCAGTTAAACACTATACCATCTCATGTGACTTAGGCCTTGAGAAAACTTGAGTCCATTGACTGTGTTGTTGTACTAATGTAAGTATTTTAAGAAAGGAGTGAGAGGTTCTGAATTTGTTTTATATGATCTTGGTGGTTAACTCATATACCTAAAAATATAATACTAATATTCAGAATCACAGTACAAATAAAGAAAACATGAAATGTAGGAAGTCATAGATAGTTTCTGTCAAGATACTTGCTGGAGATGTTAGGTTGGAGAAAATAATGGCCAAATAACATTCAGAAAATCATCCAGAATAACAAAGATATAAACTATTCTTAAGCACCACGAATTGACACGCCTTTGGTAATTTAGAATGCCTTTTGAAAGGTTTTTAATGTGTGTTTACAAGCTAGTATATGAGTTAAGGTAACTCTAGTTGCTGTAGCAAACAAGCTGCAAAGGACATATATAGTGATTCAGATGTTATGTTATTTCTTGTTCACGTGAAACTTCCTTCTTTCTTTCTTTCTTTATATTGATTGATTGGCTGCACTGCATGGCTTGCAGGATCTTACTTCCCAAACCAGGGATTGAACCCAGGCCACAACACTGAAAGCGCTGAGTCCTAACCACTGGACTGCCAGGGAATTCCCTCCCTATGTGAAATTTAAATTGGATGTTTCTGATACATGGGTGGCTCCTTTGGAGACACAGGCCCTTTCCAACTTTGCTCCAAGTTTGTCATACCTACATTGAGTTGGAGGAAGGGGAAAGAGCATGGAGGATTGTGTGTGGAAGGTTTTTATTGGGCCAGGCCTAGGAGTAGCACACATAGCTCTCACTTCTACTTCACTGGCTGTATAACTCAGTTAGAAGCTCACTTACAGAGGCTGGGATATGTAGTCTAGCTATGTGTCCCAAGAAAAAGAGAAACTGCTTTGGTTAGTATCAGCTAGTCTTTGCCTTGGCCTAACAGCCTTAGTAGATGGTACATGATTTTGCTGAAGTGTTGAGGCAAGGGAGGGAATGTAACTAAAGCTTAGCAACCATGTGCCTATTCTTTCTACTGTGAGTAACCTGAGGAAGAGAAGGTGAGGAAACTTTAATGAAAATATAGCATTTATGATTTGTACTCTCATCTGATTTTTTAATAACTTCAAGGTTACTCTGGTTTAATTTTTATTATCGCTTTAAAACTCTTCACTGAATGTTCATTCATTTATTCAACAAACATTTACTAAGTGTTGAGATTTTCTTTTTTGTTCCCTTAACTTCCTGACTTTTACTTTAAAAAAATAGGTTACTGTTAAATTGAGATGCAATTTTCCGACGCTTATGTTAAGGAATAGACTTTGAATGATACTTCCTGCCCCTTTAAAAAAATGTAATTTCCATACCATAAAATCCACCATTTTAGAGTATACAATTCAATGGGTTTTAGTATATTCATAAAGTTGTACAACCATCATCACTATCAAATTCTAGAACACCATCATTCCAAAAAGAAACACCATACCTGTTAGCACTCATGGTTCCTGGCTTTCCCTCAGCCCTTAGTACCCACTAATCTGCTTTCTGTCTCTATGGATTTGCCTATTCTGGAATTTCATATAAATGAAATCATATAATATATGGTCTTTTGTGACTGGCTTCTTTCACTTAGCATAAGGTTCATCTACGTTGTAGCGTGTATCGTTACTTAATTCCTTTTTAAGGCTGAATAATATTCCATTATATGGATATAGACTACATTTTATGGCCACCCCCGACCCCTTTAATTGCCTGTTTATCCTGCTGGTCTCAGAACTAGAATCAACCAAAACTCTTCCTTGGCTGTCTGAAAGCCTACCTAGTTTTGTAGAGTTGAATACAGTGAACATCCACTTTGGGAAGATATCCCTTGGGTTTCTCATTGGCATCCTGATTTGTCTAGTTACTAGTTCATAAGTGGAGAAGTAGATAACTTAATATTTGAACTATCTTTAATCATATTCTTTTGAATATGGTTGTCTACTAGTTAACTGGTAATATATTAGTGGTCTTGTTTTGATTTGTATAATACATCTGGGTGTAACTATACAAAAGAAAAAACCTATTTAATTTGTGTGTGTGTGTGTGTGTGTGTCTGTGTGTCTGTTTTGGGTCTTCGTTGCTGCACACAGGCTTTCTCTAGTTGCAGTGAGTGGGGCCTACTCTTTGTTGCGGTGCGCGGGCTTCTCATTTCAGTGGTTTCTCTTGTTGCAGAGCATGGGCTCTAGGCACACGGACTTCAGTAGTTGCAGCATGTGGGCTCAGTAGTTGCGGCACATGTGCTCTAGGGTGTGCGGGCTTCAGTAGTTGTGGCGTGCAGGCTCAGTAGTTGTGGCTCATGGGCTCTAGAGTGCAGGCTTAGTAGTTGTGGTGCACTGGCTTAGTTGCTCCGTGGCATGTGAGATCTTCTCAGACCAGGGATCGAACCCATGTCTCCTGCATTGGCAGGTAGATTCTTAACTACTCTGCCACCAGGGAAGTCCCAAAACCTATTTAATTTTAATGGGATAGAGAAATAAATATTTTAGGGCCTCAAGTAAGTAGACTAAGTAGTTGTACTGCAGTGAAGAGGAAGATGGAAGTATATAATACTTATGCTAGAGAAACTTATTACCATTTCATTAATTTTGAAGTATAATTGACTTAAAATATATTAGTTTCAGGTGTGCAGCATAATGATTTGATACTTTTATGTATCACAGAATGATCACCACTATAAGTTGTTACTGTCTGTCACTATACAAACTTATTAAAATATTATTGACTGTATTCTCTTTGTTATAATTACATCCCCATGACTTATTTATTTTATAACTGGAAGTTTGTACCTCTTAATCCCCTTCACTTATTTCACTCCTCCGCTACCACCCTTCCCTCTGGCAAACAGTAGTTTGTTCTCTGTATCTATGAGTCTATTTCTGTTTTGTTATATTTCTTTTGTTTTTTAGATCCTACATATAAGTGAGATCATATGGTACTTATCTTTCTCTGTCTATTTCACTTAGGGTAATATCCTCTTAGGTTCATTCATGTTGTCATAAATGGCAAGATTTCATTCTTTCTATGGCTGAGTAATATTCCACTTCATATATATATGTATATATATATATATATGCCACATCTTCTTTATCCATTCATCTGTTGATGGGCACTTAGGTTGCTTCCATATCTTAGCTACTGTAAATAATGCTGCCATGAACTTTAGGGTACATATACCTTTTGGAATTAGTGTTTTCATTATCTTGAGATAAATATTCGGAAGTGAATTACTGGATTGTATGGTAGTTCTGTTTTTTATTTTTTGGGGAATCTCCATACTGTTTTCCATAGTGGCTATACCAATTTACATTCCCACCAACAGTATACAAGGGTTCTTTTTTCTCCACATCCTTTCCAACACTTGTTATTTCTTGTCTTTTTGATAATAGTCAATTCTCACAGGTATGAAATGATGTCTCCTTGTGGTTTTGATATGCATTTCCCTGATGATTAGTGATGTTGAGCATCTTTTCATGTGCTTACTGGCCATCAGTATGTCTTCTTTGGAAAAATGTCTGTTCAGGTCTTCTGCTTCCTTTTTATTTATTTTTTTCTTTTTTTTAAAAAAAAATTTATTTATTTATTTATTTATTTATTTTTGGCTGTGTTGAGTCTTTGTTTCTGTGCGAGGGCTTTATTTAGTTGTGGCGAGCGGGGGCCACTCTTCATCGCGGTGCGCAGGCCTCTCACTATTGCGGCCTCTCCCGTTGCGGAGCACAATCTCCAGACGCGCAGGCTCAGTAGCTGTGGCTCACGGGCCTAGTTGCTCCGCGGCATGTGGGCTCTCCCCAGACCAGGGCTTGAACCCGTGTCCCCTGCATTGGCAGGCAGATTCTCAACCACTGCACCACCTTCTGCTTATTTTTTAATCAGATTGTTTGGTTTTTTGATATTGAGTTTTATGTGTTCTTTATATATTTTGGATATTAACCCCTTATCTAACATATCATTTGCAAATATCTTCTCCCATTCAGTAGCTTGCCTTTTTGTTTTGTTGATGGTTTCCTCTGCTGTGCAAAAACTTTTTAGTTTGATATATCCCCACTGTCTATCCATGCTTTTGTTGCCATTGCCTGAGGAGATAGATAAAGAAAAAATTGCTAAGACCAATGTCAAAGAGCATACTGCCTATGTTTTCTTGTAGGAATTTTATGGTTTCAGGTCTTACATTTAAGTCTTTAATCCATTTTGAATTCATTTTTGTATATGATGTAAGAAAATGGTCCGGTTTCATTCTTTTTTTTTTTTTTTCATAAATTTATTTATTTTTATTTTTGGCTGTGTTGGGTCTTCGTTTCTGTGTGAGAGCTTTTCTCCAGTTGCGGCAAGCGGGGGCCACTCTTCATCGCGGTGCGCAGACCTCTCACTATCGTGGCCTCTCTTGTTGCGGAGCACAGGCTCCAGACGCACATGCTCAGTAGTTGTGGCGCATGGGCTTAGTTGCTTCGCGGCATGTGGGATCCTCCCAGGCCAGTGCTTGAACCTGTGTCCCCTGCATTGGCAGGCAGATTCCCAACCACTGCGCCACCAGGGAAGCCCCCGGTTTCATTCTTTTACATGTAGCTGTCCAGTTTTCCCAGCATCATTTATTGAAGAGACTGTCTTTCCCCCATTGTATATTCTTGCCTCCTTTGTCGTAGATTAATTGACCATATAAGTGTTGGTTCATTTCTGGGTTCTCTATTCTGTTCCATTGATATATGTGTTCGTATTTGTGCCAGTACCATACTGTTTTGATTATTATAGCTTTGTTGTATGGTTTGAAATCAGGAAACATGATACCTTAGCTTTGTTCTTCTTTCTCAAGATTACTTTGGCTCTGGGATTTTCTTTGGTTCCATACAGATTTTGGGATTATTTGTTCTAGTCTGTGAAAAACACTATGGGTATTTTGATAGGGATTGAATTGAATCTGTAGATTGCTTTGGGTAGTAAGGACATTTTAACAATATTAATTCTTTCAATCCATGAGCACAGTATATATTTCCATTTATTTGTATTGTCTTCACTTTCTTATAGTTTTCAGAGTACAGGTCTTTCACCTTCTTGGTTAAACTTATTCTAGGTATTTTATTCTTTTTCATGCAATTGTAAATAGGATTGTTTCCTTAATTTCTCTTTCTGATAGTTCATTGTTAGTGTACAGAAATGCAAAAAATTTCTGTATGTTAATTTTGTATCATGCAACTTTACTGAATCCACTTATTCTCATAGTTTTTTGGTGGAGTCTTTAGGGTTTTCTATATATAGTATCCTGCCATCTGCAAATAGTAACAGTTTTACTACTTCTTTTCTAGTTTGGATGCCTTTTATTTCTTTTTCTTGTCTGATTGCTGTGGCTAGGACTTCAAATACTATGTTGAATAAAAATGGTGAGAGTGGGGACTTCCCTGACAGTCCAGTGGTTAAGACTCTGAGCTTCCACTGCAGGGGGCATGGGTTCGATCCTGGTCAGGGAATTAGGAATCCCGCATGCTGCAAAGCGTGGCCAAAAAAAAAAAAAAAGATGGTGAGAGTACCTATCCTTGTCTTGTTCCTGATCTTAGAGGAAAAGCTTTGGCTTTTCACTGTCAAGTATGATGTTAGCTGTGCGTTTGTCATATATGGCCGTTATTGTGTTGAGGTACATTTCCTCTGCACCCACTTTGTTGAGAGTTTTTATCATAAATAGATGTTGAATTTTGTCATACTTTTTCTGCATCTGTTGAGATGTGTGATCATGTGTTTTTATTCTTCGTTTTGTTAATGTAGTATATCATATTGATTGATTTGCCTATATTGAACCATTCTTGTATCCCTGAAAAAAAATCCCACTTGATCATTGTGTATGATTCTTTTATTGCCTTGTTGAATTTGGTTTGCTAATATTTTGTTGACGATTTTTGCATCTATTGTTCATGAGGGATATTGGCCTTTAGTTTTCTTTTTTTGGTGTGGTGTCTTTGTCTTGTTTTGGTATCAGAATAATGCTGGCCTCATAGAATGAGTTTAGAAGCATTCCTTTCTCTTTAATTTTTGCAAGCCCTTTGAGAATTATAGGTATTAACTCTTCTTTAAATGTTTGGTAAAATTCCCCTGGGAAGCCATCTGGTCCTGGGCTTTTGTTGCATGGAAGTTTTTTCTTTTTTCTTTATTATTGATTCAGTTTCTTTACTAGTAATCAGTATGTTCAGATTTCCTAGTTCTTCCTGATTTAGTCTTGGAAGATTGTATGTTTCTAGGAATTTATCCATTTCTTAGATAAGTTGTCTAATTTGTTGGCTTATAATTGTTTGTAGTAGTCACTTTTGATTCTTTGAATTTCTGTGGAATCTGTTGTAACTTCTCTTTCATTTCTGATTGTATTTATTTGGGCCCTCTTTTTTTCTTGATGAGTCTGGCTAAAGGTTTATTGAGTTTGTTTATCTTCTTTTTTCTACTGTTTTTTAAGTCTTTGTTTCTCTTTATTTCCACTCCTTTTTTTTTTTTAAACATCTTTATTGGAGTATAATTGCTTTACAATGGTGTGTTAGTTTCTGCTGTATAACAAAGTGAATCAGCTGTACATATCCCCATATCTCCTCACTCTTGCTTCTCCCTCCCACCCTCCTTATCCCACCTCTCTAGGTGGACTCAAAGCACCGAACTGACCTCCCTGTGCTATGCGGCTGCTTCCCACTAGCTATCTATTTTACATTTGGTAGTGTATATATGTCCATACCACTCTCTCACTTCGTCCCAGCTTACCCTTCCCCCTCCCCTTATCCTCAGTGCATTCTCTACGTCTGCGTCTTTATTCCTGTCCTGCCCCTAGGTTCTACAGAACCAATTTTTTTTTCTTTTAGATTACATATATATGTGTTAGCATACAGTATTTGTTTTTCTCTTTCTGACTTATGTCACTCTGTATAATAGTCTCTAGCTCCATCCACCTCACTACAAATAACTCAGTTTCATTTCTTTTCATGGCTGAGTAATTAGTCCATTGTATATATGTGCCACATCTTTTTTATCCATTCATCTGTCGACGGACACTTAGGTTGCTTCTAGGTCCTGGCTATTGTAAATAGAGCTGCAGTGAACATTGTGGTACATGACTCTTTTTGAATTATGGTTTTCCCAGGGTATATGCCCAGTAGTGGGATTGCTGGGTCATATGGTAGTTCTATTTTTAGTTTTTTAAGGAACCTCCATACTGTTCTCTATATAGTACAGTGAGAACAGTATGGCTGTATCAAATTACATTCCCACCCACAGTGCAAGAGGGTCCCCTTTTCTCCACACCCTCACCAGCATTTGTTTGTAGATTTTTTGATGACGGCCATTCTGACCAGTGTGAGGTCATACCTCATTGTACTTTTGATTTGCATTTCTCTAACGATTAGTGAAGTTGAGCATCCTTTCATGTGTTTGTTGGCAATCTGTATATCTTCTTTGGAGAAATGTCTGTTTAGGTCCTCTGCCCATTTTTGGATTGGGTTGTTTGTTTTTTTGATATTGAGCTGCATGAGCTGCTTGTATATTTTGGAGATTAATCCTTTGTCTGTTGCTTCGTTTGCAAATATTTCCTCCCATTCTGAGGGTTGTCCTTTCGTCTTGTTTGTAGTTTCCTTTGCTTTGCAAAAGCTTTTAAGTTTCATTAGGTCCCATTTGTTTATTTTTGTTTTTATTTCCCTTTCTCTAGAAGGTGGGTCAAAAAGGATCTTGCTGTGATTTCTGTCAAAGAGTGTTCTGCCTATGTTTTCCTCTAAGAGTTTTATAGTGTCTGGCCTTACATTTAGGTCTTTAATCCATTTTGAGTTTATTTTTGTGTATGGTGTTAGGGAGTGTTCTAATTTCATTCTTTTACATGTAGCTGTCCAGTTTTCCCAGCACCACTTATTGAAGAGGCTATCTTTTCTCCATTGTATATTCTTGCCTCCTTTATCAAAGATAAGGTGACCATATGTGTGTGGCTTTTTCTCTGGGCTTTCTATCCTGTTCCATTGATCTATATTTCTGTTTTTGTGCCAGTACCATACTGTCTTGATTACTGTAGCTTTGTAGTATAGTTTGAGATGGGGAACCTGATTCCTCCAGCTCTTTCTCAAGATTGCTTTGGCTATTCAGGGTCTTTTGTGTTTCCATACAAATTGTGAAATTTTTTGTTCTAGTTCTGTGAAAAATGCCATTGGTAGTTTCATAGGGATTGCATTGAATCTGTAGATTGCTTTGGGTAGTATAGTCATTTTCATAATGTTGATTCTTCTAATCCAAGAACATGGTATATCTCTCCATCTGTTTGTATCATCTTTAATTTCTTTCATCAGTGTCTTATAGTTTTTTGCATACAGGTCTTTTGTCTCCCTAGGTAGGTTTATTCCTAGGTATTTTATTCTTTTTGTTGAAGTGGTAAATGGGAGTGTTTCCTTAATTTCTCTTTCAGATTCTTCATCATTAGTGTACAGGAATGCAAGAGATTTCTGTGCATTAATTTTGTATCCTGCTACTTTACCAAACTCATTGATTAGCTCTGGTAATTTTCTGGTAGCATCTTTAGGATTCTCTATGTATACTATCACATCATCTGCAAACAGTGACAGTTTTACTTCTTTTCCAATTTGGATTCCTTTTACTTCTTTTGCTTCTCTGATTGCTGTGGCTAAAACTTCCAAAACGATGTTGAATAATAGTGGTGAGAGTGGGCAACCTTGTCTTGTTCCTGATCTTAGTGGAAACGGTTTCAGTATTCCACCATTGAGAACGATGTTGGTTGTGTGTTTGTCATATATGGCCTTTATTATGTTGAGGTAAGTTCCCTCTATACCTACTTTCTGGAGGGTTTTTATCATAAATGAATGTTGAATTTTGTCGAAAGCTTTTTCTGCATCTATTGAGATAATCATACGGTTTTTCTCCTTCAATTTGTTAATATGGTATATCACATTGATTGATTTGCATATATTGAAGAATCCTTGCATCCCTGGGATAAACCCCACTTGATCATAGTGTATGATCCTTTTAATGTGCTGTTGGATTCTGTTTGCTAGTATTCTGATGAGGATTTTTGCATCTATGTTCATCAGTGATATTGGCTTGTGGTTTTCTTTTTTTGTGACATCTTTGTCTGGTTTTGGTATCAGAGTGATGGTGGCCTCGTAGAATGAGTTTGGGAGTGTTCTTCCCTCTGCTGTATTTTGGAAGAGTTTGAGAAGGATAGGTGTTAACTCTTCTCTAAATGTTTGATAGAATTCGCCAGTGAAGCCATCTGATCCTGGGATTTTGTTTGTTGGAAGATTTTAAATCACAGTTTCAATTTCAGTGCTTGTGATCAGTCTGTTTATATTTTCTGTTTCTTCCTGGTTCAGTCTCAGAAGGTTGTGCTTTTCTAAGAATCTGTCCATTTCTTCCAGGTTGTCCATTTTATTGGCATAGAGTTGCTTGTAGTAATCTCTCATTATCCTTTGTATTTCTGCAGTGTCAGTTGTTACTTCTCTTTTTTCATTTCTAATTCTCTTGATTTGAGTCTTCTTCCTTTTCTTCTTGATGAGTCTGTCTAGTGGTTTATCAATTTTATTTATCTTCTCAAAGAATCAGCCTTTAGTTTTATTGATCCTTGCTATCGTTTCCTTCATTTCTTTTCATGTATTTCTGATCTGATCTTTCTGATTATTTCTGAGTATTTCTTTCCTTTTGCTAACTTTGGGGTTTTTTTGTTCTTCTTTCTCTAATTGCTTTAGGTGTAAGGTGAGGTTGTTTATTTGAGATTTTTCTTGTTTCTTGAGGTAGGATTGTATTGCTATAAACTTCCTTCGTAGAACTGCTTTTGCTGCATCCCATAGGTTTTGGGTCGTCGTGTTTTCATTGTCATTTGTTTCTAGGTATTTTTTGATTTCCTCTTTGATTTCTTCAGCGATCTCTTGGTTATTTAGTAGTGTATTGTTTTGCCTCCATGTGTTTGTATTTTTTACAGATTTTTTCCTGTGATTGATATCTAGTTTCATAGTGTTGTGGTCGTAAAAGATACTTGATACGATTTCAGTTTTCTCAAATTTACCAAGGCTTGATTTGTGACCCAAGATATGATCTATCCTGGATTATGTTCCATAAGCACTTGAGAAGAAAGTGTATTCTGCTGTTTTTGAATGGAATGTCCTATAAATAGCAATTAAGTCCATCTTGTTTAATGTATCATTTAAAGCTTGTGTTTCCTTATTGATTTTCATTTTGGATGATCTGTCCATTGGTGAAAGTGGGGTGTTGAAGTCCCCTACTATGATTGTGTTGCTGTCGATTTCCCCTTTTATGGCTGTTAGCATTTGCCTTATGTATTGAGGTGCTCCTATGTTGGGTGCATAAGTATTTACAATTGTTATATCTTCTTCTTGGATCGATCCCTTGATCATTATGTAGTGTCGTCTTTGTCTCTTGTAATAGTCTTTATTTTAAAGTCTGTTTTGTCTGATATAAGAATTGCTACTCCAGCTTTCTTTTGGTTTCCATTTGTATGGAATATCTTTTTCCATCCCCTCACTTTCAGTCTGTATGTGTCCCTAGGTCTGAAGTGGGTCTCTTGTGGACAGCATATATACGGGTCTTGTTTTTGTATCCATTCAGCCAGTCTATGTCTTTTGGTTGGAGCATTTAATCCATTTATGTTTAAGGTAGTTATCTGTATGTATGTTCCTTTTACCATTTTCTTAATTGTTCTGGGTTTGTTAATGTAGGTCTTTTCCTTCTCTTCTGTTTCCTGCTTAGAGAAGTTCCTTTAGCATTTGTTGTAAAGCTGGTTTGGTGGTGCTGAATTGTGTTAACTTTTGCTTGTGTGAAAAGGTTTTAATTTCTCCGTCGAATCTGAATGAGATCCTTGCTGGGTAGAGTAATCTTGGTTGTCAGTTTTTCCCTTTCTTCACTTCAAATATGTGCTGCCACTCCCTTCTGGCTTGCAGAGTTTCTGTTGAAAGATCAGCTGTTAACCTTATGGGGATTCCCTTGTACATTGACTGTTACTTTTCCCTTGCTGCTTTTAATATTTTTTGTTTGTATTTAATTTTTGATAGTTTGATTAATATGTGTCTTGGTGTGTTTCTCCTTGGATTTATCCTGTATGGGACTCTCTGTGCTTCCTGGACTTGATTGACTATTTCCTTTTGCATATTAGGGAAGTTTTCAGCTATAATCTCTTCAAATATTTTCTCAGTCCCTTTTTTTTTTCTCTTCTTCTTCTGGGACCCCTATCATTCTAGTGTTGGTGCATTTAATGTTGTCCCAGAGGTCTCTGAGACTGTCCTCAATTCTTTTGATTCTTTTTTGTTTATTCTGCTCTGTGGTAGTTATTTCCACTATTTTATCTTCCAGGTCACTTATCTGTTCTTCTGCCTCAGTTATTCAGCTAGTGATTCCTTCTAGAGAATTTTAAATTTCATTTATTGTGTTGTTCATTGTTGTTTGTTTGCTCTTTAGTTCTTCTAGGTCCTTGCTAAACTTTTCTTGTATTTTCTCCATTCTATTTCCAAGATTTTGGATCATCTTTACTATCATTACTCTGAATTCTTTTTCAGGCAGACTGCCCATTTCCTCTTCATTTGTTTGGTCTGGTGGGTTTTTACCTTGCTCCTTCCTCTGCTGTGTATTTCTCTGTCTTCCCATTTTGCTTAACTTACTGTGTTTGGGGTCTCCTTTTCGCAGGCTGCAGGTTCGTAGTTCCCATTGCTTCTTTTGGTGTCTGCCCCCAGTGTGAAAGGTTGGTTCAGTGGGTTGTGTAGGCTTCCTTGTTGAGGGGACTGATGCCTGTTTTCTGCTGGATGAGGCTGGATCACGTCTTTCTGGTGGGCAGGACCGTGTCCAGTGGTGTGTTTTGGGGTGTCTGTGAACTTATTATGATTTTAAGCAGCCTCTCTGCTAATGGGTGGGGTTGTGTTCCTGTCTTGCTAGTTGTTTGGCATAGGGTGTCCAGCACTGTACCTTGCTGGTCGTTGAGTGGAGGTTGGTCTTAACGTTGAGATGGAGATCTCTGGGAGAGCTTTCGCCGTTTGATATTACGTGGAGCTGTGATGTCTCTGGTGGACCAATGTCCTGAACTCAGCTCTCCCACCTCAGAGGCACGGGTCTGACACCCAGCCAGAGCACCAAGACCCTGTCAGTCCCATGGCTCAGAAGAAAAGGGATAAAAAAAGAAAGAAAGAAAAAGAAAGAAATGGAATAAAATAAAACATAATTATTAAAAGTAAAACATAATTAATAAAAGTAAAAAATATTAAAGAGTAAGAAAAGAGGTGTGCGGCCTTCGAGGCGCTGCAGCCGCCAGACCACCGGACTTGAACTTGGGCGCACACTTTGGCTGAGCTGCCGCACAGCTGACGTTAAAGGTTCTCTGGGGAAGCGGAGGACGGAGCCGCTGGCCCTGTGTGAGATAGTTCTTCTTAATTACTAAATACTAATAGAGTCAGCTCTACCCACCACCAGAGCCTCCCATCAAGCCTCTTAGATAACCTCAACCACCAGAGGGCAGACAGCAGAAACAAGAAAAACTACAATCCTGCAGCCTGTGGAACAAAAACCACATTCACAGAAAGATAGACAAGATGAAAAGGCAGAGGGCCATATACCAGATGAAGGAACAAGAAAAAACCCCAGAAAAACAACTAAATGAAGTGGAGATAGGCAACCTTCCAGAAAAAGAATTCAGAATAATGATAGTGAAGATGATCCAGGACCTCGGAATAAGAATGGAGGCAAAGATTGAGAAGATGCGAGAAATGATTAACAAAGACCTAGAAGAATTAATGAACAAATAAACAGAGATGACCAATACAATAACTGAAATGAAAACTACACTAGAAGGAATCAATAGCAGAATAACTGAGGCAGAAGAACGGATAAGTGACCTGGAAGACAGAATGGTGGAATTCACTGCTGCGGAACAGACTAAAGAAAAAAGAATGAAAAGAAATGAAGACAGCCTAAGAGACCTCTGGGACAACATTAAACGCAACAATATTCGCATTATAGGGGTCCCAGAAGGAAAAGAGAGAGAGAAAGGACCAGAGAAAAAATATGAAGAGATTATAGTCGAAAACTTCCCTAACATGGAAAAGGAAATAGCCACCCAAGTCCAGGAAGCGCAGCGAGTCCCATACAGGATAAACCCAAGGAGAAACACGCCGAGACACATAGTAATCAAATTGGCAAAAATTAAAGACAAAGAAAAATTATTGAAAGCAGCAAGGGAAAAATGACAAATAACATACAAGGGAACTCCCATAAGGCTAACAGCTGATTTCTCAGCAGAAACTCTACAAGCCAGAAGAGAGTGGCATGATATACTTAAAGTGATGAAAGGGAAGAACTTACAACCAAGATTACTCTACCCGGCAAGGATCTCATTTAGATTTGATGGAGAAATCAAAAGCTTTACAGACAAGCAAAAGCTAAGAGAATTCAGCACCACGAAACCAGCTCTACAACAAATGCTAAAGGAACTTCTCTGAGTGGGAAACACAAGAGAAGAAAAGGACCTACAAAAACAAACCCAAAACAATTAAGAAAATGGTCATAGGAACATACATATCAATAATTACCTTAAACGTGAATGGATTAAATGCTCCCACCAAAAGACACAGGCTTGCTGAATGGATACAAAAACAAGACCCATCTATATGCTGTCTACAGGAGACCCATTTCAGACGTAGGGAAACATTCAGACTGAAACTGAGGGGATGGAAAAAGATATTCCATGCAAATGGAAATCAAAAGAAAGCTGGAGTAGCTATAGTCATATCAGATAAAATAGACTTTAAAATAAAGAATGTTACAAGAGACAGGGAAGGACATTACATAATGATCAAGGGATCAATCCAAGAAGAAGATATAACAATTATAAATATATATGCACCCAACATAGGAGCACCTCAATACATAAGGCAACTGCTAACAGCTATAAAAGAGGAAATCGACAGTAGCACAATAATAGTGGGGGATTTTAACACCTCACTTACACCAGTGGACATATCATCCAAAATGAAAATAAATAAGGAAACATAAGCTTTAAATGACACAATAGACCAGATAGATTTAATTGATATTTATAGGAAACATCCCAAAACAGCAGATTACACTTTCTTCTCAAGTGCACATGGAATATTCTCCAGGATAGATCACATCTTGGGTCACAAATCAAGCCTCAGTAAATTTAAGAAAATTGAAATCATATCAAGCATCTTTTCTGACCACAACGCTATGAGGTTAGAAATGAATTACAGGGAATAAAACATAAAAAACACAAACACATGGAGGCTAAACAATACGTTACTGAATAACCAAGAGATCACTGAAGAAATCAAAGAGGAAATCAAAAAATACCTAGAGACAAATGACAATGAAAACACGATGACCCAAAACCTATGGGATGCAGCAAAAGCAGTTCTAAGAGGGAAGTTTATAGCTATACAAGCCTATCTCAAGAAACAAGAAAAATCTCAAGTAAACAATCTAACCTTACACCTAAAGAAACTAGAGAAAGAAGAACAAACAAAACCCAAAGTTAGCAGAAGGAAAGAAATCATAAAGATCAGAGCAGAAATAAATGAAATAGAAACAAAGAAAACAATAGCAAAGATCAATAAAACTAAAAGCTGGTTCTTAGAGAAGATAAATAAAATTGATAAGCCATTAGCCAGACTCATCAAGAAAAAGAGGGAGAGGACTCAAATCAATAAAAGTAGAAATGAAAAAGAAGTTACAACAGGCACCACAGAAATACAAAGCATCCTAAGAGACTACTACAAGCAACTCTATGCCAATAAAATGGACAACCTGGAAGAAATGGACAAATTCTTAGAAAGGTATAACCTTCCAAGACTGAACCAGGAGGAAACAGAAAATATGAACAGACCAATCACAAGTAATGAAATTGAAACTGTGATTAAGAATCTTCCAACAAACAAAAGTCCAGGACCAGATGGCTTCACAGGTGAATTCTATCAAACATTTAGAGAAGAGCTAACACCCATCCTTCTCAAACTCTTCCAAAAAATTGCAGAGGAAGGAACACTCCCAAACTCATTCTATGAGGCCACCGTCACCCTGATACCAAAACCAGACAAAGATACTACAAAAAAAGAAAATTTCAGACCAATATCACTGATGAATATAGATGCAAAAATCCTCAACAAAATACTAGCAAACAGAATCCAACAACACATGAAAAGGATCATACACCGCGATCAAGTGGGATTTATCCCAGGGATGCAAGGATTCTTCAATATACGCAAATCAATCAATGTGATACACCATATTAACAAATTGAAGAATAAAAACCATATGATCATCTCAATAGATGCAGAAAAAGCTTTTGACAAAATTCAACACCCATTTATGATAAAAACTCTCCAGAAAGTGGGCATAGAGGGAACCTACCTCAACACAATAAAGGCCATATACGACAAGCCCACAGCAAACATCATTCTCAACGGTGAAAAACTGAAAGCATTTCCTCTAAGATCAGGAATGAGACAAGGATGTCCACTCTCACCACTATTATTCAACATAGTTTTGGAAGTCCTAGCCATGGCAATCAGAGAAGAAAAAGAAATAAAAGGAATACAAGTTGGAAAAGAAGAAGTAAAACCGTCACTGTTTGCAGATGCCATGTTACTATACATAGAGAATCCTAAATATGCCACCAGAAAACTACTAGAGCTAATCAGTGCATTTGGTAAAGTTTCAGGATACAAAATTAATGCACAGAAATCTCTTGCATTCCTATACACTAATGATGAAAAATCTGAAAGTGAAATTAAGAAAACACTCCCATTTATCATTGCAACAAAAAGAATAAAATACCTAGGAATAAACCTACCTAGGGAGACAAAAGACCTGTATGGAGAAAACTATAAGACACCGATGAAAGAAATTAAAGATGATACCAACAGATGGAGAGATATACCATGTTCCTGGATTGGAAGAATCAATATTGTGAAAATGACTGTACTACCCAAAGCAATCCACAGATTGAATGCAATCCCTATCAAATTACCAATGGCATTTTTTACGGAACTAGAACAAATCATCTTAAAATTTGTATGGAGACACAAAAGACCCCGAATAGCCAAAGCAGTCTTGAGGGAAAAAATGGAGATGGAGGAATCAGACTCCCTGACTTCAGACTATACTACAAAGCTACAGTAATCAAGACAATATGGTACTGGCACAAAAACAGAAACATAGGTCAATGGAACAAGATAGAAAGCCCAGAGATAAACCCACGCACCTATGGTCAACTCATCTATGACAAAGGAGGCAAAGATATACAATGGAGAAAAGACAGTCTCTTCAATAAGTGGTGCTGGGAAAACTGGACAGCTACATGTAAAAGAATGAAATTAGAATACTCCCTAACACCATACACAAAAATAAACTCAAAATGGATTAGAGACCTAAATGTACGACTGGACGCCGTAAAACTCTTGGAGGAAAACATAGGAAGAACACTCTTTGACATAAATCATAGCAAGATCTTTTTTGATCCATCTCCTACAGTAATGGAAATAAAAACGAAAATAAACAAATGGGACTTAATGAAACTTCAAAGCTTTTGCACAGCAAAGGAAACCATAAACAATAAGAAAAGACAACCCTCAGAATGGGAGAAAATATTTGCAAACGAATCAACGGACAAAGGATTAATCTCCAAAATATATAAACAGCTCATTCAGCTCAATATTAAAAAATTAAACAACCCAATCCAAAAATGGGCAGAAGACATTTCTCCAAAGAAGACGTACAGACGGCCACGAAGCACATGAAAAGATGCTCAACATCCCTAATTATTAGAGAAATGCAAATCAAAACTACAATGAGGTATCACCTGTCACCAGTTAGAATGGGCATTATCAGAAAATCTACAAACAACAAATGCTGGAGAGGGTGTGGAGAAAAGGGAACCCTCTTGCACTGTTGGTGGGAATGTAAATTGATACAGCCTCTATGGAGAACAATATGGAGGTTCCTTAAAAAACTAAAAATAGAATTACCATATGACCCAGCAATCCCACTACTGGGCACATACCCAGAGAAAACCGTAATTCAAGAAGACACATGCACCCCAATGTTCATTGCAGCACTATTTACAATAGCCAGGTCATGGAAGCAATCTAAATGCCCATCGACAGATGAATGGATAAAGAAGATGTGGTACATATATACAATGGAATATTACTCAGCCATAAAAAGGAACGAAATTGAGTCATTTGTTGAGACGTGGATGGATCTAGAGACTGTCATGCAGAGTGAAGTGAGTCAGAAAGAGAAAAACAAATATCGTATATTAATGCATGTATGTGGAACCTAGAAAAATGGTACAGTTGAACCCAGTAGCAGGGCAGAAGTTGAGACACAGATGTAGAGAACAAACGTATGGACACCAATGGGGGAAAACTGTGGTGGGGTGGGGATGGTGGTGTGCTGAATTGGGCGATTGGGATTGACATGTATACAGTGATGTGTATAAAATTGATGACTGATTAAAAAAAAAAAGAAAAAAAAAGTAAGAAAAGAGCAAACAAACTAACAAAACGGACAGACAGATCCCTAGGACAAATGGTAAAAGCAAAGCTGTACAGGCAAAATCACACAAAGAGGCATACACATATACACAAAAAGAGAAAAAGGAAAAAAATATATATATCATTGCTCCCAAAGTCCACCGCCTCAATGTTGGGTTGATTCATTGTCTGTTCAGGTATTCCACAGATGCAGGGTACATCAAGTTGATTGTGGAGATTTAATCTGCTGCTCCTGAGGCTTTTGGGAGAAATTTCCCTTTCTCTTATTTGTTCGCACAGCTCTTGGGGTTCAGCTTTGGATTTGGCCCCGCCTCTGCGTGTAGGTCGCCTGAGGGCGTCTGTTTCCCGCCCAGACAGGACGGGGTTAAAGGAGCAGCTGATTAGGGGGCTCTGGCTCACTCAGGCTGTGGGGAGGGAGGGGTACGGAATGCGGGGCGAGCCTGCGGCGGCAGAGGACGGCATGTCGTTTCAACAGCCTGAGGCATGGTGTGCGTTCTCCCGGGGAAGTTGTGTGTGGATCATGGGACCCTGGCAGTGGCGGGCTGCACAGGCTCCCGGGAGGGGAGGAGTGGATAGTGACCTGTGCTCGCACACAGGCTTCTTGGTGGCTGCAGCAGCAGCCTTAGCATCTCATGCCCGTCTCTGGGGTCTGCGCTGATAGCCACGGTGCGCACTGGTATGTGCAGCTTGTTTAGGCGGTGTTCTGAATGCCCTCTCCTCACGCATCCTGAAACAATGGTCTCTTGCCTCTTAGGCAGTTCCAGACTTTTTCCCGGACTCCCTTCCGGCTATCTGTGGCGCACTAGCCCCCTTCAGGCTGTGTTCACATAGCCAACCGCAGTCCTCTCCCTGGGATCTGACCTCGGAAGCCGGAGCCTCAGCTCCCAGCCCCCAGCCGCCCTGGCGGGTGAGCAAACAAGCCTCTGAGGCTAGTGAATGCTGGTCAGCTCTGATCCTTTTTGTGGGAATCTCTCCGCTTTGCCCTCTGCACCCCTGTTGCTGTGCTCTCCTCCGTGGCTCCATAGCTTCCCCCCCCCCCGCCCACCCCCCATCTCTGCCAGTGAAGGGGCTTCCTAGTGTGTGGAAACTTTTCCTCCTTCACAGCTCCCTCCCAGAGGTGCAGGTCTTGTCCCTATTCTTTTGTCTCTTGTTTTTCCTTTTTTCTTTTGCCCTACCCAGGTACGTGGGGACGTCTGAGGTCTTCTGCCAGCATTCAGTAGGTGTTCTGTAGGAGCTGTTCCACATGTAGATGTATTTTTCATGTATTTGTGGGGAGGAAGGTGATCTCCACGTCTTACTCCTCTGCCATCTTGAAGGTCTCTATTTCCACTCTAATGTTTATTATTTCCTTCTTTCTCTTAACATTGGGTTTTGTTTTTCTTTTTCCAGTTCCTTTAGGTGTAAGGTTAGATTGTTTATTTGAGATTTTTCTTGTTTCTTGAATTTCCCTCTTAGAACTATTTTTGCTGTCTCCCATAGATTTTGGAATATTATGTTTCCATTTTCAGGATCTTAAGGTTTTTTTTTTTATATATAAATTTATTTTTTTTTATTTATTTTTGGCTGCATTGGGTCTTCGTTGCTGTGTGCAGGCTTTCTCTAGTTGTGGTGAGCAGGGGTTGCTCAGCAGTTGTAGCGCAGGGGCTTAGCTGCTCTGCAGCATGTGGGATCTTCCCGGGCCAGGGCTCAAACCCGTGTCCCCCGGATTGGCAGGCAGATTCTTAACCACTGCACCACGAGGGAAGTCCCCTTAAGGTATTTTTTGACTTCCTCTTTGATTTCTTCATTGACCCATTGGTTGCTTAGTAGCATTTGTTTAGCTTCCACATGTTTAGTATTTTTTGTGGTTTTTTCTTGTAGTTGATTGCAAGTCTCATAGCACTGTGGTTGGAAAAGAGGCTTGATATGATTTCAGTGTTTTTAAGTTTACTGAGACTTGTTTTGTGGCATAGCACGTGATCTATCCTGGAGAATGTTTCATGTGCAGTTGAAGAGAGTGCACAGTTTCTGCAGCTTTTGGATGGAATGTTCTTAAAAACATAGTTACAGGTGAGAGAAAATCAGAATACAACAGTGATGCATCAGACTAATAGGCTGATGTAAAGTACAGTGTTATCAGTTTACGTTTTGAGGTGAATATGTTCTACTTTTAGCCTGGATCTTTTGCTGCCTTAAAAAATAAAACTAGTTGTGTTAAATACTGTAATAGGTAACATGTATTCATACAGAAAGCTGAGAGAGAGCTTGCTTTAAGTGTACTTGTGATGTATTTTGTATTAAGAACAGTGAAAATATGGAAATCATCTGTCAGCGTAGAAGTGTGTAATATGCAGCAGTACTAACTGAAAATATTTGTAGATTAAGAAAATTAACTTTAGTGCTTAGATGAGATGATGAGCGTTTAAGGCTTATAGTTTTAACACTGTAGCACTTATGAAAATAACAGGAATAAACTGTGGTGCATCCATACAATGGAATATTTTTCAGTGCTAAAAAGCAGTGATGTATCAAGTGATGAAAACACATGGAAAAACCTCAGAAAGGTATTACAGAGTAAAAGAAGCCAATCTGAAAAAGGCAAAACTATAGAGACAGTAAAAGATAAGTGTTGCCATGGTTAAAATGGACAGTGGGAGGGGACGAGGGAGGGAGGGAGGGATGAATAGGTGGCGAACAGAGGATTTTTAAGGCAATGAAACTACTCTGTATGAAACTGTAATTGTGGATACATGTCATTATTTATGTGTCCAAATCTATAGAATATTCAACACAAAGAGTTAATCCTGATGTAAACTTTAGTGTTTGGGTGATTATGATGTGTCAGTGTAGGTTTATTGACTGTAATATATGTACCACACTGGTGTGGGATGTAGATAGTGGGGGAAGATGTGGGTGTGTGGTGGCAGGGGTATATGGAAACTGTACTTTCAGTTTTTCTGTGAACCTTAAACTGCTCTAAAAAATAAAATCTATTGAAAAAAATAAGAGAGTCAGGGGCAGGTCACATGTAACCATATGTGGTTTGCATGTGTTAAATGCCCTTTCTTGTATGATACAGGCTTGCTAAGAAATAATACAGATACAGATAATTTATATGAGATTAGTAAATACAATGTGAAATGGTTGATTAGCGAATGGGTTGATAGTTTATCAAATTTATTTTTGAGGTGAAAGTAAGACTATGATGCCAAATGGAAATAAGTAGAACGTTAAGTCTAATGGGTTAAAAAGCTGTGAATGGAGGGTTAAGGAATTATCGATAGAAATAATACAAAATGCTTAAGGGGACAGAGTGATTAATAGAAATTTAAGAAATTTTTGTAGATAAACATAAGCCAGTTTGAACAATGATCATGTTCATTTAGGTAAATGGTAGGAGATTTCTGGCAATTAGTGGTATTTTGGGGCTTTATGTCTCCTTTCCCACATTCTTACGATTAAGTAGTACATTACAACAAAGCTACACAAACCAACGTCGGTTAGCAAGCTGCCATAAAGTCAGTCAGGACCTGTTTCTATGAGCTACAAGCTCAGCTGTCTGTCCCAAGTCAATTGATAAACATTATGTATAAAAGCTTCTTTCAAAGGTTGTCTTAATGATATTTGTCAATAGTTCTTGTAGGGCTGCCATAACAAAAGACCACAGACTGGGTGGCTTAAATTACAGAAATTAATTTTCTCACAGTTCTAAAGGCTGGAAAGTGCTGGCAGGTTTGGTTTCTTCTGAGACCGCTCTCCCTGGCTTGCAGGTGGCCGCCTTCTCTCTGTGTTCTCACAGGACCTTTTCTCTGTGCATGTTTGGGGAGAAAGAGCTCTGTTATCATTTCCTTTTCTTAAAAAAAGATACCAGTCCTATTGAGTTAGGACCCCATCTTTATGATCTCATCTAACCTTAATTACCTTTTTATTTTATTTTTATTTATTTATTTTTTTGGCTGTGCCACGCAGCTTGCAGGATCTTAGTTCCCCGACCAGGAATTGCACCCAGGCTCCAGCAGTGAAAGCTCCGAGTCCTAACCCTGGACCACCAGGGAATTCCCCTTAATTACCTTTTGAAAGCCCTGTTTACAAACATAGTTATATTGGTTAGGGGTTCAACATATGAATTTGGGTTGGACACAGTTCAGTCTGTAACAGTTGGGTGGGGAGACAAGAATTCTCCATGGGAACAAAAGCCGTGTGGCTTGACACATCCGATCCTGAAGGGTCTTGTAGGCCAGAGTAAGGACTCTCTCCCTCACTCCTTCCTTTCTTTCTTTCTGTCACGGGAAGCTGTTGAAGGGTTTTGAGCAGTCAGTCACTATCTGACTCCAGCCAGGTTACCATTTAAACACAGGGGAGCAGAGACTAGAGCAGAAACACTAGTCAGGAGATAATTGTAATAATCCAGGCAAGAGATGATGTCTTATATCAAGGTGGGAGTGATAGAAGTGGTAAAAAGTTGTCAGATTCTAGATTTATTTTGAAGGTAAACTGGACAGAATTTGCTGATGGATTGCAGTGTGGGAAAAGAGAAGAGCAAAAGGATAGTTGCAAGATTTTTGCCTGAGTAAGAAGATTATGGGAAAGAGCAGGTTTGGGAGAGAAAATCAGTTCGTTTTGACTTTGTAGACATCTTAGTGACATCATACTATGCATTGTTTTATATTTTTAAATTTCAGATATAGCAGTAATATTCAACATCCTTCCATTAAGTTCTAGGCACCATCTCATGTCAGCATTTATGATAATACTGCATTCATTTTAACAGTACCTTTAATTGTTGTATTTGAAAGACAGGTGTGTGAGGTCCTGTTCTACGCCCTTTTCAAATGAATAGTAACAATGGGTCAAAGGATATACACATTGCTTATTTTAATACATATCACCAACGTGACCTTCAAAAGAGTAATTCCAATTTATCCTCCAATGATGGCAATCATTTTTTCTTTCTTTCTTTCTTTCTTTTTTTTAAAAAATTATTTGTTTATTTTTTGGCTGCTTTGGGTCTTTGTTGCTGCACTCAGGCTTTCTCTAGTTGCGGCGAGCGGGAGCTACTCTTTGTTGCAGTGTGCAGGCTTCTCGTTGCGCTGGCTTCTCTTGTTGTGGAGCACGGGCTCTAGGTGCACAGGCTTCAGTAGTTGTAGCACGCGGGCTTAGCACTTGTGGCTCGCGGGCTCTAGAGTGCAGGCTCAGTAGTTGTGGCGCACGGGCTTAGTTGCTCCGCGGCATGTGGGATCTTCCCGGACCAGGGCTTGAACCCGTGTCCCCTGCATTGGCAGGCGGATTCTTAACCACTGCGCCACCAGGGAAGCCCTATTTCTTTTTATAATTCTCCAATCTGGTAACATTTTTTGCTCATCTCCCCATACATTTTAATGATGAATCAATACAGCTTATTTGTTATGGTTCTGAATAGTCTGTTTAAATCCTGCGCTATATGTTGAATTTATAGGAGTTGTTGGAGAACATAAAGAATGATGAGTATTCAAGCCAAGGAAAGTGCTTGTGTGAATGGGTACACATTATGTTTGGACTGGGGTGGGGTTGGGCTGTATACACAGTAAATTCATCAGGTCATAACTCCTCCCCAAAGGTAACCACTATCCTGACTTCTAACACGTTAGATTAGTTTTAGATTAGTTATGTATGTATTTGAACTTTGTATTCTTTTGCTTCTGCTTCTTTTCCTCAATATCCTGTTTGTGAGATTTGTCCATGATGTTGTGTACAGCAATAATTTCCTCATTCTCATTATTGTATAGTATTCCAGTACATGAATATTTATCCATTTTGCTGTTGGTGGATATTTGGGTTGATTCCAGGTTGGGGCACAAATAGTGCTGCTTTGAGCATTGTCTTAAATGCCTTTTGGTGGACACATAGACATATTTCATAGTAATGAACTTGTTTTGTCATAAGGTTGACAAATATTAACTTTCTTAAATCTCGCCAGTTTTCAAATTGGGTGTACCAATTTATACTCCCACCAGCAGTGTATAAAAGTTCCTTACCAGAACTTGTTCCTTACCAACACTGTTTTTCATTTTAGCTATTCTGACAGGTATGTAGTGGTGTTGCATTTTGTTTTTTTACTTTTTTGTTTGTTTGTTTGTTTTTTTGCCACACCACCTGGCTTATGGGATCTTAGTTCCCCGACCAGGGATCAAACTTGGGCCCTCGGCAGTGAGAGCGCAGAGTTCTAACCATTGGACCACCTGGGAATTCCCACATTTTGGTTTTAATATGCATTTCATCATGATTAATAAAGTTGGGTACATATTTTACTTGGCAGTTTGATACCTTTGAGTTGTAGTATCCATGATTAGGTTCTTTCCAGACAGAGGGGGTTTTATTTCAAGTAATAAAGGAGTACCCTCTATACTTTTTTTCCCCAAAGTGAAATTTTAAAGTAGACTCCAATGTATAAAACAAATTAAAAGGAGTATTTCTTGAGAGACAGAATACCATGGTAATTAAAAGCTGATTCTGGATCTAGTCTCTTCCATTAGGAATTGTAGTTTTGCCATTTACTAACTTTGTGAATTTGGGCAAGTTACTTAACCCCTATTTACTTCAGTTTCCTTATCTCTAAAATGAAATGTATTAAACTTTCATCATAAGGTTAATGTCAGGCTCAAGTTAGTTAATATAAAGTACGTAGGACAGTGCATGTTACATAACAAGTACTATATAATGTTAGCTGTTAGTAGTAGTGGTGGTGATGGTGATATAAATTTATCTTATGAATTTATACCAAGTTAGTTGACAAGAGTAATGGGGCTCTACTGTTGAGCACAAATTTGAAATTGAGGGTTATGGATGATAGTTGCAATTTTATTTTAGTCTCAGCCTCTAATTTTTTGTTTTGGTTGCACAATACCAGGAAAATTTTGATTCACACAGATGAGCAATTAAAAATACTTATGGTTCACCCAGTAGTTTTAGGATTATGCTTTTAGATTAATATAATTGGTAAGTTGCTTGGATTTTCTGTCTTTAAATAAAAATCACAGAAGCTGCACTAAAATTTATTATGGTTTCAGTATCTGTTGTGTTATCGCAAAACAGCTGCCTTATATGTTTGCTTTTTATTGCTTTCAGCCACAAGATAAGATGAGCAGCACATGTCCTCAAGCCTTGCCTGGCACGATAAAGTGTGACTCTATGGATACTGTAGTGTATTTACTCACTGTTGCAAATTTAACGAGCCAACACATAGGCTTGATTAGAAACAAATCAAAAGTCAGAGCTACAGATTTCCTAATTAATGGCATATTTTCAATATATTCAAACAAAGCTACACAAACCAAAAATGAGTTTACCAGGCAGCACAAGTTATGTGATATATGGTGTCTGGTGTGTTAATATTAGGCATATGAAAACATTCATGCGTGTGCTGTTATAGTTCATAGTAGTTACTTCTACAGCCAGCTGACACAGTCACTGGCTGTCACTTACAAACAGCCTTGCATGTTTGTAGCTAGCTGACCCTTATACCAAGAGACCATTTCCAACTGCTGTCATGCTTTCAGACAGACTTAAATGAGTATCTTGACAAGCTCCTTTAGCGCCAGCTTTACTTCTCCCCAGCAGACTGTCACCCACTGCTCCTTAGCCAGTATGGGCTCCTCCAGGCTGGCTGGTCTCCCCTCTTCCTTGCCACCTCCACTGTTTTGTGTTCCTTTCTCTGTGATAACAGTGCCTGCCTGCTCTACTGTCATCACTATCTATCTTGGGTACTGTAATTTCTTCGTGGTCCTGCTTGGATTCCATCTTCTCAAAATCATTCCTCTCTGATACCATTCTTTCCTGTGAAATCCTGTTCTGACATTCTATATCTCAGGATCTTAAAACTTTTTTTTAAAGTATCAAAGTTGTGCTCCATGAGCCACATAGTGGCTCACACAAACTCCATCAGCAGAGGGAGCTAAATAAAAGAAGATGAGTCCCTGAAATTAAGACCTGAAGTAGAGAAAGTACTTATAAATAGTGACATGTTCACATACTGCTCAGTAGTGAAAAAGAGCTGGAATAATATCAGAAATCAATGATTTGGACCCTAGTCCCAGGTTAAAACTTCTGTGAGGAGATTTGTAAAGTGTTTTTCCAAGAGGTAATTCTATATCATGTTAAAAACCTACTTAGATGGGGATGACCTGATAAACATATACATATTAGGAGAAGCAATCAGATGTTTAGTTTTTTAAAAAATTCTGTTTATTCCCTCTCCAAAACTTTCATTAAGGATGATGAAATGAGATCACTAGCTTTGTGAAGAATTTCATATGGAGCGATGAGTCCTGAAGTTATCAAGGATTATGGATAACCCATTCCAAGTTTTAAAGATAGAATTTTCAAGTAAATTTCTTATATTTTGTTTTGATTAAGTGTATGTATCTTAATTTCAGTTAGCAGACTTGAAGAAAGAGAAGCAGAACTGAAGAAGGAATATAATGCATTACATCAAAGACACACAGAGGTGGGTTTCTAGGTTGTTCTTACCATGCTAATATTGAGATAAAGAAATTAACCTTAGAAAATGTGTCTTAATTTCTCTTTGAAAATCAGCTAGTATAATCCTTGGGGATTATTTTGAGAAGACTTTAAATTTCATGTAGCATGTACTTAGTTACCAAATGTTGACTTTTAATGTCCTTTATCTGGCATTAACTTTTCATGTGGTGAATTAGTGTGCCACAGAATAATGTAATTATTAAGGCAGTTCCAATACTTGTGTCTTTGGCTGGTTAAGTAAAAACTTAATGTGTGCATGATAAAAAGTATACGTGATACTAATATGAGAGAATTGATATAATTTGTTTTGTTACCTGTTGGGAAATGATGGATTGGTAAATTATTGGTCAGAGTCTCTACATTTATAATACAGTATAAAGGACATATTTGCATCAAGCTCATAACAAATAACAAATTATAATGTCTTAAAATGACTCTAAAACAGGTTTTCTGCATGAAATTTCAGTATTTTAGATGAACTCTAGCACATAATCTCTTCAAAGCAATTTAGAAAATGTACTTGAGGGTTTTTTAACCTTCTTTTTATGATTCTCTGTCAGCCTCTTATATATTTCCTTTGTTTCTTTCTATCTCCTTAATGTGAAAATTGTTTCTGTGTATCATGGTCATTCTGGGGTTCACATACCTAAATAAATAGAATTTTCATAGATGCATGCACTGTTACCTGAAAAAAATAATTGCTCTCTTTCCCTTTCTAGTCCTGTCTTTCCCATGATACAGATGGTTCCAGTCTTCAGCTTCCATTTTCCTTTCACTAGTTTGGGCGATCTCTTATCCTGCCTCTGGTAGGGACCTATATTGTTGCTTTTAAGGAATGTAAAACCCCACTGCACTCAGTTTCATTTGCTTTGGAGAGTAGTGTGCTTAACACTTTCTTGGGGAGGTGTTGGCATTTCTTCCTGACATGTGAGGTTTGATTATTACTGTTTTAACTTACATAACCACACACTAAGCATGAAGTGTCACAGAATTGATATTTAGTGGTGGAGGAAAAAGATTGGCCACAGAGGGCTGGAACCATAGAGCTCTTGGAAAACAGGAACAGCTTACACAGCAGCCTTTTCAGTATGTAAAAAATAACCACATTTTAATAAGACGGTATTTGGTAGATATTAAGACTGTTAAAGAACAATCGATTGTTAAAGGTCTGTTGTTGGTTCTTTTCACACCATTCAATTCAGTGCCTGAACAATGCCCTGTACTGGTAGTGCTTATCAATGCTGATAATTATAAGCATGTTTGGGGGAATAGGTTTATGTGCCATAAGTAGTTGATAGTGATGAATAATGAATAGTCATTTTGTTTTTTCATTGAAGTTTTAACCTTTGTAATAGTTGAGGATTGTTAAATTGAAATATGTATAAAATATGCGGTCTAGAAAAAAAATCATTGTAAAGTGAAATTTCATATTTTCTCTCATATACGTATTTAGCAAAAGTGAAGATGTGTTCCAGCAGAAAAAGCAATCTGACATCTTAATTTCAAATGAAAAGATATAATAATTTTTCTATTTCTGTTCCTTCAGAGAAGGACAGCCCAGGAAGAAGAAAAGATCTCAGGAAAATCCTAAATACCAAGGCAGAGATTTGGGTCTCTCTAGTAACCAAGGCAGATCTCACATGTAGCTTTTTCATAGGGTCCCCACCCTTAGTCATAAGCAGCTTCTATCCTCTGCCCTGATAGGCTCTCTGTATTTCGTTCTGCCTCAAGGAAGGTTTATATAACACAGATATGGCTGCTTTAAAATGTGGGTCTTTTCTATTCTAGCCCACATTTTTCTGTGTTTATACAGCTGTACTAGAAATACAATTCAATTAGCAATTATAAATAGCTATCCAATGCTAAAGAACTAGGTGTCCTTTAAAGGTAAATTCTGAAAACCTTCAGGGAAAGGAAGTCTGAAGGATTTAACCTTAATCTTTCCACTGTTACTTCTAACTAAGGTAACCTTTGTTATAGGCTACAAAAAAGTTGTTTAAAAGCACTTTTATCAAAAGCATTGTTTGCTGCTTAAGGGAAATCTCTGGCTCTTTTTGTAATGTGAATAACTGTTCTCTAATTAATTTCAAAATTTTATACACATTACTGAATTTGCTTGAAAGAAGACATACCTTGAAGAGGGCATTGGAGGAGATATACATACTCTTATATTTAACACTAAAAACTTGAACCCCGGTCTTACATCAGGGACTGTTTAAATGCATTTTCATCTCGTCCTCTGAGTAAATTCTTATCATCCACCCCCATTTTACAGAGTGAAGCTTAGAAAGAGAAGATGGAGTGATTTGTCCCAAATGCCATGCTAGTATGTGACTGGATTTGAACCTGGGTCTGTCTGATTCCCTTGCCTGAATTTTCAATAATGCTTTTAGGTTATGAAACACATGGACGTTAAATGCACTAGAAAATTTTCTTTGCCTCTTTGTTTTATGCCATCTCAACCACTTTAAGAATAGTGGCTTGGTGGATGTACTTATAGGATTTTGAGCTGCGTATGGAAGGATTCGAGGCCAACAGAATTAAAAGGATTCATGCCACTTGTCTTCAAAACCTCTATTTTTGCCTTGCTTTTCTAATAACTATTGCCTTGCATTTCAGTTTTAGCCAAAGTTGACAGTCAACCTCTGCTGTGAAGATTTCTCTAAGTGGGAGGGGAGTTGGGATGTTCTAAACAGTGTGCTTGGGACCCTTCTTCATGACTCCAGCTACTTGTTGCTGAATTGACTCCTGGATATGTGTGAATTAGTGTGCATACCTGAGAAAATTGAGAGTTGCCATTCTGAGATAAGGAGGGATGGGGCTGGTGGACCCAATAGTAGGTTATATAAAGCATATCCTATTTTACTCTACCTCTCTTTTCTACCTGGCAGCATTGCCCCCTACTCAGTTTTTTATTAAAAAAACCAGAGCTACTTTGTGAAACCCTGTAATTAAAACTTAAATTTTTATGTACAATTTATTATTTCTATTTTTTTGTGCATATATAGAATATAGTGCGTATTTTATTTCAGACATCAGGAAATGCTTTAGGATGTGGGGTTTTCATGTGGGTGTGAGGAAGAAAGGACAATGAGCTTATTGCCTGCCTCCAGAATTGACTGAAAGGGCAGATACACCATGAGTCCTATAATGCTTAACTACTCTGATGACTGAGTCAGATGGACCTGAGTTCTGGCCACAAAGCCAACTAGCTGACAGTTAGAGCACAGTTAATCATTAACTAGCTGGTCAAGTTGGGCAAGTTATTTTAACCTCCTTAAACTGGAGTTTATCTAGAAAATCATATTGTTGTTGTGAGGATTAATTGAAACAATGTACATGCACTGGCTGATTTGTAGTTGGTGCTCAATAAATATTAGCTGCCATTTTGTTGTTGTTGTTCTGTCCTATTAAGTGTTAAATTGGGTTAAAACCAATTTCATTATATAGACCATTTTGGAAAGTCAGAAATAGTTACTTGGGTCAGTCATTTGAAGAAGGTTTGGAATTCAACATCTTCTAAATTAAAAAATTTTTAACGTATTCATTTAAGACAAGAATCAATCTATAGAATGCACTATTTGGGGTAGAACTGATTCTACCTAATTCAGTAGATTCTATTTGGGTAGAACTATATCTTTGCATTTTATTTAATCTTTTTATTTGTCTATATTGAATAAATATCAATAGATCATTATAAAAGCAGTCTAGGGGAGATTTCTATTCATTTGAATGCTTAAAGAAACTTAGATTCTTCCATTTGAATGAATCAAATTCATATAATCACTCTCCATTATAAAAGAATTTGACTTAGATTTTCTAAAATCTTTTGAAAATTTAAATTGATACCTATTTGGCCCAACCATCACTTTGTTATACTAGTCTCATTTAAATTTTTTCCCTTAAAGTTTTCCCTGATACAAGAAGGAAACAGCTCATTATTTCTGATTCACTGACACAAAGACAAAAACTGTATTTCTGCAAAACTGTTCTTTACATGGTGGTAAAGAGAAAATCTTTAAATTTAAAAGTTTTAAAAATGCTTTCATATACCATATCCATGTGATTCTGTATTCATTTTTCCTTGTCTGATACATTTCTTATTTGGGCTAGTTTTAATTGGGGAACAGTCTGATTGATTCTTTTATATTTGATTTGATAGAATTACCCATCTTAATCCATGCATCAGAGTTCATCTTTTTGTTTATTTGAAGTAAATAACAGTTTCAAATTGATTTACATACTTCTTAATTTTTGTATATGCATGCATGCCAAGTAAAATTTTCACAACAAAAGCATACTTTAAAAAAATATATTTATTGGGCTTCCCTGGTGGCGCAGTGGTTGAGAATCTGCCTGCCAATGCAGGGGACATGGGTTCGAGCCCTGGTCTGGGAAGATCCCACATGCCGCGGAGCAACTAGGCCCATGAGCCACAATTGCTGAGCCTGCGCGTCTGGAGCCTGTGCTCCACAACAAGAGAGGCCGCGATAGTGAGAGGCCCGCGCACCGTGATGAAGAGTGGCCCCCACTTGCCGCAACTAGAGAAAGCCCTCGCACAGAAACGAAGACCCAACACAGCCATAAATAAATAAATAAATAAAATTAAAGTTAAAAAAAAAATCTGGATTTCTAAAAAAGATATATATATATATATATATATATATATATATATATATATATATATATATATTTATCTGGCCACACTGGGCCACTGCGGGATCCCAGTTCGCCGACCAGGGATCGAACCCTGGCCACAGCAGTGAAAGCGCCAAATCCTAACCACTAGACCACCAGGGAACTCCCAACAAAAGCATGCTTTTTAAAAATAAATTTTAAAAAATTGTTTTAAATTTTGTTTCTTTCAGTAGTTATCCTTTTAATATGCTACAATGCATATTTTATGTTATATTGAGATTGAAACCCATCTTCATACAGCTAAAGGTTAGCAACTTTCAAAGCTATTCCATGCTATAGTTTTAAGAATTCTAGGAATATTCACCTTTTCTTGCCTACTCTTAATATTTACATTTCTTTAAACTGCTAACATAACTTTTCTTACTCATTTTTTTCTTATTCGTATCGCATCAGTATCTAGCAAAGGCTTTATCATTGAAATTTGTTGCATTTTACATGTTTTAATGACAGATTTGGGGTTCTTAAAAGTGGAACTGTAGGTTATAAGAATCAATCAGACTGTAGAATTTCTTGATGGGTTATATACTTGATATTCTTGAAGTTTTCACTTCCATATTCAGCTTGTCTGTCTTATAGTTCCTTATCTAAGACTCAAAGTGCTCTGATTTTTCATTTGTTTTAGTTTGCTGCTATTATTATATAATTATATTAAGTAATGCTTCCAGTAAATTAGCAGTCAAGCAAAGGAGAGAATATTTTAGCATTCTTTGAACTAAATCTGTAGACAAAAGAAATAAACATCTTGGTATTAAATTGAAAATGATCTTTACTCTGTGAATCCTTTATAAAATGGAAAAAATAAGGGTATGATTTCTTCTTAAGTTTCATGTTAATTTTTGTTGTTTCCCATTTTAGTAATGGATTTCTCAAATGCCCTCTATATCACCTTTAACCAGTAATCTCTTGTCAATTCCTTCAATGTCTATATCCTAATTTGTGTTATTTATGTCAAAATTATTTAATAGCATTACCATTTACATGGTAAAAAATTGTTTTTGCTATGCTAAGCAAGATGTTGGCTACTTTTGTGGACACTAGCATCCTTAAATGTAAGCATTTGCATATTCCTTTGCCGTTAAAAGAAAATTTCATCCTTAATATTCTTTTACATGGAACTGTAGTCTGATAAATAAGATATTTATATTAAAAGGTTTCCCTTGCTGTAACAGTATGTTTTTATTCCAGGTATTAGTCTTAAAATTTTGTGTATTCTTTTCTTTCTTCAAAATAGATGATCCATAATTATATGGAACACTTAGAAAGAACAAAACTTCATCAGCTCTCAGGGGGTGATCAACTAGAGTCCACAGCTCATAGCAGAATTAGGTAAGCTTTTTAATACATTTTTGCTTTGGGAAAAAGCGAAATAAAGTAATCTATTTGTTTCTGTTTCTCTCTGTTCTTTAATCCTGGAACAATAGTTAAGCTGATTCAAAAAGTTCTCTACTGTAGTTGGAATGCTACAGGAGAGAGTAGCATGGAAAAACAGAACAGCTTTCACTAATGAAGAGGTAAATTGTGAGCCATGCTATATGGCAACATATCGAGGTATTTTGATTGATTTCTGATATGTAATGAAGATTACACTAGGTTTAAAATTGTCTGATTTGTGAGAATGCTGAAAAATTTTCATTTCTCCTGTATAATTGGTTTAAAAGTTCTTTTTGCTACAGAGAGGCATGCTTGAAAGGGTTAGCTAGCTAAGACTTCTGTTTGATGTAGGAGTGTGAATAAATTATGTAGATCTCCAAGCATTGTAGCCAATGAGCTAAGCCAGGACTCTTAGCGGAGAGGAAAACAGTTAATAGGCTTGCCGTTGCTCTGGATTGCTGCATAAATGCTAGGAGCAGCAGCTCTATGGTTATGAGGTGGGGAGAGCGGGATGACGTCATCGCTTCGGAGCTGCTGCAGGATGGAGTGGAAAGCTGCTGCTGATGGCATTGTTTTTGTGGCAGCAACTGAATGACAGATCCTCACTACAAAGATACCCCTTTGGCCCCCGTGTAGGCCTCCTGGTTCCGGTGTTTCACCATGCCAGCACAGCGCCATGAGTCCTGGATGCATGCTGCTGTTTGTGTTTGGCTTTGTTGGCGGGGCGGTGGTCATTAATTCTGCTATCTTAGTGTCTCTCTCTGTTTTGCTGCTTGTGCACTTTTCTATTTCTACCGGAGTGCCAGCTCTGACGCAGAACCTACCAAGGATACTCAGGTACTTTAGTCTCTCTTAGAAGTCCCTGTTTAGTTGGTTTTTCTTGAATTTTTAGCTTCACGGGTCTTCTTTGTAACCATTTCTTTTGCAGATTGAAACAATGGAAAATGGACTGAAGCTGAGATTTCATTTCTTATTTATAGTAATTTATGGGCTATCACTTAGGGATACGGCTTGGTGTTTGGAAAGCACTGACTTAAGAAAAAGATTTTCAGATTGTACTTATACACAAGTACAAGATCAGTGTGGTCTTGTTTTAAGCAGTGTTCAAAGAGTAAAGGGAGAGCAGGAGTCGAGCATTGGGTCTAAATTTACACAGTCTCTTCGTTTAGTATCTGAGTATTTAGGAGCAAATAATCTTTTATGGTGGGACTTGTAGTTGATTAGACGCAGGCCATAGGTGTTTATTTTGTTCCAACTATCCTTTGACTGATGGAGGTTCAGGCATCCTTTTTGCAGTTTTTGCAATTTTTGATAGCAGCTCATGGGAACTGACAACTTAAATATTTTCGTCCTAAAACAAAATATATTTTAAAGCGAAAGGATTTAAACCTTTAGGGCAAGGAATTCATTTTTTTCCCCCAATTATTTACACATCAAAGTTATGAAAGCTTTACAGAGGCTATTCACTATTGTTTTGTCAGATGTTGCCTTTTCTTTGTAGACTTGGGTGACAAATATCCATGCCCGGTTGTGGGGGTAGTCATTAATCTCTGTAGCTTTTCTGCTCTTCACTCTACTTGCACGCTCTAAGAACCATCTTCTATATTTTAGAGATTTAATGTTTTGGTTTCTTTTGTTTTCTAATTCATCAAACTAAAATTATCTGATTTGTTGAGATTTTTGCTTTATGCGTCGTTTTAAATGAGGGTTCATAGTGTATAGCTTTTTATAAGTGTTTACTTAAAACTCAACTCCTAATTGTGGACTTACAGTAAGGTGAATTAAAGTAGTAAATTCCCTCAATGTGTTCTTTTTTTATTCATAGGTCCATTCATGTTCAACATTAGTTTAAGGTCCAAAAATTAAATTTCAATTATGGTCTTAAAACTAGGTACTTGGTCATTTTTTTTCCCTGATTTTATAAAAATCGGGAGCAAATCTTATTACTTGGGTATATTTTAAGACATAAAGGATTTGTATATATGTATATATAGGCTTTTAGGAAATTGAAAAATACCTTGACTCAAGAGTATCTAGACTATTAAAATAAGATTAGTCTCAAAGGGCTGTCTTAGGTTTCCGTTCCATTTAAGATGCCAGTGCTGTGCTGTGCCATGCAGTGCTGTGCAGTGGGTAAGAGGTTTGGAGTTGGACTGGCTGGCTACAAATGCTCTGCCACATGCGAGCTGTGGGGTCTTTGGCAAGGTGCTTACTCTCTGTGCCAGAGTTTCCTCCTCTGAGGTTCTTACCCCATTGGGTCATTTTAAAAAACACGTGAGATGATTATTTTGTATTCAGTCAGTTGCAAGATATATTGTAAATTAAACAAGTAAATAATTTTCATAGTCACTTATATCTACTACATTTTTAGCAAAACTATTTTAGCTCTAGCTGTTTTATTCATAAAATAACTTATGATTAAATTCAAAAAGTTCCTTGACATAAAAGTTGTTGTTGATCTGATGAAGAAAGTCTTCCACATTCCAAGTCTTTAATATTAAGATTAAATTGTCAAGAAATAGGTAGTTCCAAGGAAAGTACATGGGTCTTGAAGTCAAAACAGGCCTGCCTTTGAATCCCATTTCTGCTGATTACTAGTGCCTAAAGTCTCTTGAGTGTCACTTTTCCTAATCTGAAAACAGGGAAAATAATTCCTATTTCCTTATGAGGATTAAATGAGATAATGTAAATAAATCATCCATCTGAGTGCTTGCCACATGGTGGGTGTTGAACAAATGTAATCTTTTTACTGCTCTTTATAATATGTATAGTAGATTTTATTAATTATTATTTGTTTTAAATGGGAATAATAAAGCTGTTTCAAAACATATTTGCAAAGTTATTTATGCACATAAGGTAACATTTAAATAACCAATTTAAAATTGGATATATGGCAGTTTTTAAAAATATGTAACAAGGATTCTGATAGCTGATGATAGCTTTGTTTCTAGATAGTAATGCATTATTGAAACACCTGGGGTTTAAATCTGCCACTTGATATTTTCCCACATGTATTTCATTCTTTGGTTTCTTTTGTGAGTTTTACTGAAGTGTTTAATATATAGAGTATCAAACGTGCATACCTTATAGTACAGGACTAATGTTCACTTTTCAGGGTTTCCTTTTGAAAATAGGACTCTACTTAAAGTGCATAATTACATGTCCTTCTCCCTCCCCGCCAAGTCTTACATAGTTTATCAGTAAAAAAAGGAGGGAAAAGATGTGTGTAGTAATACAATTTTTCCAGAGTTGGAACAGTGTAACCTAGAGCATCATTGACCTTCTTGACAGCTATCAGTCTCTGAAAAAAAATTCCCTCCCCGTCAAGCAGTTTCTGAAGGATAAATATAAGCAGTACCAAGGTTTGAATTCTACTTATATTTTGGATTGTAGATTTAGTAGTTAACAGGAGTAGGAAAGTAAAACTTGGACCCACAGCCGACTCCTTCCCCCAACTTTTCCAGTATTTGACATGTGTGAAAATGATTGTGTTGTCATTCATAAAGGAAGATAATTCTCATGACTGGCCTGTATTTTGATTTCTGTTGGCAGTGTGATGAATTCGAATGAAGTTTGTATTGTCTTTCTTTGCACTTGGGGTTAGAGAGCCTTGCATTAAATTCCATCTGATTAAATTCCTGGTCACTTTTTGCTAAAGTCATTAAGATATGTTAAAAAAAAATAAGTAATCTGGTAGCTCTTAGACCCTTAGATTTTCAGTTCCCAAAATACGTTCCCCACCCAAAATTTCCAATCGTTGTCACCATCATTTGGTGAAATAAAGGGCATTTTAAAATCAAGCAGAGGGACTTCCCTGGTGGCGCAGTGGTTGGGAGTCCACCTGCCAGTGCAGGGGACACGGGTTCGGGCCCTGGTCCGGGAGGATCCCACATGCCACGGAGCGGCTGGGCCCGTGCGCCACGGCTGCTGAGCCTGCACTCAAGCTCACGTGCCGAGAGCCCGTGCTCCGCAACAAGAGAGGCCACCGCAGTGAGAGGCCTGTGCGCCGCAATGAGGAGTGGCCCCTGCTCGCCGCCAACTAAAGCTTGCATGCAGCAACGAAGACCCAACACAGCCAAAAATATATAAATAAATAAATTCATTTAAAAAAAAAATAAATAAATAAAATCAAGCAGAAAAGATGTGGCAAAGGGGTGAATCATTCTCAAGAAAGAACAGGTTCTATGATATGTGGAAGCATGTATGTGTATAACGTGTTCTGTATTATCCAGTAAGGATATAATAAATAATGCCTCTTCACTGTGGACTTATGACAACTTTTTTGCTGAACCAGCATTTGGGAGTAACTGGTGTAAAGAATAGCTGACTGCTTTGTTATTTGGTTGTTCTGGCAGGTCGTGGAGACAAACTTAGATTTGGTTTTAAAGTCTAGCCTTTATTCTAGCCTGTTATGCTGCCTACATGCATTTGAATTTTCCTCCCAAATCAAATAGGAAAAGTACCCCAAGTGTGAAGAAGTGATAAATAATTAACTCTGATAGAGAAGAGTCCTGTTCTATTTCCTTGTGCCTACAACTTTAATAAAATGCAGTCTCTCAACCCTTTTGCTTCACCTAATCTTTAAGAAGGTGTTTGACAGTTGTACTAATCCTTTCTGATTGTCATTAGGAATGAAAGCAGTGTACCCTTTGTGTTCAGTGAGGGCACATTTCAAAAGTGGCTTAAGTTTCTTGGTATGAAAATAAGCTTACAGAATAAAGACTTATTTAGGAAAACTGAATATTTTCCAACATTTATTTATAACCTCAGTGTTTCTGTTCTAACTTACATTTTTTACCAGCAGCACTATGGTTCCTAGAAGCTCCAAACCTTTAGTGTCTCATTTCTTGCTAATTTCCATTTGAGTTAATGACCCAGGGTGACCCAGGCTTATTTCTACCCTCTAAAAGTCCTTTGCATTAACAAAGGATGTGTTTCTTGTTAAAATTCTATTATTAAAATTGAAACTCTTGTTCACTGGAATTTCCCACAAAGCATTGGAAACTCTACAGTCTTTCATAGAATTTTTTGGCCTCCTTGTTTGGAAAAACCGACAATTGTTTTCTCATACATAATGTGGTGGAAAGGGTCTCATATATTGGTTCTGTAGAACAATACAGCTTTCCTACTTTAGGGGATAAAACTCTGAAAACACACACACACACACACACACACACACACACACCCACACACACCCACACACACCCACACACACACACACACCCACACCCTAAAAGATGAGAATTATGTTTTATTCAGAGACATTACTAAGGGCTATAGCCCAGCACGGCAGCCTCTCAGATAGCTCTGAGGAACCGTCCCAAACCGGCAAAGGGAGGAACCAGGATATATGGGAGTTTTTGCTGAGAAAAATAAATAAATAAATAAAAAACAACACATAGTGGAACATCAAAAGATTTCTGCTAATCACAAAAGACAGACATCTCAAGTTAATGATTTTAATGCTTTTCTATGTATGGGAAGATGCAGGAGTCTGGGCTCATTGAAATTATTCCTTTCATATGCGTGTTAACTACCTAGGGTCAGTATACTGTTTTTCTCCATCTTGAATTCCCTTCAGGGCCCTCCATCAGGGCTGGCTGCAGTGGCTGATGGCTGAATGGCAGGCAACGTTGTTTGTTTACTGAAATGGCAGGCAACATTTTTTTGGTCCACGTGTTCTTTTTACCATTTAATCAGTAGCCCTGATTTAGACCATATATTGATTTTCCTCTAGGCAGAAAGGAGATACCCTGAAGAGGCTTGGTAAATATCTAGGGATTAAGACGAGGAATTGGGAAGTCTAGAAGCAGGAGTTGGGGTAAGGGACTCATCAGTAACTTAATAAGATTTCCTAAACTATATTTTACTACCTTTCTTAGTTGATTCCCTGGGGCTAGTTTAGCTTCTGAGACTCTGTCCTTTCTCTTTGGTAAGTCTGCTTGTTCAGATCGGCAGACAGAATTATTTAAGAGTGATAATTCTGAAGCAGTGACAGCCCAGGCTTATTACTTACAGTCATGATGAATAACAATTAAAAACGAATTAATGCTTAATTTTTCTCCCCTCTCCAAATAGAAAAGAACGCCCTATATCATTAGGGATTTTCCCATTACCTGCTGGAGATGGATTGCTTACACCTGACACTCAGAAAGGTGGCGAGACCCCTGGATCAGAGCAATGGAAATTTCAGGAGTTAAGTCAACCACGTTCTCATACCAGCCTGAAGGTAAGCTTTATTCTGTGAAAATCTTCAGTTTATGTTTTATAAGCTTTCTTATCCAAATTGAAGTGCTAGACAACCAGAACATAATAAAATGAAATAGTATGTACACATTTTAGTTCGTAAAACAGATGCTTTTTTTAAATTGGAAATGAGCTCTTCCCAAGAGTTTCAGTTTTTTATTATACTTTTTCAAGTTATATAGGAAAACAGAGTCAAGCGTTGTTATATCTTGGTTGTCATACTAATGACCAACATTTCTATTTGAGTTAGGCTATTTCTATTTGATTTACGTTATATGAATTTAGGATGGGGTGACCAGTGAACCTAATTATGTTTTTTAGAATTGAAAATTATTGCCACCTGAAATCCTTGGTTCACTGTTGGGAAGCTTCACAATTTAGTAGGGCTTCACTTAAAAAACAACAAAAAAGCATGATACCTTCCTCAAAACCTTCATAAAGCAATATCCAAAAGTGCATTGTGTTTAGCTAAAAAGGCCTGGTGTTAGTTCATTATAGATTATGTTCTTGACCAAGATCTTGTCACCAAATAAGTTATAAATATAAATAATAATATATTCTAAGAGTGGAGATTTACTAATAATTGAAAATAATTGAAGTTATAGTATATATCTTATAAAGTGCAATATTTATAAAGGGAACACTGATTATAAAGGAACCTTGTTACATTAGAAAATCTACTCTGTCATAAAACAAACAGGCCACCTACAATGAATACAGTTGAGTTACTTACATCTTTATCTCCTTTTTCTGGTCTCTTTTTCTCCAAATTACTTATCATGGTTTAAGTACTTATATAGATAGCTCTTATGATACTTCTAAATTACAAAGTCATTTACTTATTTACTTTGTTTCTCTCCAAATCCATGCAGTTTGTTTAGTGCTGTATCCCTAGCACTTAGAAAATGTGTCTAGCACATAATCACTCAGAACATGTTTGTCAAATGAATTATTTGTTTTAGATGTTAGAAAGACTCTTTTGAAGATAATATAAATGGTCTGTTTTTCAGCTCTAGTAGGTAGAGGCATTTAGAATCATTCCATTGACCTTTGAAATGTGCTCAAAACAGTAAGCAGTCAATAAATATTTCATAGCTTTGCTCCCACTGAAAAGTATTTTTAACAGTAGGCCTAACCTCACCTTTTTCTCATTCTCCTTTCTTTTTTGCTCACTTTATTAGAAGGTAATTATGCAGCTGCTCAGTATCAGTCCACAGTGATGCCACTAGGAAGTTTTCTCATTCTTACCTCTATGGCCACACTGACTTTTTTAGCCTGCCTGTTGGTTTAATAGATCTTCCAAAACATCCAGCTCTCAATCGCCTACTTGCCATGTCCCTTTCCCAAAAGAAAATTAAGTAGGAGGGATACTTCTAGGACATCAAATATGTATACCATATGGTAACTGTATTTTAACTACTATCCAGAAAGATACCTTAAAGAGAAGATTGTTATTTAATCCAGTGATATGCTGTGACAGAACTCTGCTGACATGTTATAAACTGATTAACAGATTATTAATATGGATTTAAACAGGGGAGTTTTTTGTATCCTCCCTAGAGATACTAAGGCAAGTATTCCCCAGAGAGGTTTTTAAAATAAAATCCAATCTGTCTCTACTGTGGACATAGAGCCAGTAAATGAGATAAAGGCTCAACAGATAAGGATTTCTGGGAATGGAATGGTACATTACAAAATGGTAGAAGTCCAGTTTGTGAAGTATGTCTCATAATTAGGACATATTTTACTATTTACCTAAGCCCTTGTTATTAGTCAGATGTCTTTCTCTAACTTTACAAAAGCCTGGGAGTCAGGGGTTTAGAGTTCACTTGTGGATTGCATTGAACATGCACACTGGTCTCGGTTTCCATGTCTGGCAGGAGTTGGACTAGACCATCTCTAATTTAAGGTGTTCTTCAACTTTCGTTTCTCTGAGAACTTTGGGGATGACCTAGCTATGTTTAGAGTATGCTTTGCCTTTGTTATGAAAGACTGAAGGTGAGAATTATAAGTAAAATTAATTTTACTAGCACAAATTTTCTGCGAATTAAGGTTAAGGTGAAAATGTTCTGTGAGAAAACCACATGATGGGTTATAACCAAGGAAACAGAACTATAGGGAAACTGTGGCAGAAGAATGGCAGTAAAGGGGATTTGCCCATGATTGTAAAGTTATGGACCTTTTTTATTGCTTTATGGCAGATTTCTCACTGAAAGAGTTGTAGTCAATAAGGTTATATCTTCAGGTATACTATACCATTTTATATAAGGGACTTGAGCATCTGTAGATTTCGGTATGCACAGGGAGTCCTGGAACAATCCCCGGTAGATACCAAGGGACAGCTGTACTGGAAAATCTGCCAGGACTGATGCACCTAGAAAAATATACAAGTTGTTCTTAAAAAGAAGTATTTGTACATATTATTCCTTTACTTATTGTATTTTTGTGGGGGAAATCAACAAACAAATAAATGAAATCATAGAATTTCAAGTAGTGTTATGTACTATTTTTAAAAAGCTAAGTAAGGGGCTAGAGAGTAACTAGTAAGGAGGGGTGCTTATTTTAGAGTGGTGAAGGAAGGCCTCTTGGAGGTGGTGACTTGTGCCCTGAAATGAAGGAGGTACAGGTGCATGGAAAGGTCCAGAGGACTGTGTGTTTCAGGACGATCAACTAGCATCTGTAAAGACCCCAAGGTGGGGACAAACTTTGGTGTGTTTGAAGAATGTTTTTTTTTCTCTTCATCCCATTCCTCTGAGACTTCAGTGCTACCTACTGCACCAATGTGCCTTTTTTCACAGTTATACAAAATATCCGTCTCTCTAAATAGTATGATGGGGACTTCCCTGGTGGCGCAGTGGTTAAGAATCTGCCTGCCAATGCAGGGGACACGGGTTCAGTCCCTGGTCCGGGAAGATCCCACATGCTGCAGAGCAACTAAGCCCGTGAGCCACAACTACTGAGCCGTCGTGCCAACAACTACTGAAGCCTGCATGCCTAGAGGCTGTGATCCGCAACAAGAGAAGCCACCACAGTGAGAAGTCTGCATACCACATGAAGAGTAGCCCCTGCTCGCCGCAACTAGAGAAAGCCTGCATACAGCAACGAAGACCCAGCACAGCCATAAATAATAAATAAATAGTGTGATGGAAAATTCTCATTCCCACCTTTCCTTGTAGCAGCATTTGACAAATTTGAATACTTTCTGCTGCTTCTTTTTTTTTTTAATAAAATTTGTCTTTCCAGCTTAGTTTTCTTCTAATTTTATTTTTTAATATTTTTTTATCATTCTTTTGTAAAAAAATTTATTTATTTTATTTTTGGCTGCGTTGGGTCTTTGTTGCTGCGTGCAGGCTTTCTCTAGTTGTGGTGAGCGGGGGCTACTCTTTGTTGCGGTGCACAGGCTTCTCATTGTGGTGGCTTCTCTTGTTGTGGAGCACGGGCTGTAGGCACATGGGCTTCAGTAGTTGTGACACACAGGCTCAGTAGTTGTGGCTCGCAGGCTCTAGAGTGCAGGCTCAGTAGTTGTGGCACACAGGCTTAGTTGCTCTGTGGCATGTGGGATCCTCCCGGACCAGGGCTCAAACCTGTGACCCTGCATTGGCAGGCAGATTCTTAACCACTGTGCCACCAGGGAAAGCCCACTTTCTGCTTCTTGAAATGCTTTCTTCACTTTGCTCCCAGGATACTTCTCTTTCTCTTTCTCTTTCTCTTTCTCTCTCCCCCCTCCTCCTCCCCCTCCCCCTCTCCCTCTGTCTCCCATTTCCCCCTCTCCCTCTCTCTTTGGTTTTCTTCACAGGTCCTTTTCCATTGCTGCTTTTGCACCTCTAAATGTTGTAGTTCTCTAGGGCTTAAATTTCAGCCCCCTCCTGTACTTAATCTGGGTAGTTCAAGTTTCATGTCTGTAAATACCATCCACCCATCAGTGTTCACAAATTTGAATTTGTGATCTTGACCCCTTTCCTGAACTCCACACCTGTGCATCCAATTGTTTTTCTATATAGTTTTCCCACATACATATTTGTATCCTGCTTAGGTTACCACCAGTAGAAGTATTCTTTCAAGGCCAATCTAAATGCCACAGCTTACATGAAGCTTCACCTCATACCTTTTGATGGTCCTCAAATCGAGTTTAGAGATCAGTTTAAGGCAGAAAGCAGAGGAATTTTATATTGTATCATTAACAGAAATTTCTTAATGGGGGGCTACTAGCAAAATTGGTAAAAAGGAACTTCTTATGTTAAATGACATTTTCTATTGAAAATGTATTATAAAAATGCTAGGGTGGAAATAGGCAAAAATGTTAAGGTAAGGTTGTTCATCCAACTGAATTATATTCACGAAGGAGGAAATAGAAAGTGTGTGTTACTCAAGAAAGGTGGTTGTGGTGGGAGGACAGTGAAAAGGTGTTTTCAGTTGGCAGGGTGAAGGGAAAAGTACTCTTAGAAGGCACGAGACTGGGTTGTTTGTGTGCTTAGAAGAGGAGTCCGATAGAAAAAGAAATGGAAAACAACGGAGTGAAGGACGATGAATGATACATCAGAATTATTGAGGAAGGGCCAGGGGAAAGGGATCACATATCCCATCTGCCATTAAAATCTACTTTATTGATAGGACATCTCAGTTTTTCCTAATCTTTTGCTATTATAAGCAATGCTGCATTGAATAACCTTGTACATAATTTTGTACTTGTATTTATAATTCCTATAAGTGGGATTGCTGGATTAAAGCATGTATTTAAGATTTTGCTAGATATCACCAAATTGCCTGCCAAAGGGATGGTAGCTGTTTGTATTCTCACCAGCTATGTTGTATAAGTTCTTCATTGCTTTACAAGTTTAGAGTTCAGATATCTCTCCCTCGTGCCCAAATATAGAAAGAGAACAAAGTGTTTTAAATATCATTTAAAATATCCTACACATAAAATTTTCATGCTGTTTTCTAGACCTTGGTTAGTATCACTTTGGCAATGATTTCATAGATTCCATCTAGTTTCACATGTACACATATATATGTATATATACACCTATATGCACCTGCACATGCCTAAAGACGTGTGTGAGTGTACACATATGTATATATACTCCGAAAAAGTATTATTTTTTCCTTTAGAGTCTCCTGGGTTGTTGGTTATTAGTAGAATGTGACTTTTAGAACTGAGAAAAACAATTTTAGCTAAAAAGCAATTGGATTGATACCTACTTGTGAAAGTTTTAAAGAGTACTTTTGAAATCACATGACTTGAAATACTTCAGTGGAACTGCTGTGAGAAGGTCTTGTTAGCAGGGTTTGGTATATAAAGCCAGTGGTCAGTGTGTGCTGCATTCGTCAGGGGACGTGCTTAGCATGCAGAATGGAAAATTTCTGAACAGAGCCAGCATTATTGTTTAGAAGAATTTTCCATCCTCCTCCATTTGTGTTAAACTGTTCCTATTTCTTTAGTTTTCCCAAGCTTGAATCTCTATAGTAGTTAAACCTTATTCCTGTGTCTTTTGTGATTAAAGATCCTGTTGTAAAACGCATGTGTGATTTTAAATTTCAAAACAGTTAAAGCTCTTGGTTTGTTTTGTTTTGTTTTTATCTTTTCATTTTGAAACATTTTAGACTTATAGAAAAGTTGCAAAAATAGTACAGAAGGAACGATACCCATCACCCACCCAACATTGGTATGTTAACTAACCATGGTAAGATTATCAAAACTAAGAAGTTAACATTGGTATAATACTATTAGCTGAACTACAGACTTGTATTCAGATTTGCCAGTTTTCCCACTACGGTTCTTTTTCAGTTCCAGGATGCAATCCAGGATCCCACATTGCATTGAGTTATGTTTCCTCAGTCACTTCTAACGTTTGGTGGTTTCTCAGCCTTTCCTTGTCTTTCATGACCTTCAGGCTTAAAGAGTACTGGTTAGTTATTTTGTAAAATATCTCTCAATTTGGGCTTCTCTGATGATTTCTCATGATTAGATTGAGGCTATATATTTTTGGCAAGAATACTGTAGAATGCCGTAGTGGTGATGTTAACCTCGATTGCTTGGTTCAGCTGGTGTATGTTGGATTTCTTTACTGTAAAGTTACTGTTTTTCTGTTTATAATTTAATTAATATCTTGGTGGATATATTTTGAGACTGCGCCAATATCCTGCTTCTCCTTTTTAGTGTGCATCAGTGAATCTTACCTACAATAATTATTACTGTGGTGTTGTAATGCTTATTTTCTGTTTTCTTCATCCTACATTTATTAACTGGGGAGGGAGAGCTGCTCACTCCCTCCCTTCTTTCCTTCATATTTGAACTCAAAGGTATTATTTTGTTCTGTAGGTTATCCAATGCTGTTACTATTTATTTATTTATTTATTTATTTATTTATTTATTTATTTATTTAGGCTGCTTTGGGTCTTCGTTGCTGCACGTGGGCTTTCTCTAGTTGTGGCGAGCGGGGCCTACTCGTCCTTGCGGTGTGCGGGCTTCACATTGCAGTGGCTTCTCTTGTTGTGGAGCACTGGCTCTAGGTGCGCAAGCTTCAGTAGTTGTGGTGCACAGGCTCCGTATTTGTGGTTCGTGGGCTCTAGAGTGCAGGCTCAGTAGTTGTGGCGCACAGGCTTAGTTTCTCCCCGGCATGTGGGATCTTCCCAGACCAGGGATCGAACCTGTGTCCCTTGCATTGGCAGGCGGATTCTTAACCACTGCACCACCAGGGAAGTCCCATTACTATTTATTTTGTTGCTCAAAGTGTTTCAGCCTTGGACATCAGGAGCTCTTTCAGGAGTCATCCTATACCCTTTTGACATGCCCATACTCTTTTGAGTTCTTTCTTCCTGACACCATCAGATGCTCCAGGCTCTTGCATTTTCCCTGCGCCTGGTGTGCAATCAAGTGCTTCTCCAAGAAACCTTGGTTCTGTTTATTGGAGAATGGTATTTAGGAACCAAGATCTAGGCACTAAATGTGCTTACTGGTTGGAATGTGATTGCTTTGATGCTTATGTTGGGTTTTTCCATTAGTTTATAGTATACATTACCTCCTTTTGGATTTTTATATTAGTGTTTACAGTAGGGTAAGATAAAAATAGAATTTTAAGAAAAATGGATTACATGTTGTAATATTTCAGGTTGGTTTTGCTTGGGACAGAGGGTAAGGAATTTCTTCTATAACTTCAATTTTTATTTACAAACTTTCCCACTCACATATATCCTCATTAGATAACTTCAGGAATCATCCACAGCTGACAGTTGCAGTTTGAAGGGAAAAGGGAGTTAAGATTTACTCTTCCTAATATTTTGGTATTTGCGCATTCATTTATTCATTCATTTTTATTGAGGTATAACTGACAAATAAAATTATAAGATACATACTTTCTCCCCTTTTAAACTCTTGCTTGGAGAAGAGGCAGTGGAATTAGTTCTTTCTTAGTGGGTGTTAATCAGTGAGATTTTTTCCTCTTTTTGGCCTACGTATTGTGTTGTTTATTGACCAAGATGCTAGTGTATGTTGAGAATGAAAAATGGTAAAACTCCAAATAAACAACACTATTTAAAAACGATGGTATTTAAAGCTTATGTTTCTAATGTGACTTTTTTTGAAGTAACTGGCACATGAGTATTTATTACTATTGATATTTAACGTTTAAACAAGCTCTTAGAATAGGAAAAATAGCTCTAAGTATTTCCTGTTGAAGAAAAATTACCTTGCTTTTTGCATTAAAAAACTTTGATGCCTACCGGGTCACACACAATGCCAGATGCTAGAAATGTTGTAAAGTTGCTCAGAGTCCAAATATTTTAGAAAGTGGGCTTAATAATTTTTTTAAAAAGTCATATTAATAATGTTTCACAATCAAATAATATCGAAAATCTAGAGTAAAAATGTATAGTTGTCCAACTCTAAATTCCATTCCTTTGCCTCAGTCATTGTGAATAGTTGGTGTATCATTCATACCCTTTTCTTTATATCTGCACATAGATAATACATACTCATATATGTCTTTGTAAGATAAATGGGTTTAGGGACTTCCCTGGTAGTCCAGTGGTTAAGACTTAGCCTTCCAATGCAGCGGGTGCCAGTTTGATCCTTGTTCAGAGAGCTAAGATCCCACATGCCTTGTGGCCAAAAAAACCAAACCAAAAAAAACCGAGAAGCAGTATTGTAACAAATTCAATAAAGACTTTAAAAATGGTCCACATCAAAAAAAAAAAAATCTTAAAAAAAAAAAAAAACGATAAATAGGTTTATGCTCTATTTCCTGCAGCTTGCTTTTTGTTTTTCATTTAAAAATGTATGTTCACAATCTTTTTATTTTTATTTAGAGAGTTATTTACCTAGCTTTTGATGAAATGATAGTTGAGAAGAGTTGAAGATGAGAATCCAGAATCAAAGATCATGTAAACAGATATTAAGGGAGAGGCAGTCTGGTTTGTATAAAGTGAATCATGCTATGGTATATTAAATGGAATATCATCCAACTATATAATAGAATGAAATCTTGCCATTTGTGACAACATGGATGGACCTAGAGGGTATTATGCTAAGTGAAAAAAGTCAGACAGAAAGACAAATACCATGTGATTTCACTTATATGTGGAACCTAAAAAAACAAAACGAACAGGCATAACAAAACAGAAACAGACTCATAGGTACAGAGAACAAATTGGTAGTTGCCAGAGGGCAGGGGGCATGAGGTGATGAGTGAAATAGGTGAGGGAGATTAAGAGGTACAAATTTACATTCATGAAATAAAGAAGTCAAAGGAATGTAATGCACAGCATAGGGAATATAGTCAGTAATATTGAAATAACTGTGTATGATGACAGATGGTACTTAGACTTAATCGTGGTGATCATTTTGTAATGTCTAAAAACATCAAACCACTATGTAGTACACCTGAAACTAGTATAGTATTGTAAGTCAATTATATTTCAATTAAAAAAAAAAAGAAAAAAAGTGAATCATGCCTTGCTCATCTGTGGATTTTTTTGTGGGAATTAACAGAGAGCTAGGAGAGCTGTATTTTAGACTTTTCAAAAGACTTGGATGGATTTCCAGACTAAGAATATTTAAAACTTGAAGTTGCTTTGTGTTTAAGAAAAACACTTTTGTCTCAAAGAGAGCAAATGTACAGATAGAAATAAAGAATATGAGTAAATAGATGTTTTTGTGAAAAAGGACTTGAATCTTGGTTGCCCTTCGATTGTTAGTGATCTCTAACAGTTTCAGAAATGAGGGGGGTGGGGGGGAATAACAGTGTGGTTAATGTTTCCAAGTATGCTAAATTGGAATATTTATTATGTTAATTACTCAAGATGATTAGGATAAATTTCAGGAAGATTTCACACAGCTGTGTGAATAGAAAAAAGGGTTAACTGATAAACTGCTTATTGACAAAGTATAAGGTAAGACAAGACCCAAGAGGTGGCTTTTGAGTCATGATATGGCTTAAAATAGAGGCTTAAAGGAGGTCATTTTAAGTCAAAACAAAACAAAACCCCCAAACCCTCATTTTAACAAAGTAGATAAAAGAGATGCATCTTGTTATCCTGAGAGGTAGCACAAGCCAAAGATACTTAAAAATATGCTAACACCTAGTAAATACATGATTTTTTTTTTTTCTCTTTTATAATCTTTCCCTCTTCCCAGGTCAGCAGTAGTCCTGAACCTCTGAAGGCTATAGAACAGGAGGTGAGAATGGGGTTTCAAAACGTTTTGTAAATAGTAAATGAAAGTGATTAACTTTTGGTTACTTTCTCAGTTGCTATTTTCAAGACATCAAGTGCTCAGTTTGGAAGACTGCTGATGTTATTCACTGAAATAAAAAAGAAAATTATTTCTTCTACAGTGGTTGCTAGGGCTTTACTGTAATCTGTAATTTACTCCTTCTCTAAAGTCAGCATTTTGAAACAAAGGAGAAAATAATAAGTAAATCCTATGGAAATTCAGCCTATTTCTATTTATCCAGCTCTAGGTAAGAAAACATGCATGCTTTGCACAAATACCTTCCTCAGGGCAGAATGTACATAACTTGTATGTGTCCTGGAGACAGCCTAGTATGTCATTTTACCTTGGGCTGCCTCCCTATTTAAACAGATTTGTTCAGCCCCAGTCAGGGCACCATTCAGCTTCATTCATCTTTTGAGAGCCTACTTCATGTCAGGCTTGATATGCTAGGCCCTGGGGATATAAAGACAAAATAAGACTTTCTCCTACCCACTAGGTCAGGGTTAACCAGGGTAAGGTCTTCAGCAGGTCCATGACAGTGGAACAGTGTCTTTTTCAGAAATATCTTCAGAGGTAGGTCATAGATGCCTCTCTAAATTTTTTTGAACCTACAGTATAATTTGCATCCAGACTTATTTCAACTAAATGTGTCTAGAATTATGCTTCTCAGTGTTTCTTTGGGTCAAAGACTCCTCTAGGAATCAAATTAAAGATATGAAGCTCTCCATAAAATACTTGTATACACAGAATTTTGTGATTCTCTTATGGTGTAGAGTTGTAAATCAAAAGAGTGTTAAAACTACTGCTTTGGACACAACTTTAACTTGGGGAGAAAGAAATGTAAACATAGAAATTAAATATAAGGTGATGTGTTATAGTGGGTATCCATTGGGCTAGTTACTTTCTGTAATTTTGTCTTTTACTTACATTAGGCTTAAAATCTTTGAAGCTAAAGACAAACTTATGTAGCAGAGTTGCTTGCCCCCTTTTTAGCTTATTTCAGATGAAATCAGGCGGCTACCTAGGAAAACAGTATATTGGAACATTTCTAAGTTGTCCTTAGTGGGATAATTTATTTTTTTAGTTGTGAACTTACTTTATAGTCTTTCTGAACATAAATAGTAATGGGGCAATGCCAGATAACACATGACATATGTATTCTATACAGCACTGGGTACAGGAGGCATTTAATGAATGGAACATCTGAAAGTATTTTGTAAAGGCCTATAGATTTTTAGCCTGATAATCTAAAACCAGTAGGAAAATAGCACAAAGACCAGATGGTTTTCACTATGGTATCTCAAGTGAAGCTAAAAGTAATGACACCTGTTCTGTTTTTTTGTGTGATAAAAAACGTATAACATAAAATTTACTATCTTAACCATTTTTAAGTATACAGTTCAGTAGTGTTAACAGTATTCACATTGCTGTGAAACAGATCTCTAGAACTTTTTTGTCTTGCACGTCTGAAGCTCTATACCCGTTAAACAACAACTCCTCTTTCCCCTCTCCCCTCAGCCCTGGCAACTACCACTCTACTTAGTGTTTCTATGAATTTGACCAATTTAGATACCTCATATAAGTGGAATCATGTAGTAGTTGTCCTTTTGTGACTGTCTTATTTGACTTAGCATAATGTCCTCAAGGTTCATCCATGTTGTAGCATGTGACAGGATTTCCTTCCTTTTTAAGACTGAATAATATTCCATTGTATACATACACCACATTTTGTTTATCCATTTCACCCCTCGCTGGACATTTGGGTCGCTTCTACCTCTTGGCTACTATGAATAGTGCTGCTGTGAACATGGGTATACAGATATCTCTTTGAATCCCTATTTTCACATCTTTTGGTTTTATACCCAGAAGGGGTAGTGCTGGATCATGTGGTAGTTCTATTTTTAATTTTATGAGGAAACTCCATACTGTTTTCATAGCAGTTGCACCATTTTACAACCCCACCAACAGTACACAAGTGTCCTAATTTCTTCACATCTCACCAGCACTTGTTGTTTTGTTGCACAAGAGTGCCATTCCTTTATAGTTATAACACTGGAACCCCAAGTCAGGTTGCTCGTTTTTGTGGGCATTTTCCAGTGACATGAAAGCCTACAATGTAAGAGTTTCTAAAAACTGAAAGAGTGGGAATGGGGTTACAAAACAAGTAACGTTTATCAGAAAGAGACTTGACCACCTGGTAAGTCTCCATTTTTGGCACCCACCTGTGTCATTGAAGAGGATATCTTAATGGCATCAGGCAATTGAAATTGATAGGCCAGTGGTCTTCAGATAAATAAAGCAGCATTTGTAGTCAAAACTATTAGCCAAAACAGTACACCTGGCGTATGACCAGCATAAAATAGGAATTAGAGGTCTCCAGAAGTCACAGATTGAATGCGAAACAACAGCATGCAACTCCCCTATAACTTTATGTTGAATAATTTATGTGAATGCTTCCAGTTTCCATTTAGGTCCTAGTAAAATATTTTCCCTCATTTTGTACCTGGTATCATATGAACTTATTGTTGACCAAAAGTGATACATTTTATCTTTTAGCCGGCTAATATTTAGGTTTGTCTTTTTTCCTTCTATCTTTAGTTGGAGGCATTGTTAGTGACAGAATTTCATAATTTCTTCCATAGGAGATACAATATAAGAATATTGTGCCCTTGGTCAAACACATGACAGAGACTTCCCACCTCATTGCTTTCCTGCTAATCTTGGGAGCTTTATGTCTCCACTATCTGGGAGACCAAGGAGAAATACGTCTTTTGAAAACTATTCCCTAAAATTCAGAGCTTTTCCCTCTTCAGCTCTCATGGTCTATCCCTGGGATTCAGCTATCAGAAGTGCAGCCCACACTGTGAGCTATTTTAATGTGTGTAAAATATTTTTATGTGGTAAAAGTATAAAAGGGAAGCGAGTTACAGATCAATAATCTCATGTTATTTGGATAGCATTTTAAAATATTATCTTCTAAGCAGATCCTAATTTACCACTTCCTTGTAGCCCTAAATCTTGAGATCCCCTGAAGTGTCAGAGTCCTTTTCCTGTTTTAGGTTCAGCTCTCTCCTGGTTACTTTATTTCATACTCCCAGATCCACAAATGATTTTGGGGAAGAGGGCTTTTGCCAAGCTGTTTATGTTGTGAACTTTTAAATTACTATATAATTTTTTTAAAGGTAAAAATAGCTAGACCTTGTGGGGTAGGGTGATATGAAGGAAGAGGAAATAATTTCTCTACTTGACTTTTATTTGAGAGATAAATGGAAATGACAAGGTCAAGATCGACATCCAGTTATTTTTCAAATAGCTTCAAAGGCGTATAATTTTCTCATTCTAGATGAACTTGATATTCTCTAGGGCTTTCTGAATCCATAGTCTTGATGGGTTTAAGCGCTGTCCATCAATACTTCATCAGAACCTGGACTCTTTATATTAATTTTTAAATGTAATTTATACTTCAAACTTTTAAAGCTTGGGAATTCATGTATATGGTAACATAAATGTGAATTAGCCAGGCTGTTAGATTAACCAAAATAATGCCACTTCTATTTTTTCTGTTAAATAGAGTACACATCAAAACAAAGACCAAGAGAGTGGTACTCAGGGTGACTTCTAGTTGTTTTCACTATAGTCCTCTTTGGCTCCAGAAATATTATTGTCAGTTTTCCGGACTCAACTTCTAGCAAGCTAATTCGCTTGATGAAATTTTTATCAGATACTTTTATATTAGGTGCCAGTCTCCAGCTCCAGGAAATAGTCAAATAATTTTGTCTTTTAATTTTAACAGGGGAGGAGGTGATAGAGGATTGAACTGTTAATGTGTTTGATTTGTCTTTCTTCCCATTGGATATCAGCTCTGTATTTGAGATGCACAGAAGAAAATAGTTGGCTGTGTAATTCAGCTAATTTTATTAGCATACAGTTAATATTGCAATATTTGTAATCAAAGTTATTTTAAACACAAGGCAATAATGAATGGATAGTCCCAACTCATAAATAGTATAAATGGTTTTCTTTTTCTCAAAACTTTCAAATTGAAAAGAGAATTTCATCTAGTTATAGTGAAACTTACTCTCTCTAGTCTCTTTATATACCTAAAGAAATTGTTTTTGAGGGACTGCCCTGGTGGCGCAGTGGTTAAGAATCCACCTGCCAATGCAGGGGACACGGGTTCGAGCCCTGGTCCGGGAAGATCCCACATGCCATGGAGCAACTAAGCCTGTGCGCCACAACTACTGAGCCTGAGTGCTGCAACTACTGAAGGCCACGTGCCTAGAGCCCGTGCTCCACAACAAGAGAAGCCACTGCAATGAGAAGCCATAAATAAATTTAAAAAGTGATGAAGACCCAATGCAGCCATACAAATAAATAAATAGAAATTGTTTTTGAGACCATACGTCATGTATAGATTTATATTCTGAATTTTATAATTTTTTTCTACTTAAAAACATATATATTTAGAAGTGCTAACAAGAGCATAGTAAAAGCAAAAGTCACTCATTATCAAACTACCCAGTGGCAACCACTTTTAGAATTGCCATGAGTGTCCTGACATAGCTCTTTCTAGCCATTCTTAGTTGATTATACTATACAGAACTGTTTTAGTCCCCAGTCTCTTCGCAGAATATTGTGAATATTTTCCATCTCAGTAGGTATTCTTCTACAACACAGTTTTTTAAATTGCTGCATAGTATTCTGTTGTATGGATATTCTATAATTTTCTTAATTTCCTATTTTGGAGCATTTAAGTTGTTTTCAGTTTTTTGCTGTTATAAATGACATCCTCTATTCATCTCTGATTATTTCCTTAAAAGTATATATATATATGTTCCAATTTAACATAACATTTTCCTATGTCATTGAAAATTCATTTTAAGTAAGTATTGTGTGCTAATATGGATATGCCACTTTATTTTTCTTTTGATAGATTCAGAATCTCAGATGAGATTTGTTTTTGCTAAATGGATCATCTGTCATGGATATATATGTTTCTTAAAATGATGATGAGCAATAAATAATCAGTAGCTGACCAACTATTATAAAAGTCCAAGTACAATATAAACTGTCAGAAAATGAGACTAGCAAAAATTTACTAGGATACGGTCTTCAGCAAATATTTGGGTTTTATCCACGTGTTAGAGCTTAAACCCACCAGAAGAGCTAAGATACTCAAGACTCTTAGTGAGTACAACATGCTAAGTCACAGTCTGTGACTTTATAGATTTCTCATTATTAAAAACAAAATAAGGGGGGAAAAACCTCCAAAAGCCTGGGATAGGGATGAAGAGTGTGGGTGGGAGGACTATTGAAGGGATAAAGAGCTCTCGGTTTGCCATAGAAAATATATTTTCTTTTGCATGCCCTTTGTTCTCATCTGGTAATTGATTTATATTAGTTCAGCCATACATCAAAATGCATTATAGTAAATTAAAATATTAAGAGAAGAAAATGGAGATGAAACATTTTAATGTTGTAAAACTAAGAGGTTTGGTGATGGTTAAGTTCTCCAAGTGTGATTACTTTCATTGTAGTTGCTGTCCATCGTAGCATGTGTAAGCTGACTATATGTCAAAAAATGTTTTCTTATACTTGAAGAGAGTCTTAAACTTGAACACCCTCTTACTTTTCAGCACTTAAAATAACCTAAATCTCTCAGACAGTGTAAGATTGGTATAGTGTTAGTTATTTTTAATTGCTTGGATTCTATTCTATTATTTTTATAGCTATAATGTATTTTATTTTATTTTTATTGAACTATAGTTGATTTAGCTATAATGTATTTTAAACCATGTTCTTTAAAAGTTAAGAAAGATAAAATTTTAAAGAGGGAAATAAAAATCACTAATAATCATCCCCCACCATAGCACAATTTAATATATTTATTTATTCTTTTCTCCTTAGGCCAAAAGCATGCATTGCAAAATTTTCAAAGTTGTGCATAATGTATTGTTATAAATTATAATAAATAGCCAACATTTTAAACACTTAGTATGTGTGAAAACACTGCTAAGTCTTTATATAGAAAAATTTAGAATAATCCAATGAATTAGGTACCATTATCTCTATTTTACAGATGAGAAAACATAGCTATAGAAAGAATACATAACTTATCCAAAATTATACATTTGGTAAATTCACTAAATTCACCCTAATCATCATCATCATCATTACTAGTACTAAATATTTTGTCACATTCTCTTTAAGACCTGGGAACTTTGCTGTAAAGAACTGCCTCATTATTGGTAGCTATTGGACAGCTGTTTTTAATTATTTTGGAGTCACAAACCCCATTGAAAATCTGATAAAAGTTGTAGATACTTTTCCTAGAAAAATTCATTGTACATAAATGTTTGCATAAGTTTTCAGTCTGGGCATGTACTTCTTGAAGCCTACCTGTGGATCTTAGAAGTAGTTATCAAATTTTAGTGATTATATAAATGACCTGGATTGCTTGTTAAACATGCAGATTACCTGATCTCACTGCCTAAAGTCTGGGCTTGGACTTAGAATCTGTCCTTTTTATAAGCACTTCAAGTGATCTGGATACAGGATTTTTTTTTTCCTCTTTTTTTTGGTGACGCCTTGCAGCTTGCAGGATCTTAGTTCCCCGACCAGGGATTGAACCCGGGCCATTGGCAGTAAAAGCGCGGACACCTAACCACTAGACCACCAGGGAATTCCCTGGATGCAGGATGTTTTAAGAACACTGTTTACAAAACTGTATCCTGAGATTAAGAATCTTGTTATTCCATTGCTGTTTTAGAGTAGTACATGCTCACATGTAGTACACAGTACATGCTCTAAGTGTTTTGAAACAAGTCTTTATTATCAAATGATTTTACAAATTAGGACTGCCATTACAAACTCTGATGATAACAGTAATATATGATTTTATTACTAATACTGCCACTGTACTTTTATCTTCAGGTCTTCTATTTAGAAGAATCTCATGTATGTCTGGAAGAATATGATTGCTTAAATATTTCCCAATTACTTGAAAATAATCTGCAGAGATTAATTGATTTCCTTTGATAATCAGTGACTTACTGTTTTTTAATAGAATTTTCTTTCAAGTTTCTTAACCCATTTAAAAGATAGTTTTAAATAAATTACTTATCAGAATGTTTTCCCTAATTATATTTATTCGTAGGATGAACTTTCTGATGTTAGCCAGGGAGGATCTAAAGCTACCACTCCAGCATCAACAACTGCTTCAGATGTGGCAGCAATTCCTAGTGATACTCCCTTACATGAAGAGAATGAAGCATTTGTGAAGGTTGCAGATACACCAGATAAGTCAGAGATAAGCAAGCATATTGAAGTACAGGTAGTCCAAGAAACTAGAAATGTATCAACAGGTAAGTGACCCTCGTTATTTACATACTGACAAAGTATTCAATAAATCCAGATGTGGATATGACATCTTTGGGGTGTTGCTGCCATAGATTTATAAAACTGTATTCAATTGTAAATAAGCTTTAAGATGTGATGATTAAATAAAGTTTTAGAGAGAAAAGTGGTGGGGCAGTGGCTGAGGGGTTGAGAGCCTGAAAGGCAGGAGGACATTCTTTTTCTGTTCCCTACCTTAGGTCATTAGCCTTTGTCTTTAATTTCTCTGTATTTCACCCCTTAAATACAATGAAAACAGTGAGTTCTGGCCTGGTGTACACTGTACTGTGTCCAAAGAAACACGAATGAAAACTTTCTTTGGTTATTTTTTAGTTGCTCATATTTACTGTTAATTGAATATATGACATATTGTCTATCTGACCTTGTGTTTCCTAGAATCAACTCTTTAAAATTTTTTATGATCAAATGATGTATTTACAACCATAGAAGCAATTTTCATAACAGGGGCAGTATGTGTTATATGCATTATTTTTGTTATCTTGTTCTTTCCTAAGACTCTGCTGAAAATGAAGAGAAGTCAGAAGTTCAGGCAATCATTGAATCCACTCCTGAGTTGGATATGGACAAAGATCTCAGTGGATATAAAGGCTCAAGGTACTGTAAAAGCCCGATTAGGACATCTTATCCTTCCCTTTCCCCTCTCCCAAAGCACACTGTTGTCCCCTGGTCTCTGACCAGATAAAATGCATTCACATGTTTTGCTGAAGAAATGTTGATATTATATTTCAGTTTTCTCTCTTTTTTTTTTTATTTTTATTTATTTTATTTGTTTATTTTTGGCTGCATTGGGTCTTTGTTGCTGTGCGCGGGCTTTGTCTGGTTGCGGCAAGTGGGGGCTACTCTTCGTTGCGGTGCACGGGCTTCTCATTGCGGTGGCTTCTCTTGTTGCGGAGCACGGGCTCTAGGCTCGTGCGGGCTCAGTAGTTGTGGCTTGCGGGCTCTAGATCGCAGGCTCAGTAGTTGTGGCGCACGGGCTTAGTTGCTCCGTGGCATGTGGGATCTTCCCAGACCAAGGCTTGAACCCGTGTCTCCTGCATTGGCAGGTGGATTCTTAACCACTGCACCACCAGGGAAGCCCAGTTTTCTCTTTTTTGAAGCTGGATATTGTACATAGTTTAAATCTTCTGTGAAGTGTTACCTTTGCAGCATCAGGAACTAGGAGCATGTGGACGGATGGGGAAAAAAGACAGCCAAGGAGTATTCCCTACTTTGTGGAACTTGGGAAAAACATAACAGCAAAAGTGGGGAAAATATAATTTGAAGAAACTTTATTCCTTCCCCCAATCAGGAAGAAGACAATATATTCCCTTCAAAACTGTAATGATCTCATTACTAGAAGAAATTAGTCTCATTTTAGTATCATTTTACATGGGGAGGCTATTTAGAGGTTAGAAGAGAATGGTATGTATCATCTTAATGAAGATCATCTGAAATATATTGATGTTCAAAAATGTCACACAGGAGCTGCTGCCTTTTAATTTCTTCCATAAATTTTATTTTTTAGTTAATTAACAATGACCATAAAAATATGTGCCATTTTTTTGATCACTGCTAGACATTATATGCAGTAGCAGTTAAAAAGCATGAGCCTAGAATAAGACTACATGCATTCAAATCCTGACTTGGATTTGAATCTGAGGTAAGTTTCCTCAGCCATAAAAGAGAATTATGATAATACTTCAGATGGTTGTAAGGAGTAAATGAATCAATATATGTTAAATCATTGACAAAGTGTCCAGTTCAATAAATGTTAGCTAACATTATTGTTACCTTCATTATTGTTTTATATAATTTTATCTTAATTATAACCTTATGAGGTTGATGTCTTCACCCCCATTTTACAGATAAGGAAGCTCAGAGTTGTACAGTAACTTGTCCGAGATTACCAAGCTGGCAAGAGGTGGAACTGGGATTCAATCTAGGACTCTGATTTCAAAGGCTGTGCTCTATTGAAATATTTTTTTCTTTATTGTTTATTTAAGAAATTAATGCAGAGTGTAAAAAGTGAAATTTGCTTCTTATTCATCCTCTCCTAAACCTAAGAGATGCAGCTACTTACTAACAGTTGTGCGCTCTTGTCATTCTGAACCTGTTTTTAAAAATCAAAAACATTTTTATTAGAGTAAAGCATGTATGGCAGTATTAAGGTCAAATCGTAATACAAAATATGAAGGGCAATAGTAGGCCCGTACCCCTACTGACCCCTCATTCCCACTCCCAAGAGGCAATCTCTATCACTTCTCAGGTCTCTTTGGGTATTTATCTTCAGGTATCTAAATCACATCCTTATGGTGTTCTTCCTTGGTCTCTCTCTTTCTCAGTTGGCATTCAGTGAGAAAATCAAGTCCTAATGCCCTAAGGCACCCCTTGTATATAATGAATTAGCTATACTCCTGTGCAAGGAGTTCCCTGGTGGTCCAGTGATTGAGAATCTGCCTTGCAATGCAGGGCATGCCGGTTTGATCCTCGGTCAGGGAACTAGGATCCCACATGCTGCGGGGCGGCTGGGTCCATGCGCCACAACTAGAGAGCCTGCGTGCTGCAACTACAGAGCCCACACGCTCTGGAGCCTCTGCACTGCAACTACTGAGCCTGCACACCGCAGCTAGAGAGAAGCCCATGCACTGCAACGAAAGATCCCGTGTGCCGTAACTAAGACCCGATGCAGCCAATAAATAAATAAATATTTATACTCCTGTGCATCTAGAACAGTACTAGCTATATACTTTCTTTGGGAGAATTGAGCAAATAGTCACTCAAATCATTTTCTGTATTCTGTGGATCAAATGAGGAGTCCTGGTTTAAAAAAGACTGCAATATTAGCTATTGACTTTATAGTGGAAGATGACAAGTATATAGCTCTTTAAACCATCATCTTTCCTTTCATCCTCCCAATATAATTATATCTCAGTTTCTGTTAAATTAACATTCATTGTTTATATCATTACGATTATATAAATACTAATAACAGCCTAGCCACAGAATATACTATGATTACATTTCCTTTCTTTTACAACTTCGTTTTTCTTTAATTTAGTAAAGCCTCAGGGTTTTTTTGGTTTTGTTCTGTTTGTTTCTTTTGCTTAGGTTTCTACATACCTATCACTAATTCACTAACAGGTACCCTGCAAATCATAAATGTAAACATTCTCAAAATGGCCAAATATAAATAAAACCAGTTTCCTGGAACCTTCTATTACCATTCTCCAATGTAGACGTTTTTGTGTTTGCTCTGGTCCTGGAATTTGCTCTCATTTTCATGCTGGGAATTCTTTTCACCTCTCTCCTTTGTTCCATCTTCTACTTCCTGGATACCATGACATCTAGCTTCTTGATTTATGCCTTTGTTTTGACAGAATATATTCTTACTAGCTTTCCTGGCAAAGGCTGTTTTGGAAGTAAGTTTTTTGAGAACTTGAATATGATAAATGTCATTTAAAGGAATGATAGTTTGGCTGGATATAGAATTTCAGGTTGGGAAATCTTCAGAAGTTTTTCTTCAGAATTGTGAAGACATTAATTCATTGTCATGTTTAGTGGAGTGTTGCCATTTGGATTCTTGCTTTTTAAATATATTGTCTGTAAGCTTTTAGGATCTTTACTTTATCCCTGTTTGTTGTTGTTGTTGTTGTTTTGTTTGTTTTTTCCTTTTTAAAAATTCATGATGATGTGTTCGATGTAGGCATCTTCTTTTGTATCTGCAGTAGTCCTTTCATCTGGAAATTCGTATTTCCCAGTTGAGAAATTTTCTCTTATTTCTCCTTTTTGTTGTCTTTTCTTCTCTTTTTCTGGAACACCTATTAGGTAGATATTGAACATTCTGGACTGACCCTCATAATTCCCTTTTTCCCCTCTTTTCTGTCTCTTCTATTTTTGTTATAATTTCTGGATGATTTCTTCACCTTTCTCTTTCAACCCTCGTCAGTTTTTTTTCTAAAAGTTTTTTGTTTTTCTTGGATGGTTACTTTTTATAACACCCTACAGTTCTCTTACGGATGTAACTGTATTATGAAAATAAAATTTTTTTTTTTAAGTTTTTGCTGCTGTCTGCATTCACTGTCTCCTTTTACTCTGAGTGTTTTGGACTCAATTTTATGATAGAGGCTTTTCTATGATCGTCTGGTGCTCTGTGGCTGTTTTGCTCTACTTAAGTAAATGATATTGATTCTCCAGTTTTCTGCCTATAACATTTAACCTTGGCTTCCATTGTTCAGGGAGCAATGCCAGGAGAAGGGAGGTCTCACTGTCCTGGAGGGTTGGATTTAGGTCTCATATTGCTTCTTGTGCTGTCTTTCATCACATCCCTCTATCTTATGTTCCCTCTTGCATGCTTCTCTCTGCAGATTGCTGGTTCCTTCAATTCCTGAGCCTTTCAGGGATTCTGGCAGCATGCTGACTTCCTTCCTAAACACTAATGGCTTAAGTTGAAGCTTTGTCTGGTCTGTTAAATCAATTTCTACTGTTTGCCCATCTGTTTTCCATCTTATATAAGTTTGTTCACATTTCATCTGCTGTAGTTTCTTTTTCTGTTCCCTATGTCCTTGTGGGTGTATACTTTTTAAATTCCTTTACTGTCATTTTAGTTGAGTTTCTGAATTATTGGGTGATAAATGACTATGTCCGTTGTATTTAACTGGAAATCCTGTGCAGACTTTTTTCTGTTAATGTAACACTAATGCACAAACATGGACGTTTCCCCATTCTCCTCCATACCCCTGCAAAAAGGGCTTATATTATACATACTGTATTACAACTTGCTTTATAAAATGCACCTTTATATAATGGGTTTCTTTCATTTCTAAAGCTGTATTTTAATGTTTTTAAAGTTAGAAGTTGAAACTTTTAGGTATATCCATAACTTATTTCATCTGTGCCCTGTTAATGATCACTTGGGTTGTTTCAACTTTTTGCTGCTCTGACCATCGTCTTACATACATAATTGCCTTCTTGTGACAGGGGCTTTGTAGGATTTTTTATTTTTTATTTTATTTTTTTATTTGTGGCCACGCTGCACAGCTTGCGGGATCTTAGTTCCCCAACCAGGGACTGAACCCCAGCCACTGCAGTGAAAGCACCAAGTCCTACCTAACCACTGGACTGCCAGGGAATTCCCTGTAGGAATTTTTTTAACATCAAGTTCTTGGGTCAGTGGATATTCACATTTTAAATTTTGATATTGCCAAGTTGCCCTTAAAAGAAAAATAAAATGGCCATGCCAATTTATACCCAGACAACATAGACCATGGTAGTTAAGATCATGGATTCTGAAGCCTGGCTGCCTGGGTTTGAGTTCTGCCTCTTTGACTCATTTGCTGGATGATCTTGGCAAATTCCATAACCTCTTTAGTTTCCTCTTCTGTAAAGTTGGGATAATAGCAGCAGACCTTTTGTAGAGTAGGTGTGAAGATTTTAATAAGGTAGTCTGTGAAAGGACTTAGACCAGTGCCTGAACAATGCAGAGTAGTGCTCTCTTTTAGCTGCCATTTATTGTTTGTGTTTGCTAGGATCTCATCGCAAAAACATTGTATATATTCTTCAACAGTTCTCTCTGTGGAGTTTAATGGGAATCTCTTATGAAACCCTTGAGAAATCCTTTTAAATTATATTTTATATTAAATGTAAATTACAGGTAAAAAATTCCTATGTAACAGCCTTTTGTATTCATTTTGCAGTGTTGAAAACATCTTTGACATATTTGTTGATTTGGTTTTGGTTTTTTCTGCCTAGCACTCCCACCAAAGGCATAGAGAACAAAGCTTTTGATCGCAATACAGAATCTCTCTTTGAAGAACTATCTTCAGCTGGTTCAGGTCTAATTGGAGATGTGGATGAAGGAGCAGATTTACTAGGTATGATAGTTTATCTGAAGTGGTATCATACTGTTTTAAAAATAGATTTTTAAAATGATTTAATTGAAAATTTCTTTAAAATGTATCTAACTGTCCAGTGGGGCAGAGTTATTGCACTTTTACATAATTAATAAGAATGTATTCTTTGAGATAATGAAAGTTTTAAATGAGAATATCTTCACTTATGGATGTGCCTAGAATTGAATTGCTTTTTAGTTTGTATTTTGAATTCATGTCACACAATTTATTGAACTCCTGCTATATTCTGAGAACAGTATTACATAGAAGAAGCACAGTGATATATGTATATATGGGGTATATGTATAGATGTATAGATTTATGGATTGATGGATAGTTAATTCCTGTCTTAAATAGCGTTCATTAAATCCTCTTGACCTTAATTAAATAAGAAATTATAACACTTGATTTTTCTGAGATTTCACAGAGTATTCTGTTTTAGCTCTTTGGGAAATGTAATCATTTTAGAGTTTGTATTGTTGAAGAATATCTGGTTTGAAAAGGATAATGCATTTGGCTCTTCTACTATTGATCTGGTGACCTTTGCCAAATAGCTTAACCTCTCTGGGCATTAGTTTCTTTGTGTATAAAAAGAAAGAGTTGGGCAAGAGTTCAAGGGTTGGACAAGCTGCGGCTCATGGGCCAAATCCAGCTCACCTCCTACGTGTACGAATAGAGTTCACACAGCCACACTCATTTTTCATGGATTGCTTATAGTTTCTTTTGCCCCACAACAGCAGAGTTAAGTTGTCTGTAACAGATTATGTGGTTTACAAAGCCTAAAATGTTTACCATCTGGCCCTCTACAGAAAAAGTTTGCTCTGCTCTAGGTGATCTCTAAAGTTCCTTTCAACCATAATTACATGAATGGGACTTCCCTGGATGTCCAGTGGTTAAGACTCTGTGCTTCCACTGCAGGGGCACAGGTTCAATCCCTAGTCGGGGAACTAGGATCCCTCAAGCCATGAGGCGCGGCCAAAAAAAAAAAAAATTACATGACATGTCAATTAGCTTTGGTGTGCCTTTCTTATAACTTAAGACCTTAAGAAATTGAAAATGTTACAGTATTTTAAAAAATCTATGCCTTTGGGATAGATTCTGGTCTCCAAACATTTTTTGTATCCCTTAGTGTAAATTCAGTACAGATTACACTGTTCTCAAAAGGTGCTGTTTGTCAGTTCTTGTGAACCTAGAGGGGTGTTACTTGCATTCATTTATGTTAAATTTATTGATTACTAGTTATGTCCTCGACAAGTATTTTTTGAAGGAAATACAAGTTCTGTCTAAACAGAGCTCACAGTCTTATGTAAAGTAAGAGAGATTGAAAGTACATAAATAAAACTGAGTTAGACATAGACTCCCACCATTAAAGTCTTAGTAAAACGTTGGATGCAATTGAATAAGTTTACATTTCTCAAGAAAGGCTAAAAGATTAATTCTTAAGGAGCACTCCATTTTTACATTTAAATTTATACTCTTTGTTAAGATTAAATTATGCATGAAAAGTTCCTTTTAAGATTTGATTGGTTTAAGAAACTGATTCCCTGGCAAAAATTGAGGGGCAGATGCAAAAAAATGTTAGAAAGAAGAATTTTTTAATGTTTAAACTTATATTCAGATTTATATACAGTGAAGTTCAATTTTTTTGTTTTGACAAATGCATAGAGTTGTATAACCACCACCAGAATCAATATACATCATCTAAAAAAAAATTCCTTCTTGATTCCCCTTTGTATTTAACCAGAATGAAGTACTTTAAAATGTTCTTTGTACACTCTGCTTCCTTATAATCCAATATTGAATATCATTATTGAGGTTATTGGCCCCAAACTTTCTTCCCTGTAGAGTTAAGAAGCCACATAGTACTTAGAAATAATTGTGGTCTTTTAAATCAAGTATTTTCCGAAAGCTTCCATTCTTTAAGTCAGAAAATGAAGCATAATAAATAGGTTAAAAGCAAAATTCTGATTTCCTTTCCACTTGAAATAAAGAAATAGACTGTAAACTACTGTCTTTTCCCTTTTGCAGATATTGATATATTTATCTTTAGAATGTTCCAGATTAGAAGTTTTAATATATCACCTTAAGCGTAGTGACTTAAGCCTACATGAATACTTTTGGTCAAAGATGTTAAATGACATCTCCAAGGCACGTAGTTTTTCCTTGGCTTCTCTTCTGGTCAGTTCAGTGATAGTAATTGCAGTGTAATACTCACTAAATGGAACATAGTTAAACTAGTAAAATTGTTTCTCACAAAGTTCCTTAAATGAACTTCGGTTGATAAATAAGTACATAGTCCATTTCTATAACTCATTATTCATTTTTCTAATTGCTGTGTTATTGTAAAACTCTTCCCTTGTTTTTGAAATCATTATGCATGTAGTCAGTATTTAGATTACTTTTTTCAGATTTTAATAATTTAAAAGAGATAATCCCCCACAGTTTGTCCTTTATCTTGATTGATGTCTCATCCCTTGACTTTATTTCCAATGATCCTTTTCTCTATTCACTTTAGTCACTTACCCTCCATGGCCACGTTCTAGAACTTGGAAATCATACATTCATACATCCTACTCTTGAGATTTCCTTTCTCTTGATTAAATTCTATTTTTTCAACTTCACTCTTTTTACTAACTTCTTCCTGTTATCATTTAAACATGTTCAGGTCTTTTCCATTTTAAAATAAAACTACTGGGACTTCCCTAATGGCACAGTGGTTAAGAATCTGCCTGCCAATGCAGGGGACATGGGTTCAAGCCCTGGTCCAGGAAGATCCCACATGCCGTGGAGCAACTAAGCCTGACCGCCACAACTACTGAGCCTGTGCTCTAGAGCCCGTGAGCCACAACTACTGAAGCCCACGCCTAGAGCCTGCGCTCCGCAACAAAGAGTAGCCCCACCCCCTCCTCCTCGCAACTAGGAAAGAGCCTGCAGGCAGCAATGAAGACCCAACGCAGACAAAAAAAAAAAATTTAATTAATTAATTAATTAAATAAAATAAAACTACTGCCCTCCTCTGACTCCCTATCTTTAGTACCTTTCCACCCTATCACTTACTCTTCTCCCATTTCCAGGCGTGCTTTTTTGCAGAAATATCGGTGAGGTAGGCGTCTGTTATGTGCCTGGCACTATTCTAGATGCTTGTGATACACCAGTGAACAAAACAGACTTCTTGAAGTGGTGGCTACTTTTAACTGGGAGGATTTCCCCAGTCCCACTTGCACCTCATCTGACTACAGTCTGTCATTCTGCCCCACACTAAACTTCCCTGAAACAACTTCTTGTTTGCTATATCCAGCTGTTCCTTCTAAGTTATTTCACATGACTTCTCAAATAGCATTTGTCTTTAAAACGGTCTTTGCTGGGTTTCTGTGGTATCAGACTTCCCTGCATTCTTTCCTGCCTCTCACTATTTCTTTTCAGTCTTCTTTGCAGGATCCTCTTTCTCCGCCCATTTTTCAGATGTTCCTAGCCCAATCTTGCTTCCATGTTTGGGAGGTCTTATTTGCTCTTGTTTCTTGGCTTTCATGGCTAATTGCTCCCAAGTCTTTCTCTCCATCCAAGATTTTTTTCTACAGCCCCAGGCTATTACTTCCAAACAGCCCATTAGACATCCCTAAGATGATTCGTAGAACTTTATAGTTGATATGCCCAAAGATCAGTTCATCAACGTCTTTCTTTATTGTCCTGTCCCCAAAGGCTGTTCTTATACCAGCATATACTAACTCAATGAATGACCTCACCATCAACTCAGTTCTCCATCCTAAGTCTCTCTCACTTCCCTCAAAACCAGTCATGAAGGATTGTTTGCTTCCTTTCTTAAAAAAGAAAATCTATGTATCTGTCTCTGTATCTCCTTCTTGCTTCTGATTAAATGGAATATCCTTCTCTAGGAGTTCTGCCTTGATCCCCTAGTTAAAGCTCAGTTGTCTGGAAACATATTCCCATAGCACTGCAGTTTATTATGCAACTCTTCATAATACTTTATTGTAGTTTTTTAGTGTGCCTGTCTCCCTGGCTAGACGATAAGCTCCATGTGGCAAAGACAACTATATCTTTTGCTTACTGTTGAGTCTTTGGCACATAGCACAGCAGCTAAATAAATGGATTGTTAAATAGTTTTAACAGTTTTGTTTCACCTCTAAACCTATGCTTCTTTACCTTTTGGAATTAAAACTCCTTTACAGGAGAATTTTTAAGAGAGTAGTGTACTTTTGGAAAAATGCACATACAGAAATAGATAAAATTGTGCATACTTTCTCAAGGAAGTGACAGATAATCCAGAGCCCATCTATCGACCTAGCTTGAGAATCAGTGCTAAAATCCAAATGAGATGTCTATTTTTAAAACCGTCAGGCAGTTTTTTTGCTTGTTTTTAATAGGTAAGGTTTCCAAATATGTCAGACCTAAGTTTATGCTTAGTTGAAGTCATGAATAGAAATGGGGCCACTTCAAGTTATGTTTTTCTTTAGTTATTAGTTAGTTTTTATTGATACATTTCAAAGTGAAAATTTTGGACAATCCTATTGGTTATATATTAAATTTATACACTAGATTTTAGGAGAACTCTTCATTGGGAAGGTGTAAACTCTAGAAACTACATTATAGGAAATGATTTCCATAGAGTAAATATTTCAAAAATTTTTCCTATTTATAATATTTATACTTTATTGTGTTTGGTTTCTCTACATCTTTTCAATTTTATTGGCTCCTCTCTCTCATTTTGAAATAAGAGAGTGTAGATCTTGCTTTCTGAAAACAATCTAATTGAGATTCTCATTCGTTTTTTCTCTTGGGCTGCTTACCCAGGGGAATATTCTGGTGTGTATGCTTTTAAATACTTTAATATTACTGCTTTTTAAGCTAGGTGGTCTTGGCTGCTGTTCTCATTTAATGCTTTCTCTTTTTTTTTTTCTGCTCAACTATTTTTCCCCCTGCATATATTTTCAGCTTTTATGCTTCTCTCCCTATGTGCTTGAGAGTTTAGCAAACAGTCATTATATAAACTTCTTTCACCCAACCTTAACCATATTTCTTTTGACTCTGTAGCTTTATTGAAAAGTTAACATTAGTGTTTAAAGCAAATATTTCAACATATCTTGTCAAAATTCATTTTTAAATTGGAATTTGGAAACTTTTAGTTTGTCTTTATTTTCAGCTTTTAGAAATGTGTAGATGATTAAATAAGCTACTGTTTCTGATATTTATTCTTCATGGCAGAAGTACCTTCTTCTTTAAGAATATTTGAGGTAATTACAATACAGACAAAATATGAGTCCATATGTGAGCATTGAACTTTTAGCATTCCTAGATTAGTTGCGTTTTAAATTATCTTTATTTGAAATATTACCTCTTTTTTAAAATAAAGGGACATGTTAACACCTTTAACTTACATTGTTTTCATTAGAGATATTTACTTCCTTTTTTAGGTGGGTTATGAATATTAATTCCATTTTATGTGATTTACCAATATTAGTGGAGTGATGGGTTTTTTGTTGTGCTTGCTTTGCTCTGTTGTAACTTTCTGAGGTATATTCCCTAGTGTGTTGTTTGATTTCTTCAGTTTCTTGTGAGTAGCAAACTAAATAGCTTTCTTCTCCCTAAAGATCACTACATTGGATCTTGCATTGAATGCTCTACCGCCTATCTTACAGTACTCATTAAATTATTAAGCTGATTGTATAAATTGACCACTAAGCATTATCATTTCAGAGGTGGCACTTTGAAGAAATCTTTATATTATTGATCTGGGATTTTCACTCTAATTCAATTTTATTTTGCAAAAGAATTGGTAACATATCAGAACATCCTTATGAATGAAGGAAATCATCTTGATTTCTGTCTTTTGCACATCATTATGCATTAAATCATAACACTGTGATTTCAGGTGTTTTTCATATCATGCCTAAAACTACAGATTAATGATCTGTTTTCATTCTGTTTCTTACATAAAACATTTCTTGTTCTTTGTTTTTGCTTTACATGGAATGCATGGGCTTTAAGATCATAATTTCTTTGGTAAGGTTTCATCTGCATTGGGGTCTTTCTGGTTTCTTCCTGTTCTCTATTAATAAGACCTAATTTTTAGGCAAAAGCCTGCAATAACAGGTGTGATTTAGAAATGATTTCTGATCCATATTAATGCTGCTCTTTTTTCCCCCTAAATACTGCTACTTTTTAGAATATTTGGCAGAAAAGTCTTCATTCTTTTGCAATATTATCTATGAGAATCAAAATACAGACTAAGAAAATCTTTAGCTTTGTTTTATGGTGGATAATTATTTATAATTTTGTAATCCATACAAGTAGATACGTAAAATGAAATTATAGACAAAATGAGATTACTAAAGGACAGATAAAATTTATAAAATAAAATTTGTGACTATAGCTTATTATAAGTTTGTATAATTTTAATAAACTTATTTTCAAAGTTTTTATCTTTTTTCTTTGATAGGAATGGGTCGTGAAGTTGAGAATCTTATATTGGAAAATACACAACTGTTGGAAACCAAGTAAGTATATGCAAAATTTTAACAGGGAACAAAAGATACTGAATTTTCTTCTCATCCAACTCAGTGGCACATCTTTAATTTAACATAGCACGAATGCAGTCTCACTACCCCATGTCCTTCCCCTTCTCTGTGTGTGGGCTTGTGCATACACACGTACGCAAGCAAATAGTGGGACCTAATTTCACTGATGGTATGTTTCATTACTCTGTTCTTTTCAGAAACAGATTTTGATCTCCTTTTTACTCTGCAAGTATCCATGCCTTTCTCTTAATCTTCTGGATGTGTCCTATGTGGTTTTTGCTCCCTCCCCTGGGATATCTATTTTCTTCTCTCTCCTCCTAGGGCTTCTTTTATTTCTGCATAAATGTTTTTATCTATATGCGGCCCACCTCTTCAGAACTCTCCTCCATAGTAGCAATTTGTGGAGTCTTACTTAGGTCCTCAAACACATTGGAGTTTTGTTTAGTGCAGCGGGTCCTGAGTTACGTGGAAAAGCAGATCAGGCCCCTTTGTTAATTTGCTGTGTCAGAGCAACTTTGGAACATCTGTGTATATCCAAAACCGAATGTAGCTCTAATGAGGTCCTATGTCCATGATACCCAAAAGGAGCTAGATCTTAGATTTTTTATTTTCATTTTTTTCAAGGTTAGACTTTCTTATTAATTATTAAAGGTAAATTCAAGGATTAATTTTACTTAGTTGATTAGATAATATCTTTTCAGAACTTATTAAGAATGGTACCCTTATGGATGCTGTTTGTTTTTGTTTGTTTCTTTGTTTAACCACTTTATTTTATTTATTTTTGGCTGCATTGGGTCTTTGTTGCTGTGTGTGGGTTTTCTCTAGTTGCAGCGAGTGGGGGCTGCTCTTCATTGCGGTGCACAGGCTTCTCATTGAGGTGGCTTCTCTTGTTGCGGAGCATGGGCTCTAGGCGCACAGGCTTCAGTAGTTGCAGCACGCGGGCCCTAGAGCGTGCCGGCTTCAGTAGTTGTGGCGCGTGGGCTCAGAAGTTGCGGCACGCAGGCTCTGGGGCACACAGACTTCAGTAGTTGTGGCGCACGGGCTTAGTTGCTCCGCGGCATGTGGGATCTTCCCGGACCAGGGATCGAACCCGTGTCCCCTGCATTGGTAGGTGGATTCTTAACCACTGCACCACCAGGGAAGTCCTGGATGCTATTTGTTAAAAGTTTAATTTTATTTAATTCTGACTTTTTAATAATTTAGTGGTCTGCCTTGCCTTATCCATTTATTCTTCTTTTTTAAAAAATATTTATTTATATATTTGGTTGCGCTGGGTCTTAGTTGCGGCATGCGTGATCTTCATTGCACCATGCGGGATCTTCAGTTGCAGCATGAGAACTCTTAGCTGCAGCATGTGGGATCTAGTTCTCTGACCAGGAATCTAACCCGGGCCCCCTGCATTGGGAGTGTGGAGTTTTAGCCACTGGACCACCAGGGAAGTTCCTCCATTTATTCTTTGTTTGATAAGAAAACAGACCATTGCTTTGTGGGGTTTTTTTTTAAACCTTTATCTACAGACAACATCAGGTAGAATACCTTTGAAGGTTTCAGTCATTATTTAGCTTTATGATTGTAGTTACTTTAGTCTACAAGAGAAATAAGCTGTGAGATAGAAAGAATATTTACTTGTAATGGTGCTCTTGAAATATGTGTTTCTTAGAAATGCGTTGAATGTAGTGAAGAATGATTTAATAGCAAAAGTGGATGAACTTACCTGTGAGAAAGACGTACTCCAAGGGGAGTTGGAGGCTGTGAAACAAGCCAAGCTGAAGCTAGAGGAGAAGAACAAAGAATTGGAGGAAGAGCTTAGGAAGTAAGTTTTCACTATGTTTTTCTAAACCAAACAAGCTTTGCCAGTGTGCCACCAAGGTTATAGGTGTAACCCTGCGATTGCTGCCTTTAGCGTTCTCGGCACGGCGGCCCCAGAGCTGCCTGGGGCAGGGCTAAGTGCCTGGCTGATTGCCTCTGCTCTGAACAGACCCTTCCATTTATTGAATATTATAATTTTTTGTGCATGTCATGATGTGAAAGAACTTAGAAGAACTGTTCAAATATTGCTAATCAGGAAACTGTAAACACGCATTATTTTCCTTTTCTTTAATACCTACCTGGTTTTCTGAGAACAGTGCTGTGATAATGTTCCCCTCAATGAAAGCAGCTAAATACCCTGTTTGGAAAAAGAAAAATAATCATTTAGTGGTAGTTAAAATTTTTGACCTATTCTTTATTCTTTAAAAAGGTGAAGTCAACTCAAATAACATGTTTTGTTTTTTACCCCCCGCTAGAGCTCGTGCAGAAGCTGAAGATGCAAGGCAAAAAGCAAAAGATGATGATGATGTAGGTTTATAATTTTGGACTTGTTTTCTTAACTTAACCATATTTTGGTATTTTGGGGAAATCTTATTAATTAAGCTTTGGGTATAGCATTATAAAGATGAAAAGAAAAAGTTAAAATCATGTTTATGATCATGAATAGGATAGATCATGCTCCCACATAGTATCCAGATGCTAAGCTTTCTAGCTACACGCAGTGTGCTCATTTTTCCTCCGTGGCTTTGTGCTCTGACTTTGTTTGCATATTCAAGCTCAAGGACCAGGTGGGATATTTTGGAGTTTTTTGTTTTTGTTTTGTTTCAAACTTTAACTTAGAAATACATGAAAGCTTTAAGAATAAAAATAGTTTAATGGTATTAAACATAAAAAGATGAAGTCTAGAAACTTTAATACTAGGCAATTAGCCCATATTGTTGTCAACATATAAATACAAAAGAATAAATATGAACTTCTTGCCAATGTTATTAGCATGCTAGTTATTCTATCAGTAGCTAGGTTATCATTCCTATCACAGGTGTTTGCCGGTCAAGTATCAAGCTTGAGATATATGGATGTCCTGATCAGAATGATTATTTGTGCCCCTTCAATCTCTTATTTGTGTTTTTATATAATATTTGATACATTTAAAAATATATGTAACATGTAAGTTATGAATAATAACTTATCATTAACATTATAATAAATTAACATTATGAACCTACCATTTAACCTAAGAACTAGAACGTTATCAAACATTGAAGATACGCTATGCTCTTCCCTCTAGAGGAAACTACTATGCTGTATTTATCATTTTCTTAACTTGAAAAAAAAATAATTTTATCGTACCACACATGTATGTATCCTTACAAGGTATGGTTAATTTTTATTTTTTTTGTGTTTTACATGTATTTAGCCTTGGAGACTTGCTTCTTTTTCTCAGTATTATGTTTTTTATATTTACCCTAGTTGTAGTACAGTGGTATAGTTCATTCATGTTCACGGCTTTATAATATCCCATTATGTATATACTACAATTTCTATATCTGTTTTCCTGTAAATGAATATTTAGGTTATTTTCAGCTTTTTACTACCACCAACAATGCTGTTATGAACATTACAGTGAGAGTCTCCTGGTTTTTCAGGGTATATACCTAGTAGTGGGATTGCTGTGTTGCAAACTCAAAATCCTTTGATCATTTGTTGTTTGACTTTTTTTTAAAGGCGAGGTTAAGTTGTGCAGCAGGAGGACAAAGGAGGAGACTGCTGAGGGCTAAGCTAAGCTCAGCCTGTTTCTTACTGTCCCATGCCTTTCAGCTTTGATTCAAAGTGTGCATACTCCACTCAGCAAAACAAAAGCCCTACAGTTAACCCAACCTTCCTCTCCAGAAGAGCCTTTAGAAATCAGCAGTAGAAGGAAGTTGACTTGAGCATGCCCCTTTGGGGTCTTACCATGCTCACATTCCTTATTCTCCCTAATAATAATTCTGGTTAATACAGTTGTCTCCATCTTGTTATATTTCTTTTGGTGTTTTAGTGACTCCTAGCATTGGGTACCTTGGTAGCTAGCCAACAAGTTTTTATGCTTTTCGCTGGCTTTGAGTGTGTATGTAGATTGGTAGTTTGAGATAAATGAACCCCTTTAGGAACTTACTTGTAACTATTTTCTGAGTAACTAGCATTTGTTATAGAACATGAATTTAGAATACTGTTGTGAGAACAACATTTCCAGGTGAGTGTATTAAATCTTATAGAGATAACAGCTTTTTTGTTTTTCTTCAAAATCTGCACTATTCTTTGTATTTCCTTTATAATATATTCAAATATTTGTATTTATATTGAGGAATTAAATTGTCTAATTTTTTCAGTCATAAATAATTAAGTATATCTGTTTATTGATTTTATTTTTATTAGGCCATTTTTCTTTGTTATCCATTAGATTAGAAATTAAGGAATGTTAAAAGCTTAAAAATTTTACTTAAGTCTGCGATAACACTAAAACAGATACAGGCTCCCAGAGTGATCTGTAGTCTTCTTTTCATTATAGAGTGATATTCCCACAGCCCAAAGGAAGCGGTTTACTAGAGTAGAAATGGCCCGAGTTCTAATGGAGAGAAACCAATATAAAGAGAGATTGATGGAGCTTCAGGAAGCTGTTCGATGGACAGAGATGATTCGGTTTGTATGAGAAGTACCTCTGGTGTTTTTCTCCTCATTGTTTACTAGGTTACTAATTGTTTACTAATCATTTCTTTATTCAGAACTAAAGTCCTGCCTTGGGGATCCAAGCCCCTTGCTCTGTTTACTAGGAGAGGTCTAAAGAAACACTGGCAATTAGTAACAGAATGTGATCAAAGTGGGTCCCTTTTGGGCCAGTGAGGCCTCTTGGAGAATATTCCCACAACCTCTGAAAGGCAATTAAATGATGGTCTGTCGATGAAAATAATCAATAAACAATCTATAATTGGAATAGAAAAGAATTTTATTTGAGCCGAGTGGAGGACTATAGCCTGGGAGACAGCCTGTTGGATAACTCTGGGGACTGCTCTGGAGAGGCATGGTTTTCAGCACAGTTTTATATCTTGTCAGAACAAAGAACATCAAACAGGTCACAGATACATTCCTTCAAGGTTTCAAAAAAACCAGATCAGCATGTACACAGTGAGTCTGTATGGCCTTGACACCTGGGAAGGGAGTCTTATCGTCAAAAGAGTGAGTACCAGCATTGGTGTCCCAGGAAGGGAGGCATTTCATCTTTATCTTTAACACGGACATTCTTTACTTCTGGTCAGTGCACCCTTTTCTTTAATAATTAAAGCATATGTACAGTATACGTTTGATAGGCCACAAATAGGCTGTTTTAGTTCACATAACATTTGAGTTAAATCATGTATAAGCCAGAATACTTCCCCACACCTCAATATGTGAAAATTTCTTTCGTCATTTTTTGAAAGAATGTAGAAATTGACACTACTTTTGCCGTGATGTCAGGAAGAGATAAAGTTTTCATTTGCCACATAGGAAACAAAATCAGTCTTACTCAGTGACTTGCTGTAAAATATTCCTGACTTTTTTCCCCCCCTTTCTGAGTAGTCACGCAAGAAGCAACCTTCAATTGACATCTTTGTCAGTTGGATCTTAAATCTCACCTAATGCTGCCATCTAATGGTCATATCTTCAGTAACAGCATTCCTTATTTTAATTTTAGAAAGAGCTCATGAAAAGTTTGTAAACTAGTTGCCCCCTAATTTGCCCATATTTTTCAGTTTGGATTGTCACATCAGATTTACCAATAACAGTACACACTGACACCTTGTTTTAAAGTTTATGAAAATATTTTCTAACCACCAACTTTTACTTCCTTATGATTATGTCCTTTACTTAATAGTAGTAATTACAAAACATTTTGTATAGCACATTTATAATTTGCAAAAGTTGTAATTGCTTGTAGCTGCTAAGAAGGAAGAAGATTACTATCTTAATCTTTATTTATTGGACAGAGAAACGAATATACTAACAAATATGTTCTTAACGCCAGCTTTTAAGGGATATGGAATAAATAATGAGTGAATAGTTAAAAAACGGAGGCATATAGTCGGGTTCCACTTTTCACTACTATTTTTAATTCTAGCAGTGAAATGGTAGTCAACAAGTGAATAAAAATGGTAACTTAACTTTCTTCATTGAATTAAAAAATGTTTTAAATTCAGTCCTTAAAAAAAGAAATGAAAAGGGGACTCTGACAGTGATAGCAGAATCCTTACAACCTTACTAAATCAATTTGCAGTGCCTTTTTTTTCTCTTTGAAATTTTGTCGAATTATCGAATCAATGCAGTTTCTTTTCTTTTCTTTCTTTTTTTAAAAATATTTATTTATTTATTTGGCTGTGTCAGGATCTTTAGTTGCGGTGCCCGGGCTTCTCTCTAGTTGTGGCGTGTGGGCTCCAGAGCGCACGGGCTCAGTAGTTGTGGTGTGTGGGCTTAGTTGCCCCACGGCATGTGGGATCTTTTTCCCCGACCAGGGATTGAACCCTCGTCCCTTGCATTGGAAGGCAGATTCTTAACCACTGGACCACCAGGGAAGTCCCAATGCAGTTTATTTTCTTCCCTGGTCAGCTTTTCAGTAATGGAAAAGTTTTAGTCCTGTGAAAAATGACCCATCAGAACAATACAGTTACAGGCTAATTTTTGAGAGCTGGAAGTATAAAACAAATGGTACCTTTATGTAGAGACAGGGAATTGCGATGCAATATTTTAATAAAAAGGAAAGTTGGAGGATATCTCTTCAATAAAAAATTGAAATATTAACATTCAGGCTTGTTGGCTATCTGTCCAGCCCAGATAATAATTTTGTCTCTTATCAGTAGTCTGAGCTCTTTGAGGGAGGGATGGAATTTTATTTATATTAGTTGTATTGGCCTTAACAGACTGACTGACACAATAGGTCAAAGTAACTATTTACTGAAATTGTTGACTCTCCTCCATGTATTTCATGAACTTCTTGGGTCCCTTGTTCTTCAGGTAGAAAGCTAGGCTACCTCACTAATCATCTCTCTCTCTCTCTCACCGCCCCCCCCCTTCTCTTTCCCTTTCCCTGTAGTGCATCAAGAGAAAATCCAGCCATGCAGGAAAAAAAAAGGTCAAGCATTTGGCAGTTGTAAGTATCTAAAAACACACAAAGACGTTAGATAGCACTTTGAGATGAGATTAGAATCAAAATTTATTTTCACAAATGATTTCTTTCTTTTTGCTTTCTTTCTTAAATTTAGGGTATATAGCTAAACTGAACTTTTTCTCTTTGGTATGTAGTATGCCAGCTCGGTAAGGCTGTTCTTGAGGACTATCGTAAGATGCATCATGTTGGTTATGCATTTGGTGGAATCCTCTACTAAATTAAATACAATAATGGGGAATTATTTTTAGAGTTAATAATTTTCTGGATGCCCATTAAAGTTACTGATTCACTGGTTGTGTGATTGTAAGGAACTTTAAAAAGTGAAGATTAGAAATTTAGTGTTTGTGGGGTTTGAGTTGTGTGTGTATGTGTGCGTTTTGGACTTGAACTGTGTTTGTGCTGGAAGTACTGTGCATTTACTGTGCTTAAAACTTACCCTTTTTTGATGAATTTTTTTCTGCTATTTAATAGAAATAGGTTTTTTTCTCTTTTTTGAGTGGATATGAAAATAGTTATTTAAATTGAGGTTACTAAGAAAATGTATAAGGTACGTGTTAAAATGGTAGTATGTGTTCTAGTACTTTATTTTGACTATTTTTAGAAGTGGCTTACTAAGCTTCTGTTCAAACCGTGCAGTCATAACCTTGCTGTTTAACAACCACTGGCTGGCTAAAGGAACCGTCTTATTTTATTTCTTCATTATGAGAAGTTCCCTGTACTCAAGAGCTCCTTCCTTTCATTATGAGAGTTGCTAATTAAAGAACAGGGATCTGCCATTCTAGGCAATAGTTTCTCTTTCCTGAATGTCTGAGTTTGGCTGTGAGTTATTGCTAAGGTTGCAGTGTGTAACTACAAAAAATCTTTTTGCTGGTTTCTAACTCATTTTCTTGTAAAAGCTCTCTGGAATTTGTGGAAAATTATGGATGGTTCTTAACCATGCATGTAATTCAGACACACACTGCACGCACACATCCTCTCTTATTTTCCTTTTAGTTTCAGCAGACTTTTCAGCTCCTCAAGTAACACTACTAAGAAGCCTGAACCACCGGTTAATCTGAAGTACAATGCACCCACCTCTCATGTTACTCCTTCCGTCAAGAAAAGAAGCAGCACCTTATCTCAACTCCCTGGGGATAAGTCCAAAGCCTTTGATTTCCTTAGCGAAGAGTAAGTATTTTTCAGACTAGCGGTTATATCCTAAATAACTTAACAGTTCAGAATATTCTTGCCCCTTATCAGATCAGCTATAAGAGTTTGGATAAATCTATAAAGAAACTATTCCTATAACTTGACTGCCTTTAAGTACGTTGCTCCTAGTTTTCATAAAGAGAAGAAATTTTTTAAGATCTCCTTTTTGCTAGTTTGACAACATTGATAAATATTAATAGAAATGTTGAAGACCTATATAAGCCCTTGTCCTAGTTGTTTGATCATTTCCTTTGTTGTCAGAAGGAACTGGCTTTCCATCCTGACCCTGCTGCTCACTAGGTAGATGAACTTGGTAAAGTTAATCTCTCAGAGCCCCAGTGTCTCTACCTATAAAATGAGTATGATAACCTACCTTAGAGGTGTTAGGATTAAATTATATAGTGTCTGTAAACTGCCTGACACAAGGTAATTTTTTCTTGTTATTTATGCTACTTTAGCAGGGGAAGGGAGATAAGCTGTTGTTATATTCACTTAATTTAAAACGGAAATTTCTTTTCCTTTTAGAACTGAAGCTAGTTTAGCCTCACGCAGAGAACAAAAGAGAGAACAGTATCGTCAGGTAAAGGCACATGTTCAGAAGGAAGATGGTAGAGTGCAGGCTTTTGGCTGGAGTCTGCCTCAAAAGTACAAACAGGTAATGTTTGAACATGGTAAGAGCATCTAATGGGAAATGCAGGGGGGAGGAGTAGGCCTGGGCATGAAAGACTCGAACTACACGTCCCAAGCCTGCTCAGTTTCAAGTGGTATGGATTTGGCACACGTTTAGAGAAGTATTGAGAGTAGTGGTTTTTAGGCTGTTTTCTAGAGCCCTTCAGCTCAAGAGAAATGCCTCTGAGTTCTGTGAGGAAGGAGAGGGGTCAACAGGAGGTGGCTGAGTACATGTGACTTGGGGTATCCTATTCTATTTTAATATTTGAAGATTTTGTTAAAAAAAACAAACAAACCAGTATCTGTTGTTTAAAAGTTTTAAGAAACCTTTATCATGGAGCTTTCAGACTGTTAACTTAAAACTCAATTCAGGTCTTCAGGAACTTTACCATATTCCCTACCCCTAACACACACACACACACACACACACACACACACACACACACACACACACACACACACACACACACACACACACACACACACACACACACACACACACACACACACACACACACACACACACACACACACACTTACAGTCACACCACATGTGTGCACTAACAGGTCTGTGAATTAGTGTATCTTTTCTGAGCTCCCAAAGCAGCATCTTATTTTCTCTAATTGCCACTTGATTTTCTGCTTATTTTTCAAATAAGAATGACAAAGTGAACTTGAACTTGACTTCGTAGAGTAAATATGTTACAGCAGTGCTTGTCCATGTCTCAGTGGTTCTGTAAGTTCACTTTTGATGAGGCTTACCCAGTGTGTCTTTCTCTCCCCTCCCCAATTATTAGGTAACCAATGGACAAGGGGAAAATAAGATGAAAAATTTACCTGTACCTGTCTATCTCAGACCTCTAGATGAAAAAGATACATCAATGAAGGTAAATTAATTTTGAAGTTAATGCTAATATTACTTAAAATCTTGGTGGATTTTTTCCTAAAACCAAAAAAGTTTAAATTCTACTTTTGTGGGCAAAGTTATTGTTCATCTTGTAGTTTTAGACTGGAATACTTTGAATATTATTAGAGCCCTCTATTTGTAATCATTAGATCTTTTAAAGAAATGTGAAAAGTTGTAAACATTTTTAGAGAGAAAGTGACTTAATACCATCTTTTTTTAACCCAAAAAAGCTGTGGTGTGCTGTTGGAGTCAGTTTGTCAGGTGGGAAGACCAGAGACGGTGGCTCTGTGGTTGGAGCGAGTGTCTTTTACAAGGATGTTGCTGGTTTGGATGCAGAAGGCAGTGAACAGCGAAGTGCATCTCAGAGCAGTTTAGACAAGTTAGATCAGGAACTTAAGGTAAGTGCTTGCACTAGCATTTGACCCAGTTTCTGAGACTAATCGTTTAGCTCTTTGGTCTCAAACTTACTTCTGGGTCCAACTTCTAATTGGGGTTACTACGCCCTTGCTTACTCCTCATTCCCCCCCCCCTTTTAAATCAGTTTTACCGGAGTATATTTTACGTACAATAAAATGTACACTCTAAGTGGGTACAGTTCAAAGAGTTTTGACAAATGTATGCACCTATGTAACAATCATCACAGTCAAGATATAGAACAATTTTAACACTGATCTGCTTTAACTGCTAGTTTTTAGTCTGCTAATTATTGTTGAAAGGTGGTTATACTTTCAGCCTTCCAAATAATCTGGAAATAAACTTGAAATAGTATTGTCCTTTACTGTAGTAGCACAGCCATATGGATATTTACACATACGTCTCATTTTAAACATTCATTTTCCTTACTTTGCCTATGCAGGAGCAGCAAAAGGAGTTAAAAAATCAAGAAGAATTATCCAGTCTAGTCTGGATCTGTACCAGCACTCATTCAGCTACAAAAGTTATCATTATTGATGCTGTCCAACCAGGCAACATCCTAGATAGTTTCACTGTTTGCAACTCTCATGTTCTGTGTATAGCAAGTGTACCAGGTAAGAGTACCATGCTCCTCTCTTCCCACCATCCACAGCTCCTTACTGGCAGGAACCAACTGGTTACTGGAGATAGTTATGTACCACTCTCTCATGGAGTTTATTTTCTAGTTGGTGAAGACCAAAAATAAACTGGAAACAAATGACTAACAAAGATATTTTCAGATACTATGAAGAAAATAAAAGAATGGAAATTTGAGAAGATGAGTGGGTGGCAGAGGGCAAGGGGCTATTTAGATTGATTAGTAAGGGAAGGCTTTCTAAAGTTCTATATTAAATATTATGTGATGTTAAAACATTGGTTTAAAAATTAAAGGGAATTCCCTGGTGATCCAGTGGTTAGGACTCCATGCTTCCATTGCAGGGGGCATGGGTTCCATCCTTGGTCGGGGAACTAAGATCCCGCATGCCACGCGGTGCAGCCAAAAAAAAAAAAAGAGAGGTTGATGTTATATCTACACAGTGGAATATTATTCAGCCATATAAAGGAATGAGATACTGATACATGCCATAACATGGATTAACCTTGGAAACAACTCAGACACAAATATTGTATGATTCCACTTACATGAGCTATCTAGACTAGGCAAATTCATGAGGACAGAATTAAATTAGAGATTACCAGTGGTAGGGGCTCAGGGAGCAGAGAGTTATTGTTTAATTGGTACAGATTTTGTATGTGGGGTGACAGAAAAGTTTTGGGCATAGCTGTGATGGCTGTACAACATTGTGAATGTAATTAATGCCACTGAATTGTACACCTAAAATGGTTAAAATGGCAAATTTTGTGTAGTATATATGTATATTTTACTACAAAAAATTTTTTTTAATGTGATAGGAATAAAAACAGCTTTCTAAATAGAACTGAAGAGATTTATTTTTTTATGGTAAATGCTTAGTTTTTAAATGCGTTACTAATATCTTAAGGCACTGTATACACCTAGGCTGTATTAATTTTATTTATTTGTTTGTTTGTTTGTTTATGGCTGCGTTGGGTCTTCGTTGCTGCATGTGGGCTTTCTCTAGTTGACGGCGAGCGGGGGCTACTCTTCGTTGTGGTGCGCGGGCTTCTCGTTGTGGTGGCTTCTCTTGTTGCGGAGCATGGGCTCTAGGCGCACGGGCTTCAGTAGTTGTGGCACTCGGGCTCAGTAGTTGTGGCTCGCAGGCTCAATAGTTGTGGCGCACGGACTTAGCTGCTCCACAGCATGTGGGATCTTCCCGGACCAGGGATCGAACCCGTGTCCCCTGCATTGGCAGGCGGATTCTTAGCCACTGTGCCACCAGGGAAGTCCTGTATTAATTTTTAATAGTGGTGGAAGTTCATGTTTCAAATAGTAATAGAGATAATTAAAAAAATTTTTTTGCTACCTTGTCAGATATAATTAGATTTCATTGTTTTTAATTTCATTAGGTGGCTGCTTAAGAGCTCATATTAAGAACAGAAATGTCATTTCTGACATTTTCAGGTTTACTTTTGCTTGCGTTAATAGAAGTATTATCTTAATTTTTTAAGCTACTTTCTCAAATTGTGAATTTAGTTTAAATTAGTTTAAATAAAATTTAGTTACCATCTTGGCAGTGTATTTGAATAGCTCTTTGTCTCACTTGCACTCTTATTTCAAACCTGTTGTTGCTTTAATGGAGAAAATGCTATCTATAGGAGTTTACTGAGCTATTAAACAAAGGTTTATCTTGTTTTTCAGGAGCACGAGAAACAGACTACCCCGCAGGAGAAGAGCTTTCAGAATCCGGACAAGTAGACAAAGCGTCTTTATGTGGAAGCATGACAAGCAATAGCTCAGCAGAGACAGACAGCCTGTTGGGAGGCATCACGGTGGTTGGTTGTTCTGCAGAAGGTGTGACAGCAGCTGCCACTTCCCCTAGTACCAACGGAACATCTCCAGTGATAGAAAAACCACCAGGTATGTCTGTCCTCCTTAGATGTCATCTGTATAGAGTCTGAGCCTGTCCCAGATGCCTCATTATGGACTTAACTTAGACCTTAAAGTAACAAGGATGAAAGAACTTGAAAGAAGATCCAGTGATGAATGTTAAACGAAATTAAGAATACTCAGTTTTATTATATAGTGTGGAGGAAAAGGGAGTAGTAGAGTGGAATTCTATAGAGGGGGTTTGTGTGTGGGGAAATTATTGGAAGAAAAGCTCCAACTTAGGATAGTTAACATGTTTTATTTATTTTGTAGAAAAGGCAACAGAAAATAGTGAGGTTGATGAAAATGTTCCAACAGCAGAAGAAGCAACTGAAGCTACAGAAGGCAATGCAGGGTCAGCTGAAGATACCGTGGACATCTCCCAAACTGGCGTGTACACAGAGCATGTTTTTACAGATCCTTTGGGAGTTCAAATCCCAGAAGACCTCTCACCAGTATATCAGTCAAGGTATACAAATGGGTTAACAATTTAGGAAACCAGATAAGTGTACACATAAAAGGAACCAAAATGATCTCAAGCACTTATTCCAACTATGTCTTCATCTTTTCCTTCCATTGCATTCTCTCTAGACATATTTTTTCCCCCATTTGTTCTCTATTCCTTCCAACTTAAAAAAATCTTGCTTATGAAGTATATTAGTCAAAATCTTCCCAGTCATTTTCTCTTTTGGTATGATTTTTTGTTAATTGTTGTACTCACTGTCTTCTATTCTGTTAATAACTCTCTGCCATTGTAATCCCTTCTCCTACTCTCACACCCACTCTATCAGTGAAATTGGCCATTTAAATTTAAATTTCCCATGTGGTTTTAATGACCTTTTAATTTAGATTTCTGGCAAACATTTTATTAGAAAACAATTTGTTTTGGACTCTTCCTTTGAAAAGAAGGCGCATTTAGCAAATTCTTTAATTTTCTTTCTTGCCTTCTCTAGGCCTTATAGAAAGCTGTTGGGAGTTTATCAAAACTGGAGTCTTTTTACAATTTAATGTTCTTCCTCTCAGTGAATACAGCAACCAAGTGTCCATTAACATTTAATTGTTAATTTAAGAATAAAGTCATCTTTTTAGACTTACTGATTTGTTTGTCTGTTTTGAATTTGATATCCCAGTTATGCTTTTTTTTTTTTTACTAAATGTCCTCTGACAGTCCAAAGAATGAAGGTTTTGGGGTAGAATACAAGCATGTTTCAGCTTATTAATTTATTTTAGCAAATTCTTTATAATTCACCCTCCTGTGTGTGTGTGTGTGTGTGTGTGTGTGTGTGTGTGTAGTTTTTAAACAAACTTATCTCTCCTCTTTCTCTTCCCACAGAAGAAACTCATAAAATTCAAAATAACTGTAAGGGAGAACCTTAACTATAGTCTGGATATTCACTACTATATTTCATCACTGTGTCTTAACTCCATTCTCTGTACCTTGAGCTTCCTAGTATCTTAATGTTACTTCTGGTACAATTGCTGAAATATGTGTATTTATATTTCTTTCATTTCATTCTTATCTCTCCCTCCCCCCTGCACCCCATTGCCTTGCCTGTCTTCCTTCCTTCCCCACTTTCTCCTTCCCTCCCTCCCTCTCTCTTCCTCTCTTTCTTTTCTTTTCTTTCTTTCTTTCTCTCTCTCTCTTTTTGAAATGTTTAATATAAGCATTTAACTTTGGCTTTACTGGAATTTAGTGTTCGATTTTTTTATTTTTTTTTAAACTGTAAACTAAAACGTAGAAATGATCAATCCCTGAAAACTGTAGCTAAACATATTCAGATTTTTTTTCTTTGTCTCACCTTTTCCAGTAATGACTCAGATGCATATAAAGATCAAATATCAGTATTACAAAATGAACAAGACCTGGTGAGAGAGGAAGCCCAGAAAATGAGTAGCCTTTTACCAACTATGTGGCTTGGAGCTCAGAATGGCTGGTAGGTACCAACTCTTTTAATATTAGAAATCTTTAGTCTTTCATTTTTGCTTTTGAAATCAGAAGATAACTAAAATGTGGTACATACAAATACAAACAAAAAGTGCTTATTAAAGCAAAGAATTTTATATACATACAATTTTGAGGTTATGTTGCAACTACCTCATAAACTGGACTTTGACTTGCATTGGTTCTGAGTGGTAAACCATATGTTTGTCACAGGATGTTCCTTTTATATAATATTCTTGGAAAAAGAGGTAAATAAAACTTTAAAATCTGGGTGATCTAGAAATAGGAGATCCTGAACAACAAAAGGTTTATATAAGCTAGAGTGTGTTCAGGGAATATCAAGGATTAAACAATCTCTTTGGCTTCAGGAGGGCCCAACTGTAAACATAACTTCTAGGAAAACCAGGACAAATCAGAGTCTGAAAGCTTAGGAGATGATAACAAACATTATAGGACTTTGTAGTAGTGTGGGGAGTCTTACAAACTTGTGCTTTTCCTAAGGTTAAACAGGATCACTAGTACATCTTTTCCATAAAGGTCTCATACTACAAAATGAAGGTTTGGCACACTTTTTCTATGAAGGGTCACATAAGAAATATGTTAGGTTTTGTGGCCATATGATCTTTGTAGCAACTTCTCAACTATGCTGTTGTGGTGCAAAAGCAGCCACTGCATTGAAGTGAACTGGTGTGGCTATGTTCCAATAATAATAAAACTTATGAACACTGAATTTCATCTGTCTCATATGTCATGAAATACTCTCCTTTTGATTTTCTTCCAACCATTAAAAAATGTAAAGACCATTTTTAGTTTGCATACTGTACTAAGACAGGTAGATGGCTAGATTTGGCTTATGGGCCTTAGTTTTCCACTCCCTGATATAAACCACTCTGTCATCAGAAAGCTCAGTATAGTAGAAAAGTAAGATTATTTTTTTTAAAAGGTTTATAGCCAAGGATTCTGAAGTATGGGGTAAACCTGAAACTAACTAACCATGCCTTAGTTCTGGCTTTTCATTCTTTGTATGTTTCTGTTTGCTTAAGCAGCTTATTTCTCTGCTTTAGGCCTACCCTTACTCTCATTGTTGTTTTTTCCTAAAATTTTTATGTTACTCTTCTTTCCTTCTGAAAGAACTTTGTGTTCATTATTAGATATAAACAACTACTTGATGTTCCCTATGCCTTACCAGTCTTGATTTTGTTCTTGCAGTTTGTATGTCCATTCATCTGTAGCCCAGTGGAGGAAATGTCTCCATTCTATTAAACTTAAAGATTCGATTCTCAGTATTGTGTAAGTTTTATTTTAGAAATTCTTCCATTCAAAAATATGTATTTTGGTATAAACTAGATTCTAAGACTATTAAAGTTAACATGTGCTTCATGACTAAATCAGTATCCATATTTTTTTGTAACCCTCTTTATGAGTGAGATTGAAACTCTAACTAGGAAGTAAACCGGAGAACTTTAAGTATAAGAGAAAACTTGCCAGGTTGATTCCTCACCATACTGAGAGTTCTTTAGTACTTTGGGGGAGAAAACCAATTAAACCCCATTAATTTATATTTGTTTTAGAGTATTCTTTATACTTTGTGAATATGTTGATTGGGGCATTGATTTACTAGTCCTCTTCTGTATGTTGACTATCAAAAGTCAGTTTGTCTGTTAGGTCCACAGAGCTGACTCTGTTAGTTCTACTTGGGGTGTGTGTCTCTGGTCTGTGGACCTTTTGTTGGTAGTCTGTGATGAGAGGAGGAACTTGGGCTAGAAAGTGAAACAACTGAGTCACCACACATGCTTTTTATTTAGTTGAGCTGACATTTTCATAGCAAGACTTTCTCAGTGAAGAAAAGAATGATGTTCATTTAGGTTCTCGTGTAAGCTCCTAATACATCACAGATTGGCCTTCTGAGAAACTCTGAACTAGCTCAGTAGCATGCAGTGTCTTCCGTATTCCCAAATGGAGAGTTCTAAAATCCCCATTCCTGTTTGCAGACATGTGAAAGGAATTGTGTTAGTGGCCCTGGCTGATGGTACCCTTGCAATCTTTCACAGAGGAGTTGGTGAGTTGTTATGAATATATAACATGTGTGCTAATTTGTTGCTTTGCAAGAGCATTTTCAAGCAGATTGGCTTCTTATGTTTTAAAGAAATGATACTTAATAGGAGAAAGAATAAAGGTTTAAACTGAATACTAACCGTGTATGACATCAGTGAATATGTGAGTTCTTGCCTGCAGACATACGTTAATAGTATACCTCAGTGAAAACCTGTTTACCATAATGAGCAAATAGTCCTCATGGTCCTCTTATATAATGTGCAATGGAGGTATTTATTTTTCACTCAAACACTTATTCAGTTAGGAGAAATTTAGTGAGAGGATATGTTTTCTTTTGCCCAATATTTTTAAAATAATTTGCAACCACTTATATTCGGAATGTTTTTAAAAAGAATTTTTAGTTGGGTAAGGTTTAATCATTTTCATGTTACGTTCTTTATATTCTTCCCCTTTAAACCAGTGTTTCTACCATCTGCACACAGAAGGGTGGTGGTGTCAGAAAACTGCCTTGAGTGAATTAAATTAAGGGAATTGAGCATGTAACTCCTTGGTACATGTACCAAACAAAAGTGATATTTCATTTCCTACCTACTAGAATGGTAGATCAGGGAAATATTATAAAAACATAGATCCACTAAATTCAGATTTTCACAAGACTTTTCCCAAAGTCCCATGTCCTTTGGGGCCTCAAGAAATGTGAGGTAGATGATACGCAGGTGCTAGAGATTGCTGGTGAATGACTCCATAACAAAAAGAGAGGCCTCTGTTTTACCTTGTTCAGGCCCTTTATAGACTTTATGTGAGTTTAATCCTTACAGCAACTTATGAAGAAAATTCTATTGTCATCCTCACTTTTATAGATGAGGAAACTGAGGCACAGAGTATTTTAGTCACTTGTTCATGGTCACTCAACTAGTGAGTAGAAGAACCTAGAAAAAATGGAATAATAAATATTTTGGTAAACTGAATCCAAAATTATATTGAACAAGATAAACAAAACACATTTACTAAGGATACATGTAAAGTCCTACATTTGGGTTCAGAAGAGTAGATGGAGGAGATATGTCTGAAGAGTGATATCAAACTCAATACGAGTTAACATCCTAAGCCTCATAGAAATTAGAGTCCAGAGCAGGGCTGGTGATAATCCTGCTCCACTCTAGTAGATCAACATTAAATGGATCTGGACAAAGCGGAGTTAGGATGAAGGTTCCATAAACTGTGGTGTGCTTGGTTTTGAAAGGAGAAGACAGGGCAGTAGCAATGAAGTGGGACTGGATTTATTCTGTGTTTCCATTAGGCAAAGCTATAGATTAATGAGTGGTTACATACAAGAAGGCAGGCAGACTTTAGCTAGGTATGGGGAATATTTTTAAGACAATTATAGCTTTCTTAAAATGGAACAGCTGCTTTGTGAGGTAGTATGTTTTCTTTCACTGAAATTGTTCAAGCAAAGCAAGCTTACAGTGGTTGGTTCTCATTTGTATGTATTTCTTTCATCACTAAAATTGTAGTATACATAATTCCTAAAGTGTTAGCAATGCATTGCCCTTGACTTCTACCCAAGAAGATACATCAAAATGCAAGTGAGCGAGAGCAGTATTATCCCCAAAATAACCTTAAATCCATTCTAATTCTTAAAATATTATTATAAAACAGGTAACTTATAACTGATTTATCACATCACTGCTGTTGAGAGCATGGGGATCCAGGTACTGGGTGACAGGTTGAACCATATGACCTTTGAGGTCTCTTCCAACTTTGCAGTTTATAGAACAAAAGAACTCAATCTCTGTAAATATACACTGAATACATGGTATCCGGGGGATGCTTCATCAATAAATTTAATTACACACCCAAATAGAATGTTTCTTGAATTAAAATTGAGTAAAAGGCGGTGTGCATAAACTAATCATCTGTTTCTTATTTTAAAGACGGGCAGTGGGATTTGTCAAACTATCACTTGTTAGATCTTGGACGACCTCACCATTCCATCCGATGCATGACTGTGGTACATGACAAAGTTTGGTGTGGCTATAGGAACAAAATTTATGTGGTTCAGCCAAAGGCCATGAAAATAGAGGCAAGTTAACCCATGTTTTCTGTACTTATTGAATTTGTATTACCTGAAGACCCTAAGACTTAATTATTTTCTTCTTTAGAAATTGTTATCTGAATCTGCGTGTTTTGGGGTGCTCCGGTGATATTTTGGATGAGTTTTCAGCTTTCTGTGTTACTTTACTTCTCCTTCTGCTTTTGACTATGAGTAGGGGAAGTGGTTTTTTAAAAAGGAAGGAGGATTCACACATGAATGACTAAATGTGTGTCTGAGTATCCGTAGATGCATACATGTATTATTTGAATACATGGTTCTTGAAATGTTTAGTTATGTAGAGGTGGTCTGAGAGCAGGGCTCTCAAGTCTCCCCCACTACTCAATGTGTATCCAGGCAAATCCATATATGTGTCACAGACTGAGGAATAATATTGCAGTGGGAATTTGTTGTAAAAACAAAAACCTCTTAGCATTAACATTGTTTTCTTAAAGTTTTGCCACAATATATAAATTTATTCTAATTGTTTAAGAAAAGAAAAACAGTAGGAAATTTTTAATATGAAAATTCTTTCCCAGTTCTGTCCCAAATCCTGTTCCCAACCCTAGAAGTTCCATTTGGCGTTTATTTTTTAGATGTATTCCTTACATGCAGATATCTATACACACACGCAGCATTGTAGGTTCCTTTTTGTTTAATTATAAACAGGATCTTATTTTTTGTATTGCTCTGTAACAATACAAAACCCCGAGGTTAAATTCAATCTTTTTGTTGAATGCTGTTACATAGAATGGATGTGTCAGCATTACTTTCATAAGTTGATATCCTACACAGTGCTGAAATCCAGCATCCTTTAGTTCTTCTTCATTTTGTTTTGCAGTCTAGGATAATAGCAATTGTGTATATAAGAGTAAACAATATTTAGGCTCCTCTTTTAATATATAGTCTGCCAAATTATTGTGCAAATTCGCACAGTTTTTAAACACGAACTCCTACATAATAATTAACATTGTGATTGAACAATCTTTTCTAGAAATCATTTGATGCACACCCCAGGAAGGAGAGCCAAGTGCGGCAGCTTGCCTGGGTGGGTGATGGCGTGTGGGTCTCCATTCGTTTGGATTCCACACTCCGTCTCTATCATGCACACACTTATCAACATCTGCAGGATGTGGACATTGAGCCTTATGTAAGCAAAATGCTAGGTAAGCTTCTAAAGCATTTTATCTTTGTCAGTCAAAGAAAATGGTTTATTTTTAAATGGTCTCAAATGCTGGGTTGAACCAATGAGTAAGTTGCCTCAGGAATAGTGAGCTCTTATCACTGAAAGTGTCAGGCAAATGCTCCATCTACCCTGTGGTTCTTGACAGAAACTTGGGATCATTTTTGACTCCTCTCTTGTTCCCCACATCTAATCCATCAGCAGGAACTGTCAAGTCTTCCCCCAGAATATCTTAAATCAGTTACGTCTTTTGTTTTGTTTTGGCCACGCCATGCAGCTTTCGGGATCTTAGTTCCCCAACCAGACATTGAACCCAGGCCCTGGCAATGAAACTGCCGAGTCCTAACCACTGGACCACCAGGGAATTCCCTTAAATTAGTTACATCTTTACATCTACCACTATTCCCACAGGCCAGGTCACCATTCTTTCCTCCCCAGACGACTATGAGCCTCTTAGCTGGTCTTCCTATCTCCACTCCAGTCAGTTTTCTGGATAGTAACCAGTGTGCAGATATCACTGTGACATACCTCCACTTATGTAATGCCAGCTACTCTCAGAATATTCTTGTCTTTAGGTGAGATGACATTTTGTGACATTATCAGAAGAACTTAAATGGTCTGGACCACTCTCCTTGCTCACTCTGTTCTGCCCACACTGACCTAAACTCAACAAGTTCTTTCCCATTTCAAGGCCCTCACATGTGCTGTATCCTCTGTCTGAGAAGTTTTTCTTAGTCCCTTTTACTTGGCTTTCAGGGCATAGCTTATGTGTCACATCCAGAAGAGACCTTTCCTGATCTCCCAGTTTTATTTAGGACCTCTTACACTTTTTCTTCATGGGCTTATCATTACTGTGGTTGTACCAGTATCGTACATACTGTCTCTCTCCCCCACAGAACTTAATCTTCATGAAGGGCAGGGACTGTCTTTGGCTTGTTCCTTGCAGTATCCTTAGCATCCCAGTCCAGTGCTGTATGACTATTAGGGATGTCACAAATGATTTCTTTATGAAGAGAGGTTGAACTGCATCAGTGGTTTTTAACTTTTTTAGAGTCGTTGCCCTCAGTGAACCTGATGTGCCCTCTCCCTTGAATGAGCCATATATACACATAGACATAAACTAATTTCAGGAATATACCTTGCCCATAAGTTAAAGATATCTAGCTTAGACTGTTTAAGGTTCCCTCTAACACTGTGATTCTATGATCACACTCTCATTTCTAGTAAGTAGAACTTATGAGTAACTAGATGCTGTTTGTCTTAAATGTATTATCTGTTTAATAATTTTGCCTCTCAAATCCCTGAAAATAAGATCAGTTTAAAAATTCCCTTGAAATAAAAAAGTGCGTTTTTTCTCCCTAAATTACATGCGTATGGTATCCTAAAATTTCTAAACTGCTTTAGACTCAAATATATAAACAAGGAAAGAGTATAGGTTTTGTTAGCAAAGATTGTTTCTTACCTGTGCAAAGAAATTTAAGGCAAGCAAGAACTCTCTCAGTTTATAAAATGGAAGGACATTTAATTTCCCCAATCTAGTAAACTGTTTTTGTTGAGGTTTTTTTGTTTTGTTTTGTGTTTTGGTTTGTTTGATTTGGTTTTGAAGCTCCTTAAGTAAATCCTGTATCGTATTTCCTGATCCCACAACATCTTCCTTCTGAATGATAATGTAATGCCAGCCACTTTTAGAGTTTTCTTTTTCCATTAACCATGAATTGTCAGATAGATGATAAAGCCAAATGAGAGGTCGCCTTGATTGATGTGCACCCTCTTCAGGAAACATCCAACTCGCTCTGGTCACATTTCCTCTCTGCTGTATTAGTCCAGCTACTCTTAGGGACTTGGAACCTAAAACATCATCTGCTCTAGTTTCTCAATAAAATGTTTTCTCTCCCATCATACAGGTACTGGAAAACTGGGCTTCTCTTTTGTGAGGATCACAGCTCTTATGGTGTCTTGCAATCGTTTGTGGGTAGGGACGGGAAACGGTGTCATTATCTCCATCCCATTGACAGAAAGTAAGTACGTTTTTAGGTAACTGTCACAGGAGAGTTGTGGGGAACAGCCTTGTCTGGAATTCAGGTAGAAGGAATTGTTTAGTTATTGGCAAATCTGTGGTAATTCAGAAAGTCAAACTGATGGCAGAGATCTAACTATTGTTCCTTCACTCTTTCTATGAAATGTATAGACTCTAGCAAGTATATCAGGACCAATATTTACAGTTAAAAGTTTTTCATTGTGAGAAACTCTTTCTCATTTCAGGAATCATGGTCCTATTTCATCTCAGATAATGGTTGATGTCCATTTTTTCTTTCAGCTTTATTGTACTAGTATCCAGAAACATTATCTAACTATCTAATATCCTAGTTTTTCTCTGTGGCAGTTAGTTTAGGATATTCCATTTGGCTTAAGAGTTGTGGGAGAAGTTTCTTAGGAGGTCAGCAAATCCTTCCTGACATTGGAGACAAGCCATCTACCTCTATTTGAAAAGAATGTGAACAATGTGTACATTGTATGTTTTTTATATTTGCTTCATTATTATTTTTGTGAACAAAATGTGCATTGTATGTTTTTCATATTATGTTCCATTACATTGATCATTCATTAAATAAGTGTTTTTGTGTTGCAAAATTCATGGGCAGGGAATGATTTGAAAAAAAAGTGCCATAAGTCCATAAAATAAGTCAATAAATAAACACCTCAGAATTTTCAGGGGAAAGGAGGAGGACTGGATGGTGGTATATCTGGAGCCTTTAAAGAACCTAAATTCTTTTTTTTTGGCCACACTGCGAGGCTTGTGGGATCTTAGTTCCCCAGCCAGGCAGAGAACCCGTGCCCCTGGCAGTGGAAGCAAGGAGCTCTAACCACTTATAAATCTACATGTTTAGATCACTTCTTATATCTTAAGAGATTCCAGGATCCCCAGAGTTCATTTCAGTTCTTTATAGACGAGAGTTCCATTTTAGCATAGTTAACTTGCACAGGATTTCTTAAAGAAAAGGGAGAAATATTAGCATTTAGAAAATGTTCCCCAGTAAGTTCTCATTCACTTAAATTGCTTTTAATTAAGAAAAGCAAAATCACAGTAAATAAAACTGTCCTTTTCGAGCAGAGATATTCTTTAGAGGCTTTGGTAAGAACTTTGTGTGTTTCTTGGTATTATACCAAGTTGGATTTTGTTAATTGAGTTAGGAGCTTTGAGCTCCTGAGTTGCCAGATAGAAGACGCTGAGAGTGGCATCTCATAGTAATCCTTCTCCTCCCTGTCATGCACCTCTCCATGTCCCCTTTCCTCCTTTCTCACTTTAGCCGTAATCCTCCACCAGGGACGTTTACTGGGGCTGAGGGGTAAGTGCAGATCCTGAACCACACTCTTCTTTCTGGCTTCTCATGGCCACCGTGAGGCCATTCTCACGTCTCTAGATACCCTCTTGAATGTTCCTAAATGTCATCCACTTGCAGTCACTGCATTGCAGCAGGTGTTTTTTTGTTTTTGTTTTTTTTAATGTTTGTTACCTGGCCACCAAACTACTGCTCAGCAGCTTAGTCTATTTATCATCTTTTGTTGCAGCTGACCTTTCTTTCAGACTTTGTTTTCCCTCCAATAAAAACACGAAACATCTCTGAAAACTGTCATTAATCTACATTGTTTACTCCTGTTACCAATCATGTTTCTTTCATTTACTTACTGGTCCATGGAATGGGGATGTTTTGTGAGTCTGGTCATTCTAAAATAATTCAGCAAACCATCAGTCTGGTGTAAATAAAAGCTACTCTATTGTACTGGATGGATCCTTTTAAACACAACTTTTTACCACCCCTCAAGGGAGATATTCTTACCACAAGGGAGAAAAAAATCAAAAGATAAACTATAAAAATTCTGCTAAAAAATATACCTATTTACTTTAAGCTATATAACCGGTTAGTTTTCTAAAATGAGGATTAAAAAACAAAACAGACATACCTAAGAAATCTTTTCTTTGGTTAACTAAAATGATTTTTTTTTTAATTAATAGATGTGTTTAAAAAGTAAACTTAGCTATTGCTAGACTGGCAAAATCCCCTACTCCATTTACTGAGAAACTTAAAAATAACTAGCATGCTATATATCTTTTTTTTTCCAGCTTTGTCTTGAGTTGGCATTGCTGCCCTTGTTTTATCTCAACTGGCTGTAGCTTTTAGATAATACCATAAGGATTAACCAGTAATCTATGGCATCATTACTGTTTTCTAGGGGAAAATATTTGGTGTTTGGTTTTCTATTGCAGCAAATAAAACCTCAGGAGCATCAGGAAATCGTCCTGGAAGTGTCATCCGTGTATATGGTGATGAAAACAGTGATAAAGTGACACCAGGGACATTTATACCCTATTGTTCAATGGCACATGCACAGCTTTGCTTCCATGGGCACAGGGATGCTGTGAAATTCTTTGTGGCAGTCCCAGGTGAGTTAGATTATTCTATTGAGAAGTTGTATGTTCGGTTGACTGTTGAACAATGTGCATTTGAACTGCACTGATCCACTTATACACAGATTTTTTTCAGTAGTGAACACTACAGTACTACGTGATCCATGGTTGGTTGAATCTTTGGATGCAGATTGTGGACACAGAGGAACCATGAATATGGAGGGCTGACTATTAATTTCACTCAGATTTTTGACTGCGCAGAGGGTCAGTGCCCCAACCCCTGCATTATTCAAGGGCCAACTGTAATTGTCTGTCCCTTGGTTCCTCTACCTAGTCTAATACTAAGTACTGAAATTACAGATAATTCTAATATAACGCATGAAATGTTCTATAACGGAGGTATGAATAAAGTGCTATAGAGATACTTGATAGAAGCTGTTTTGGAATCTCTCCTCTACCCCAAAAGCAAACCTGATATTTATTTAGGAGACTTCTTTACTTTTGAAAAGCAATGGTATTATTTTGTCACTGCAGAATACTGAAAATGGTTTTGGCCTCATAAAGGAGATTTCTAGAAAGAAGTCCCTATCATCAAGGCTATATTCAGGAAGAGATGGAAAATGTGCTCTGATACCTTTAGCGCTGTGGCAAAGAACAGCAGGAGTCTGGGGGTCTGGGCCTTTACCACTTGCCTTGTTGTCTTGAGCAAATTGCTTAACCTCTGATACTCATTTCTTTGTTTCCTAAGTGGATGTGATTAATATCTGCTCTGCCAACCTCATTTGTTGTAAAGATTAATGAAAGGGCTTTGGGAACTATAAAGCACCATCCAGATGAAAGGTGGCAGTGATGACGTCCAATGAAAAATGTTCTGTCCCTTGAGAATATTAAAGTGATGTTACTGATCATCTGTAAGCAGGACCTATGTTTTGGATTTTTTCCCCCTGTAAGAGGCAAGTTTAGGAGTTAGACAGAGTTCAAATCTGGCTTTGCCACACCAACTGTGTGATGTTGGACATGGTGGTATCTCAGTGTATTAGTCAGGGTTCTGCAGAGGAACAGAACCAATAGGGTATGTGCGCGTGCGTGCGTGTGTGTGTGTGTGTGTGTGTGTGTGTGTGTGTGTGTATGAGAGAGAGTGAGTGAGCGCAAAGAGGGGGAGGGAGGGAGAGAGAGATTGATTTAATTTAAGGAATTGGTTCATGTGATTATGGGGGCTGGCAAGTCTGAAATCTGCAGGGAAGGCTGGCAGGCTGGAGGCCTAGGAAAGAGCTGATGTTTGCAGCTGAAGTGTAAAGGCAGCCCGGAGGCAGAATTCCCTTTTCCTTGAGGGACCTATCTTTTTCTCTTAAGGCCTTCAGCTGATTGGCCCACCCACATATTATGGAGAGTAATCTGCTTTACTCAAAGTCCACTGATTTAAATGTTCATTATTTCTAAAAAATACCTTCACAGCAGTATCTAGACTAGAGTTTGAGCAAATGTCTCGGCACCAGAGCCAAGACATTTGACACATAAAATTAGCCACTATAATTTTTCCCAAGGATGTTCCAAAGATTAAATGATTAAATGTATATAGTATAGGGTTGGCACATGGTACCCTAACCAATTATTCAGTATTCTTAACAACATGGTAATGAACTTCTTGAAATGTACATGTATATTTTTGTATAGTTATCGCCTCAGAATAAACTTCTAGATATGGATTTTTTTTTAATTTATTTTTTGGCTGCGTTGGGTCTTAGTTGTGGCACATGGGATCTTCCGTTGTGGCTCACGGGCTCTTGTTGCAATGTGCAGGCTTCTCTGTAGTTGTGGCGTGCGGGCTCTCTAGTTGTGGCATGCAGGCTGCAGAGTGTGTGGGCTCTGTATTTGTGGTGCAGGGGCTTCAGAGCATGTAGGCTCTGTAGTTGTGGCGTGCGGGCTCAGTAGTTGTGGCACATGGGCGCATGCCCTGCGGCATGTGGGATCTTAGTTCCCCGACCAGGGACTGAACCAGCGTCCCCTGCATTGCAAGACGGATTCTTAACCACTGGACCACCAGGGAAGTTCCTTTTCTTGCTTTTTTTTTTTTTTTTTTTTTTAAATAATGCCATAGAGTCCCCTTTGAGTTTCCTTTATATTTCTCTAATCCCCTTCCCTTCCTTCTTTCCTGTCCATCTATAACCACTATCCTGAAGTTGACATGTATCCTTCTGCCCATGTTTTTGTATTTTTACTACATTGGAACATATCTATAAACAATATATAGTATTTTTTGTATTTTTAAGTCTTATGTTACATATATATTATTCTGCAACTTATTTCTCATTTTTGAGATTTGTTAATATTTATGCATAAAAATCTAGTTCATTCATTTAACCGTGGTATTCTAATATCTGAATAAATATGCTACCTTTTATCCATTCTCCTATAGATCAGCTTCTAGGCTTTTTCTCTGTTTTCCCTCCACTATTAAAAAACAATACTGCAGTAGACCTTCTTGTGCATATGAGAGAGACTTTTCTGTTGGGTATAAATCTGGAAATGGAATTGGCAACATTGTTGTTTGTTGGCCAGTTGGCCCTAAGGATTAAACCATTCAGGATGGCCTTAATATCATACCACTGTGCTCTTGCTTCTGTGGCAAAACTAACTAGTCTGCTAACAGAAGTTATGTCTAGCAGGCTTGATTTCTTCTAGAGTATAATTGAATAATGCATGAATGAGGCACTGTGAAAATAAATCAAACTGTCCTATCCATGTCCAACATAAATTAATTGTTTATAAAGTGTTTCACATCATGGGACTATGTCCTGTTATCACCTAAAGGCATGGTCTGTGTAGTTTGACCAAAGGACAGCAGACCTGGCAAGAAAAAAATACCCCACACTCATAGAGGTTATAGTGTGAATGATATTTCAAGGTTTCTCTCTATCATTTCATGCTTAAAGATTCTACCTTAGAACTTAAATGTTAGAACAAATTACGCAATACCCAGTAATTTTATTTGCATAGTCTAAATTAAAAATAAGATGTACTTTTCTTAAATATGAGGAAACCATGGATTTGAAATCAATTCAAATATTAATTATGAATATCCAAATTCATAAGGCTTATGTTGAAGACTTTTCTCAGTCTCTTACATAAACACACATGTACCCTTCCAGGGGAGAGATCTTTCCACTACCCCTCAGATAAAACAATGTAGATTATAATAGTCTGAAGCAGGCAGCTAAGACCAGCCGAGCCATATACAGATTTCATACTGGATTCTGGACCAATTTCTGTTTTGGTACAAAATAGCTTTACTTGGATTTCAAATTGGGCTTTCATGACCTTTATAGATGTTTTCTGATCATGCAGAGGCTTCTTACATCCCCAGTACTTTGGCTGTATTAGAATGTACTTACCTTGTTCAGCTTTCTGAAAATATTCAGAAAAAATGAGTCTCTCCCACCCCAATCCTTGATAAGTAATAGTCACTTCTGTTCCTGTATAAATAGGTCAAGTCATCAGCCCACAAAGTGGCAGCAGTGGCACAGATCTAACAGCTGACAGAGCAGGGCCATCTGCACAGGAGCCTGGCAGCCAGACACCCTTGAAGTCTATGCTTGTCATCAGTGGAGGAGAGGGCTACATTGACTTCCGAATGGGTAGGTCATTGGTTCTGGGGGCTTCGTTTCCACTGTTCCGTGATGTGGATTTTCACCCACAGTAAACAAGAAGCTCAGATACATGATTTCTAAGAGGTTTTCTTTGAACCCTTTACTTGGAAAATGATTTTATATTTCTTTTTTTCCTACTTTCATGATTTTTTTTTTCTTTTTATACCAAGGTGTGTTTATTTGAAGGAGCATTAGAAAATAGCAGGGTTTGGTCGTATGTTGAGGTATATGTGAAGAGCATATGGAGTCAGAGGCCTTGGGGAAATTATTCAACCTCCCAGAACCTCAGTTTCCTCACCTGCAAAGTGGAGAAATAAAAATACTTCATAAAGTGTTGTTTGTAGCCAAATTCATTTCATTTGTTCATTTTCTCACCTTATAAACAATAATTATCTACTGTGTACCTGTTAGCCTTGAGCTTGAGATACAAAAACAGATCAGACAAAGTCTCCCTCCAATAAATTATAGAACAATACAGAGATAGAAACATGTTAATAAATTACAGTGTTACAGATGCTCTGATGGGGAGTAGTCAGTTTTTCCTAGGGGTAGGGGAAGAAGGAAATCAAGAAATGATGCTTGAGATGACTCAGTACTGAAGAGCCTGAGTCTGAAGAATTGGGGTGGGGATGGTATGGGGAAGGCTGGGGAGACTGGCATTCCAACGTAAGAGGTAGCTTGACCAAGGCTTAGAAATGTGAAACCACCTTAGTTGAAGAAAAACTACTTAAAAATGACTGGAGCATGGAGTAGAAGCAAATATAAATTTGACCAGAGATAAATCTAGAAATGGAGGGAGGCCTTTATATACCTAATTAAGGAGTTTGTACTTTAAAGCAAAGGAAAATTATTGGAGGACTTTAAATAGAAGAGCAATATGATTATATGTGTGTGTAAATGGATTGGAGGTATAAGACTAGAGGTAGGCAATGGGTTAGGAAAAAATGAATGAGTAAGGTAGAAACGGTAGGAGTAGACTAGCACTACGATGGGGAATTGGTAACTAACAGGATGTGAAGGAAGAGGTAGTGATCCATTTACTTAGAGTTAATGACTATCAGAACAGAAGCAGCAGATCTGGAGGGAGTGGAATGAGGAGTTCTGTGTGGGACATGTTGACCTTGGAGTGCATGGAAGTTGGGAGTTATCTAGGTGGAAGATGTCCATTGGGCTTTTGGGTATAAGGGTTTCATGTCTCAGGAGGGAGGAATATGAGGACTACTGACGTGCAGTGGCACTAAAAGTCACAAGGGTTGATGAGTTCACCCAAGGAGAATATGTAGGGGCCAGAAGAAAAGGTTCTAGGATAGAACCCTGTTTTAATACTCCATTTAAAGAATCATTAGAGCTTATGAAGGGATCTAAGAAGGAATGGCCAGAGAGGTTTCAAAGAAAACACAGAGAACTGATGTTTGTGAAAGTGTAGTGCTTTGTAATCTGTAAAGCACTGTGGTGTAAATTTATTTATTTGCTATAAATAAAGGAACCTTTTGGACTGGCCTAAAATCACAATGATTGAAAAAGTTTCTAAACGTAAGGCTTTAGAGAATATAATGTAGACTGGTGACTAATACTTTAGTTTTAATTCTGTTAAAAAAAAAGAATATAAAATTTAGGGTCATATAAATGACAATGTGCCACATATAATTAGTATAAACTAAAATTTCTGATGCAGAAGGCTTGTTGACACATTTTTAAGGCAGGGCTTTTAATGTTAAGTTTAGGAATGGTGATGTCAGTAGGAATGGAGTCACTTCAAAGTGAACTGACTGTTGGTGCAGAATTCCTTTATAGAGATGGCCTTCACTCGGCTGGGTGATTTTTGGAACTTTTTCTTCGATTGCAACATGGTAGTCTGAACCACACTAAAGAGTATGTCAGTAAAATCTTTATGTGTTTTTTTCATTTCCACTGAAAGTTTCTTCCATTTTGGATCCTAAAAATAACATAAAAATTGCTTAACCAGGTTTGTCAGTATCTCTAGGTAATCCAGCCTGAAAAGCAGAATTTGTCTTAAAGCATAGGTTAATTTTAATAGTAAACATACTTTTTTAAAATTGAATTTGATCTTTTTTTTGTTCCATTTCCTTTTTCATATCCTGTAATATTTTAACTATGAGAAATTGATCTCAGTAGTCTTTTTCAGAAGTTAGGCAGTGAAGATTGTGACTCATGGCATTTCTTTTACTGTGTTCTCTGAAATGGGCGTCAGACAAATTTTATGCATGCTGCTCATGGACTAACCATGAGGCTGATGTACATCAGCCTGTATCTTCAAAATGCTTAACCGGAGTCTCTGTTTCATCCACCAGGTGATGAAGGTGGAGAATCAGAGCTTCTTGGAGAGGATCTTCCACTCGAACCTTCTGTCGCCAAAGCGGAAAGGAGTCACTTGATAGTGTGGCAAGTGATGTATGGTAGTGAGTGAACCCATAGGAAACAGGTGGCGACGGGGAAGCCATCTCTTCTGCATGGTTTATTTTCCCTTTTTCCCTTTATTTAATGCTCTCTTTGTGAAATAAGTTTCACCACATAATGTATGAGCATTTTTTTTCTGTTAACTATGCTATAAAATCTGTCCTACTGTAACAATACAGGAACTAGCTGTTTTACTGCACCAGTGTTATAGGCAATTTCAGTATATTATGAACAAATCAAAGAATGTTTACTTTCTGCAAACTGGTGAATTTTAGAAAGCAATCCAGTTGTGGTTTACTCTGCCACAGCTAATGTCACTTACTTCATTTGATGGGGTCACTTTTTAGCTATCACTAATAATGGAATTAATGGAAACACTTGATAAATGAAACTGTACCATTAAGTACAATAGTAAAGTTTTCCCCAATGTATTATAAAATTGACACAAACTAATAACAGGTAGATTATCAGGATTTATCTAAATGTCCCGAGAGGGCTAAATGCTAACTGTAAATTACTTTAACTTTCACTTTCAAATCTGACAAATCTTGTTTATATGGTATATAAAACTTTGTTTTCATCAGATTTTGCGGGGGGGGTTTTATATTAAAGAAATTAAGACTACACTATTTAAATAAAAGTTTCTTGTTTCTGACTTACTAGAGCTCTAAAGTTTATGAGGCCTGCTTCTCTGAATATTCTGTTTTTTTTGTTTGCTTGTTTGTTTTTGAGACTAGTCTCTCATTTTCATACTGACATGTTTGAAAGGTTTATTATTTATAAGGCTTAGAAGATACACTTCAGCAATGGGAGGATTTTTTTTTAAGGAAATTGTGTTTTGGATTTCTTGTATCAATGGATGATGGTGGTTGGATGAGTTTTTTTCCGTGTAAAAAATTTACTTGTTTACCAATTGTTCTTGGACTGCTCTTATCAGTTAGTAAGAGTAAAGCTGTAGTGGTGATGGAGTATGGCCTAATGAACTGAACAAGAGATTTAATTAGAAATGGTATTTTCTCTTGTTCTGTATAAAACTACACAACTGCCAGTACTTGATATTCTGTATGTAAATGGTATTTAAGCTTTTGTGCCCTTTTGAGATTAAAAGGCCATCCTCAATGAAGAAGACTTTGAAGGAGAAGAAGACAAAGCCAAAATAGCATAAAGTAAAAGTTGACATTACAATCTTCACTCACAATGCCCATTTAAAAAATAGAGTCTGGGTATAATTGATTTTCTTGTTTAATAAGTTTTAAAAAACCATTATGCTGCAGTTTTTTTCCCTCTCAGTCTTCTTGAAAATTTATGATTTATCATTCTTAATCCATTACTTTAAGCAAAACTAAATATAAGTTTAAGCACTGTCTTAAAATATGAAGTTATTGGACAAAGGCCCCGCCAGTCATCAGAAGGACTACTTCAGGAAAAGGAAACAACAAAAGTCTCAGATTGTCTAAGCATCCTTAAGGACCAAGGACTTTTCTTTTGAACTGTAATGGAGAGATATTTGTAAAAAGTACTACCAGTGTCTTTTAAGCATATAGATGATTAGGCTAGATTATAAAGTACACGGGATTTAATGCGTCAGAGGAGGCCTTTGGATCCATTTGGCCACAGGTGTCTATAAGCACATTATGTACACAGTACAATTGTGGCCACTTTAGATGGCTAGGAGAAAAAAAGCTCTTTTGGTAAAAGCTGTATTAAAAGGATAATTTTTTTACTTGAGCTACTTAGTCACTTTTTTCAGGGCACCAAAACTTAGGTCACTTTTCCATAGCTTATAAGCTATGTTTTATTTTATTTTATTTTATTTTATAAATCTGAGCCATTGTTGGCAATACCTTAAAAAAAAAAAAACCACATTATTAAATATTTTGGAGGAATGTTGTATAAATTCACAAAAAAGAGACACCAAAGTGTTCGGGAATTTTAATCCCAAGAAGTAAACATCCCAGAGTCAGACCCCATGTATTGTTCGGTCTTTTACATGTTTCTATGACTGACTGTAATTTAGGAAATCAGGAGTTAAAGATGAAAAATGCAAACATGTTACAGTGGTTGTTTATTGCTCTTTTTAAGCTTACCGGCTTTAACTTAAGGAATATAGGTGTGTAGTTATTTTATCTAAAATTGTCAGATATCTGTGGCCCTGTTAACTTCAGGGACTAGAGAGTACAAAAATGTCTGTAAAATTTGTTTTAAGAGCTTGTCTTTATGTTTGTAATTTCAGTTAAATATTTTTTGCAGGTTGCTTTACTTCCACCTTTTCCCCAACAATAGGCTTATATTCTTGTAGCGTTCACTTTGGTCAAGGTGGTAGCCTTAGGAAGAAAATGCCAAAATGTAAGCTTCTTGCAAGCAGCGAGTGGTTGGTGTAATTGCCTGTAGCTACCGCATCAGTGGTAAAGAAGAGGCTTGAGTACCTCAGGTTGGTCTCTCCATGTAAAAAAAAAATTACCCCTATTGGAAGAAATAAGGAATACCTGAGAATTTTCTCATTCTGTTACGTTTGGGTTATGTATGATGTTGAACCATGTGAAATTGCTGATGTTCAAACGTTGCTGATTTACAAAAATGACAGTATCATATACATCAACGTAATACTTACTGCTCAATGCAGGTTAAAATCCCTGTGAGGCAAAGGGAGAATATTCTTTAGGAACTCAGTTTTGAGTGTTTTTTTCTAATTTGTGTGGATCTAAATTTTTTAAATAGGAATGAATATCTTAATAGCTGCAGCTTGTTGAGAGTGTAAAACATTTTGAATACAAAATATGCAGCACATAACTTTTCACATGAAGCGTGTTTGCATAGAAAAGGTTAAAATACATTCTCTCAGTTTCTGTGTTGTTCATTTCTTGTAAAGGTCTTCCTACGTGTGAGAATGGACCCTTTAACATAGGTTGCCTTAGTGACAAAACAAAGCAAAACAATTGTCTCATAATACTAACTGTCCTAAAGAACGTGTGTCTTGCAAATGCTGTGGAACTGAATATTTATTTCCTTGTGAGTATTATGACCATTACCAAAGGATTCAACCAGATTTAGGGCTCTTCTTAATTGATCATGTTGAGAAAGGGACTCGTTTTGGTCCCAGTTTGTACTAAAGGAATAGAAGAGAAGAGAGAATTAAATGTGGAAATCATAAATGCTTTTCTAACAGGGTTATGCTATTTTGTAACACTAAATGTCTTTTCTTTTCTTTTTAAAAAATTAAGTTTTTATTATTAATTTTGTCATACATTTCTCAACACTTGAATATATTTTAGCCATTTTGTGGTCTGAATTTGTTTTTTGTCCAGGACATTTTATTCAGAATTTTACTTGCCTCTATAATCTTCAAAATGGGTTCTAGAGGGTCCCACTTGCTGTTTCTTTAGAGGCTGATGCTTCATTTCTATGAGCAAAAAGCTCATTTAGCAATGTAGTTATTTCAGTATTTATTTCTATTATGGAATCCCTGGGGTTCGGAATGTAACTTTGTACATGAAATATATATAAATATGTATATGACACATGTATGAGGACTGTGTTTTGTTTTGTTTTTGCCTTTCCTAGGGGTCTGACCTCGATTTATATTTCAAAGTCCAATAATCGTCTCCCATCAGACATGTCATCTCCAAGGGTCAGGACTGTCGCCACTTGGCACTGGCTGAGGGTGAGCAGTGAGCAATACATGAAGAACATGTCTGCTTGGCTCACGTGTTTAAGTGACATATGAATAATAGACAATAGGGCTTTCTAGAAATGTGGGCGAGCTGAGTAACAACCCACACATGATACCAAAGCATACCATTTGCTAGGTTACTCAGTAATAAGAAGCAGGCTGTAATGTAGATGTTAATAATATGGTGTGCTTATTGTGATCCATTTGCTTGGGAGAGACTCTGGAAGGAAGGATGATTATAAAACTAATCATGTGGTAGCACAATGTGAATCCATATTCAGTACAGTGGTATTTAGTCTAATGTCATGTGCTTTGTTTACAAGATTGTGGGGTTCTGACATGATAGTAAAAGTAGTCCTGACTGGCATGTGATAGGACAGTTCACTAGATGAAGGCACAGCCATCTATCCAGTGAGGTTGGATGCTCTAGAATATAATGAATAGCCTGTCTCATTCCTACTTTACAGGACCTTACCTAACTGCCCCTTAGTCCTTTGGAGCCTGCCAAGTCACTGTTTTGGAAGCTGACTTTTTTTGAGCCTCATTTAATCATGTTCCTGATTCAGCCAGTCTCTAGTGAGAGACTAGGTTTAACGGCGCAGGACAGCGAACATTCATATTAATTTTATTGAGGGAACGGACAGGAGCCCTGTAATCTTACCTGGAACTGTAGCCCTCACTCCCACCCAGTGGTGAGACTCTCTTTCAAAACTTAGTGGAAAGATACTGCCTAAACCTCCAAGCTCTTCGTCACCAGCCCCAAGGCCTCTCACACTCGGCGTGGGCACGAGAGCCCTGGTGACCACAAAAGCACGGACTCCATCTTCAGCAGTGGCCAATATGTTAGGAAAGGTATTGTAGTTAGGGAACTTCTCAGAATACCTTAAATATTTGGTAATTAATACAGTTCAGTTTTACAACTCACTTCCTTTAGAGACAGTGGTATAGTGGGAAAGAAGGCAGTAGACCTGAACAGGCCCTGCCCCTACTGTGACCCTCGGCCACTCAATTCAACACAGTACTCCACAGCCACCCACAAAGGCATGAAACGAACTACCCCAGACCTGTTGAATTGACTCTCTTATGGGCTCTGGACCCAGACATCTGTAAAGTTTCATAGGTAAGCATGATGTGTTGCTTAGGTTGAGGACTACTTCTTTAACATCTTTGGACCTTAGTTCTCATGTGTTAAAGGAGGGTTGATATATCCAGGTGATCTTAAAAAAATCCTAGCTCTAACCTTTCTGGTTCTGTGACCCTGGCTCTAATTTGCCTTGGTGTGTTGTCTGTACAGACACCAACCGTACCTGCTTGCAGGTCCAGGGTTGCCCAATCCCGGTGGAATTTGATTACTGTGAAAATCCAATTTATCAGAACGTCACTGTGCAAAAGGAGACAGTTTAGCTCCTTGCTTTTATGTCCAGGCAGAACATTGGCTCCCACCCACAGCCAGAAAGTAGTTATGGTTTGATTTGAGGCCTCAAGGGAGAAATGGACCAATAAGTCACAGCTCAGGGGGGGCAGCAACTTCACAGAAAAGCTGCAGTTCTCAACCAGGCCAGGAGAGGGAGGTGTGGCCAGAGTCAGCCAGGAGCTAGTTCCAGAATGAAATTATTTCCTTCTTCCTCTCACCTCAGGAGTATCAGATTCTACTAGTGTGTTTGGTAAAACAGTTACCCTGGTGATTCTGATCCTTCTATTGGGAATAGCTGCTTAAGAGGAACTCAAGCAGCCCAGCTGGATTCACAAACATCTGTTTTCCAGGAGCACAAAGCTTCTTCATTCTTAGCCATTTATTACCAGCACATGGTGATCTGCTAGCAGGTTCACCCCAGACTCAACCCAATGCTCTTTCCTTTTTGATTTATGGATAATTGAAGTTTAGGATACTTTGAACTTACTGCTACATTAAAAGCTTAAAGGGAATATTTCATCTCCATTCATTTGGTAAGGCTATTTTTTCCATAGAAAAAACTGTAACCTTTTAGTTGTTATGACTAGCTTGCATATGCATAACATCTAATAATCTTCTCAAGGTGTTTACTCCATAAATTCACAGGTGATCCACAGAGCCACCCTTTGGAGTATATTATTGTTCTCAGGTGAACCAGAGGCCTAGCCACAGGAGGGGCCTTGCCCGTTGGTAAACAGGTCTAGCTGAGATAAGTGAAGTCCCAGGGTCCTCATATAACCAGAGGTATAACCAGACTAACTCCACACTAGAGGCTACTGCAAGTGTGTTGGGAAAAGTATTAGGTCTCAGATCAGGAGATTTGGGGTTAAGTCCTGAGCCTACCGTTCCCTAATTTTGCGACCCTTCACTAGTCACTTAACTATTCTGTTTCCTTACTATAAAAGGAGAGTAACATCCCCCAAAGGGTTCTTGTGATGGCTTAATGAAGTAACGGTGTGATGGCAGTCGGCACATTACCTACCCCCACTAGGCACTCAACAGCAGGCTTTGGCAGTCGGTCCCTACGTATCAGGTGTGTGAAGATGAGTAAGACACCTTCAAGGAGATTAGGGTAAGAGAGGAAAGTAGACACGAAAATGGTGAAGTGGAGTCAAGTATTATGGCCATTCGTTGAGGCATTAGCTGAAAAATGATACTGGTATGGTGTCTGCTTGGCTATTTTGTAATGTGGTAAATACAAGGGGAAAACTGTCTTCAGTGCTTATGTAGTACAGAATATTCTTATTTCCAGTCTTTTTATCAGTGTTCTAGACCTTGGCTGTCCTAAAGGAGCTGTGTTAGGAAACAGAGTTACCTCAGGTCTATTGGACCTTTCAGGGAACGCCTTTCTCTCATGCCCCGACACTCCCCAGTTGAAGGGAAAGAAGTGTTCCATGAAAATTAAACACAGGAGGAGATCCATATTGTCTTTTTCATCTAAGAGTGCATTTCATTCCTGTGCAGGCACACCGAGGGACATGTTGCAACATGAAAACAGTGGTAAGCTTGACATTTTTAGATGCCATCAGAACGTATTTTTTCAGTATCTGTTGCTCATAATGCTTTATGACAAGAATTAAACTAGTCACTGCATATAAACAGGTAGAAAGAAGACATACAGGACTAAATAAAATATTAACATCTGATGCACAACAGGGTGTGGTATGGTGGCAAGGAGGATTATATGCTTTCTACATGATTAAGAAGCTTATGGGACTTCCCTGGTGGTCCAACGGTGAAAGACTTCACGGCCCCAATGCAGGAGGCCCGGGTTTGATCCCTGGTCAGGGAACTAGATCCACATGCCACAACTAAGAGCCCGCATGCCGCAACTAAAAGATCCCAAGTGCTGCAACTAAGACTTGGTGCAGCCAAATAAATAAACAAATAAATATTAAAAAACAAAACAAAACTAAGAGACTTAGCATTACTCCGCCCAAGGAAGATCACAAACCCTCATCTGTTAAGATCTTTGCGGGCCATCTCAGGTACAGATATTCCCCAAAGAGAGTGGAGCAGTCTTTCAAAAACTTGAGTTTTGGTCCTCAGGAGTATTGTAGTAATGATATATCATTCAAAGGATTGTTGGAAAGATTAAATGAGATAATGTACTACTCAACAGTAAACAAACATTGTGTCCTTTCCCCACTGAGGCCTCAATTTCTTTTCCTATTGTCCTTTCTCATTAAACTTACTTTTCTTTACCTTTGGCTAGACCAAAGTGACAAATCCTGGAGTGAATTTTCAGCTGCTGGCCTTTTGCTGTATTTTGGCCCATTGTGCTTCTGTGGAAACAGGTGTTTATTCTGTAGGAAATCTACATTTCTATCTTGGAGAGTTTGCCCGGGGCTGTAAATAAGGAACTAGGAGCAAAAGTTTGGCATGTTCTTCACCAGAAAAGACTCCAATATTGATTCTAAGAGGCATCTCAAACATCCTTCCTTCCTGGAGGAGCCTGGCTGGAGATAAGTGGAAACTGGGCAGATGCCTCAAGGCAGACCTTGGCTGATTTAGAGACCCAGTCCTGGGCTTTTACCCAATTGAGGGTTTATCAGACTATTCTGCCCCATATTACGTCCATGTTTCTGGGGCGCCAAGGTGACAGCCCTTTCTTTGAAAGACCACTCTGGTGTGATATGATGGGAGCCAGAAAACATCTCAAAAGCCGAGTCTTCATAAAGAACCAAAGGTTCTAGCCTTTCCCTGCCACTGATCCATCAAAAGTCATCGCTCTCTCTGGACCCTCAGTTTTCCTTATCTGTAAAAGTTGGGACTTGGCTCAGATGAGCTCTAAGGCTTCTTCTAGGGTGATATTCTTTGAGGCTGGGTCATCTGTGCCATGTGCAGTTTGAGTTGTGTGGACTAGTAGCCTTCGTGCCCAGCCAGACCCTTAATGGAGGGAATTCGTGTAGCCTACACCACTCGGTGAAACCAACTGCTTTGATGCACCACTTTGTCCCTGTGCACCAGTGTGTCCCTGAGGCATCAAAGTATCACTCCCGTGAATGGAAGGAATATGTCTTATTAAGAAGAGAGACACTTGAGTTCTATGGGTCCTGAGCTTCCCTTGGGTGTCCATCTTTCCCTTCCTGAACCTGGGAACAGGTCTCCAAAAGTCTACTTTAGAATGTCAGCTGAGCCTTCAGAGAGTTTCTCCCTAGGGCCCTTTTATGGCATCACTTGGGGAAAAAAGAGGAAGGCTGAGAAGTGATGCTTAATTAGGGAGGATCCTTGGCTTCCCAGTACCACCCCCTCCCAGAGCAGAAAAGGGATGGGGGAACAGGAAATGAACTTGTTTGGGAAAGTGGCCTTGCTATGGAGAGGCTGGGCTCTGCTGCCCTTTGAACACAAGGTGGCGCTGTGGTGGGCTTAGCCTTCCAAAGACTGCCGGCCTCTCATCCCTCCCCTTCATCCTCAGCAGGCTGTCCGTCCCAGCAAGGCAGGCCGGACCAGATCAAGGCGGGTGCCTACTGGGGGTCAAAGTGTACAGATAAGGTAAACTGGTTCACTTTACTAACAAGCAAGCAGAGGCCCAGAGTGGCTGTTATCCAACAGCAGAGATTGACTCTGAAGTGTTCCTTCTACTAGGCTGTCTCTAGATTCTCATAGCCCTGAGTTCTCACTCCTTTCATTCACCAGGGGTAGGGAAAACACCGTTTCTGAGCCTCCCCAGCCAAGGCAACCTATAGCCCAGGAACCCAAAGGGAAGGCAGGTGGTCTAGAGCCTGGGACCCTGCTGAGGTGAGCAGGCGTTTTTATGGGTAAGAGAGAAACATTGGCCCAAAGGATTAAAGAAGGGAATTTTTGAAAGTATCCATACCGCCAATTTCTGGTTTTTGAAGTTGCAAAGGAATTTCTGCTACTGCCACCTCTGAACAAGGGAAAAAGAAATGGCATGGAATCAGCTTAGTGAGTTGCTTCAATAAGAAACTTCATCCAAGGCTGATAATAAATAGGAGTTACATAACTCAGTAGGTCACAGCACCAACTAAGCCCTTTATAGGCCATCAATCCACATTTATTTCCTGGATTTTATAACCACTGCTGAAAAGGAAATGAGGAGGGCGTGAGGATTAGAGGGAGAGAATCTGTGTGACTGGACTAAATCTCCAATTGCCTCTCCTGCACACCAGCACTCAGTTAACTCTTGGAGGGGCTTGCTGAGTTACAGTGCGTCCAGACACTCTGGGCCTCGTGCCAGGAAACTCAGACCCCTGTCCCAAGCTGCTCTGAGTAGCCACGAGCTTTAGGCTGTCATTTTCTCTCCGGCCCTCATTTTTCTATTCTGGAAAATGTCAGGGGGTTGGGTGAGTTCAAGGTCCCTTTCTGCCCCCATGTTCTAAACATCAGGAGCAAAAGAGTGGAAATTAGGGCTTATTACCCCAACACCACCACCAAATTTGCAAGAAGCTGTCGGATCCTCTTGATGGGGAAGGGGTATTGTGAGATACTACTGCATTAATGGAGGCAGGTGAGGGCCCCAAGGAGGGAGATAAGGCCGGCCAACACTGGTGGGGTGGGGGGGTGGTCACAGCTGCCCTGGATGGGGCAGGGAGTGCACAGGGTAAAGGACCCATACCACCTCCCCCTTGGCCTTCAAGTGCTATAAACCAGTCAGTGTGTGTGTGTGCACGCATGTGTGTCAGAGAGACAGCTCCTACCAACCACATACCACCCGGAGCTTGTCCATCTTTGCTCAGCTACCTGTGCCAAGCTACAGGCCAGATCCCACCATCTGGGAGCACCCAGTGTAAAGCCAGTTGAAGAAGGGAAAAGCTTGGGAGAAAAACTTGGTTTGGGAGGGGAGGATGTCAGAAAGTTTGTGGCATTAGAGAGTGACAGGAAAGGGACTTCCCTGGTGGCGCAGTGGTTAAGAATCCGCCTGCCAATGCAGGGGACACGGGTTCAAGCCTGTCCCGCGAAGATCCCACATGCTGAGGAGCAGCTAAGCCCGTGTGCCACAACTACTAAGCCTGTGCTCTGGAGCCCACAAGCCACAACTACTGAGCCCACGTGCCTAGAGCCCGTGCTCCACAACAAGAGAAGCCATCGCGATGAGAAGCCCACGCACCTCAACGAAGAGTAGCCCCCGCTCGCCGCAACTACAGAAAGCCTGTGCACAGCAACACAGACCCAACGCAGCCAAAAATAAATAAATAAATTTATTTATTTATTAAAAAAAAAAAAAAGTGACAGGAAAGCTGGAAGCTGGAACAGCCAGAGGGATGAGGGTCCTTGGAAGGAACTTTTGGTGAGCAGCTTGAGCCTAGAACTTTCATGATGGGATCACCCCTTGAGCAGGAAGCCCATAAGTGTTTCACCGGAGACAGTTCCCTGGGGGTCCAGTGGTTAGGACTCTGCACTTTCACTGATGAGGGCCCAGGTTCGATCCCTGGTTGAGGAAGTAAGATCCCACAAGCCTAGCAGCGCAGCCAAAAGAAAAGGAAAAAAACAGTGCTTCCCCAGGAAAGAGATTCCTGTGGCAGGAGGCAGCTCTGACCTGGAGACTCAGAACACATCCTTCGTTAGGCCCTTTCAATTGTGCTCAATCAGTCGGAAGTTCTTCGGTCTCCTCTTTCCCCTCTTCTCGGTGTGTTGCCCTTCCCCCACTGCTGCTGCTTCCTTTTTGAGAACAGCTGCGTGTCTGGGCTTGTCCTGGAGTCTGGATTTCCAGACTCAGAAACCCCACCCCCACCTTGGCCTACTGCCATCAGTGAGGTTTGGAAGGTGGTGGTGTCCCCCATTGAACAGGTGCCTTAAACTGAGACCCAGAGAAGGAGGGTGTGATTTTAATCCCCCAGGTCCCCCAGACCCCACAAATGAGCAGTGCCAGAAGGGGTCTCAGGGTCCCATCTTTGTCAACTGGCCTGACCCTTCCACCCCCATCGGAGCCATAATCCGATAATCTATCATGCTTGAGCTGGTAGACCAGCAAAGCAGAGCTCAGGGGCCAGGGTGTGGGGATTCTGATCTGGGTTCACCAGTCCCATCCCAGAGGAGAAGGTGATGACTTACTTGGGACCGATTTTTGTAGAGGAGACACTTGACCCCTCGGCTGTTAAGGCTGAAGGAGAGCCAGATGCCAGCTGAGGTGAGTGGCAGGGAGGGCTGGCCAGATCCTTGACTCTGCTTCACAGCAGCCTCTGCGCGGGGCTGCTTCTAAACAAATCTCCCTCCCTGCTGGGCATCTGCTGGGTCTGAGGACAGCTTGGAGGCGGTGTTTTTTGCCTCCTATCCTCTCCCATCTCTCTGCCTCACAGACTCAAGTGAAAGGGGTGGGTCACAGGGAGACTTGATGAGCCCAAGGGCTGAGAGGCACGGGTGCAATGGCAAGTGCCCCGTTTTCCCTACGGAACTCACTTGCCGAAACAGTGGGCTTCTCCTGCAGAGCCTGCTTTCTGTTTGTTGAAAGGGTTTGCAAGTGAGCACCAGGCTGTTCTAGAAACTCTGCCTCAGGCTGTGTGGGGCAGAAACACCCAGATCAATTCAGAAAGATCAATTCTCATGTGAGGGGGTGTGCCCACTCCACCTCCGCCCACCAGCAAGGGTATCCCAGGCCAAGAAACGGCCTCAGCAAAGAAAGGTCCCTTGCAGACATGGAGCATGAGCTAGGTCCAGTCCTGGTTCTTTACATGCATTGTTTCCCTCAATCATCAAGGCAGCTGTGAGGCAAGGGTTTCCCCTGCTGGACAGATGGCTCTTAGACCAGGGTTTCTCAACCTGGGCACTGTTGACGTTGGGCTGGATAATCCTCTGTCGTGTGGTCTGTGCTGTGCATTATGGGATATTTAGCAGCATCCTTGGCTGCTAAATATCTCCCCACTAAATGCCAGGAGGACATGCACACCACCCCTCCCCAGTTATAACAACCAAAACTGTCTCCAGGCATTGCCAGATGTCCTCAGGAACAAAACTACCCCTCTTCCAGAGCCACCGTCTTAGACAGTACGTGTCCAAGGGCCCTAGGATAGGCCCACGTTTGAACCTGGGTCATCTGCTTTTCTTGCTGCTGCTCCTTTGTGGGGAAAAGTCCCTTTGAGGGACTTCCCTGGTGGCTCAGTGGTTAAGAATCCGCCGGCAAGTGCAGGGGACACGGGTTCGAGCCCTGGTCCGGGAAGATCCCACAGGCCGCAGACTAAGCCCGTGCGCCACAACTACTGAGCCCGCGCTCTAGAGCCCACGAGCCACAACTACTGAGCCCACGTGCCACAACTACTGAAGCCGGCGCACCTAGAGCCCGTGCTCCACAAAAAGAGACGCCACCGCAGTGAGAAGCCTGCGCACCACAATGAAGAGTAGCCCCCACTCGCAGCAACTAGAGAAAGCCTGCACGCAGCAACGAAGACCCGACGCAGCCAAAAATAAATAAATTTATAAAAAAATTAAGAAGTCCCTTTGAAAATCTCTTCCCAGAACAAGGCTCCCACCTTCAATTTTAATGAGGCTGTGGATGCCAGGTGCCCGTTTGTGCCTAGATGAGAAGCTGGCTGAATCAGCCTGCCCTCCCTCTGACCCCCAAGCGAAGTCCCCAGGGGCCTGGAGGCGGGGTGGGTGTGAGTCGGCAGAGCGACGTGAGTGCGGGGTTGCAAGAGTAGGAGCCTGCCCTCCTCTGACCTCTGCTGTATGGCCACAGCCCTGCATGTCCAGCAGCCCCGAGGAGGCCAGGTCAACGTGCCGGACCTCACTCAGCACCTTGTAGATGGGTCGCCCTGACTCACAGCCACTGGACGTGATCTGTAGTTGTCTCATCCCAGAAAATATTTGCTATGTCTGAGTGACCTCAACTCTTACCAGGCATACCTGCCCCTGAAGGAGGCAGGTGGGTCCAGTGAACTCAGAAGGTGGCCTTTGGTTCTGGGTTTAGAACATGATGATGGGGACGGTGGTGGAGGAGCTTCAAGACTCCAGGAGCTTCCACTCGCCCTGCACTGTAGCGTGCTGTAAAGGCACTTGGAACTCAATGCCAGACATCAGCTCTCATTCCAGCCTCTGACCTCAGTTTACTTGTTTAAACTGGAGAAGTTGGACTGGATGGATGATCTCTAATAATTCACATGCATTGAGCATTTCCTATGGGATAGGCTCTTTATGTACATTCCATCGTCTAATTTCTGCAATGCTCTGTGAGGTGGGGACTGTAATTATTATCCTCATTTTACAACTGAGGAAGCTGAGCTCAGAGAAGATAAGTAACTTGCCCAAGGTCACACAGCGAGCAAGTGGAGGACCAGTCACATACCCAGGTCTGACCCAGAGGCATTGTTGAGGATGGCAACAGCTCAGGCGATAGGCCGACTAACTGGGGCAGCGGCCACGAGTACCAGGGAGAAGGGTGTTGAGTGACCTGCAGAGTGAGGAGGGGCAGGACCAGGCGCCCAGCCCAGTGCGGGGAGGAGTGGAAGATGACTCGGAGGCTCGAGGTTCAGAGCCTGAGGGACTGGGAGGGTGGTGATGCTATTAATAGAAACAGGGAAGTCAGGAGGAGGAGCAGTTTCAGGGCTAGCAGATGAGTGCGTTCTTAGACATGTTGAAGCTGATTTGCCAACAGTGGGACCTTTAGGCCTAGATCCAGCCACAGTTCAATTAGGAAAAATCAGCACATCCAAAAATACTTCCAAATGCCAACAGCCCTCTTACCAAAATCAAATCCCTAAACCTTGCACACCCCGGAGTTCCCCAGCCACTGCTCTGGGCTGAGGCTCAGGGTTGGGTCTGCAGTAGCCCAAGTTTAAGTCCCACACTAACCACTGGGGGTCGCCACTGGTGCACAGACCACGGTGCAGCTGCCCAGGGCTTGCCCGCTGGAGGGTGGACCTGGCGGGACGCACATCGGGTTTTAGGGAGCCGCCCCCCCCCCCCCCCGGTAGGGAGGGTGGAGTTCTCATCCTCCTTTTCGGGCATGGGAGGGAGAGGGGCTCACAAGATGCTGAGCCGCTGCTTCTCCCCAGGCCCCCAGGCATCGGCAATGCCGTGTCATGGGAATTTCTGATTAACCTCCAATCAAATATGGTTGACCTTAGAACCGGGAAGAGGGAGAGGCAGTGGACCCCCTTCCCTGCGTGTACACTGGGCTCTCGGTCCCTGGCCTGGAGGACGCCGTGCCCAGGGCACTGGGGTGGCAGAGCCCGGGGAGCAGGATCCCAGCTGTTCCAAACCACCCGTCTCCCCTGACATTTGCGTCAGCAGCTCTGCCCTTTGACTTTTAATTCCCGGGAGTGGAGGGTGGAGGCAACCTTGGCGATCAGGACTAATTATTTGCAGTTCGACTGAGCCAGCAGTTTATTGGGGTTTGGCCTGGCTGCCTGCCCTCTTCTCTGCCTCCCACCCCCGGGTTTATGGCCTTGGTCTCCTTTGGAAGCTGGGAAGAAAGGAGGGCAGGAGTGCTCCCACCTGGGAGGCACCCACTTCCTCTGTCCCCTGAGTCTCCTGATCTCAGACACAGCCTGTGGGAAATGACGCCTATAAAAGCACTGAGAGACCCCAGACGGAGGCAGTGCCCCCGCGCTCACACCCAGCCCAGGCCGGCGCCCCTCGGCCCCCCTCCAGCTCCAGTCAGGACTTGTTAGGACATGTCCCTGGGCCTCGGCCAGGCCAGGAGGCACTGCCTCCCAGCTGCCTGGGTTTAGCGGGTACAGGGCTCAGCGCGGGTGGGGTTGGGTAGGCATCTCGAAGCTGGTGCGGCTCCCCAGGCCCGGAGTCCCCCATCGGTGTCCTGGGTCCCTCTATATTTGGCCTTGGCATTACCAGTGTGCCCTCTCTGAGAGGCAGGCAGCCAGCCTGACCCATGACGTCTACTCCAGGGCTTGGGCTATTTTGGAACCAGCCTTGAGACGGCTGGGGAAGGCAGGGGTGAGGTTTAGGGGAACATTTGTGCCTGTCTCTGGACCACAGAAGAAGCTGAGGGTGTGTGGCATGGAGAATTAGCCCCGAGGCCTTTCTCAGAATTCCCTGCGCGTTACTCAAATGTCCCTTCTGCTCAGGTTTCCTGGGGATACCTGGGCTCCGGGGCTGCGGGGCTGAGTCTGGGCAGGAACCCCGCCGAGCCCCTTCTCCCCCCTGGGCTTTTTCAGCTGTTCAGATATCATCCCTCAATTAAAAAACAACTTCTATGCCAGGTCCCACCAAGAACTAGGAGCTGGCTCAGTGGCTCCCAGTCTTAGGATTTCTCAGGTCACTAATATTTCCAAAACAACAATTTAGATTCTGACACGGTCACCAGTTTTTCATTTTGCTGAGTTAAGGACATTAAAAGGAAATGTCAAAGGAAAAGTCCTTTTAAACACACAGACAAACACACACACACACGAAAATACACAACTCAGGTAAGAGGACAGTCCTTCAGATGGAGTAGGTTGACCTGTATGAAAACCCCACTATATTGTCCTTATTTTTCTCATTTTGCCACAAGCAGATGGGAACACGGCAACAGCTGGTACAGGGCTCATGTTCCAGGAACCGCTGGTTCTTTCCACCCCTCTGCTGGGCCCAATGCCGAGGGCAGTGGGGACCCCTCCCCAGCACCTATCTCCAGCTCTCTTCTGCAGCAGTCACTTTTGCTTCTTTACATCTTCCCCACCATCCCAGCCCCCAGTATTTGCAGGAGGGGAGGATGGGGAACAGTGTTCACACAGCCCCAGATGAAAAGAGCACATTGTCTGGTCTCAGTGCGGGGAATGGGGCAGGCTTGCCTCTGCAGAAGTCGGATGATCACCACGCTCCTCCGGGAAGGGCTGCTGCTGTGGAAGGAGCGGGTCTGGACGGGGGTCAGGAAGGCTGGGTGGCTGCTACTTCCTGGCCGTGAGAGCTGAGACTAGTCCCAGAACCTCCTGTGCTTCAGTTTCTGGTTCCAACAAATGGGTATATAAACTCCTCATCACAGGGCAGGTGTGAGGATTAAATGAGAGAATGCTTGTGAAAGTACTTTATGAACTATAAGGCATAGGCAGGGGTAGTTTATTATTATGATGATGATGAGAAACTAGTAAATGGCTGAAGAAACAGCACCCCAAAAGGTGATCTCAGCTTCTGGGTGCAAAGACGGTACTCACACCCACCCCTGGGTCTGTGACCTTGGGGCCCCTCTAACCCCACAAAGGAGCAGCACAAGCCCAATCCCTGTGAGTCAAGGCGGCCTGGCCTGGGCCAAGGCAATGTGCTCAGAATAGGGCCCAGCCTCTGGGCTTCCCTGGTGGCGCAGTGGTTGAGAGTCTGCCTGCCAATGCAGGGGACGTGGGCTCGAGCCCTGGTCTGGGAAGATCCCACATGACGCGGAGCAAGTGGGCCCGTGAGCCACAACTGCTGAGCCTGCGCGTCTGGAGCCCGTGCTCCGCAACAAGAGAGGCCGCGATGGTGAGAGACCCGCGCACCGCGATGAAGAGTGGCCCCCGCTTGCCGCAACTAGAGAAAGCCCTCGCGCAGAAACGAAGACCCAACACAACTAAAATAAATAAATAAATAAATAAATAAATAGGGCCCAGCCTCTCACCTGTGCTTAGAGAAAGGCTTCTGATTACTTGTGGTGGCCGCACTGCATGGTGAGTGATGTCTACGGTCCCCCAAATTGTAGAGAAATATGTGGAGGGTCTGAGGATTCAGAGACGGTCCAACGCCTAAACTTCAAGGCCTTCACAGAGGAGCAGTTTGAAGGGCTACCCCTGCCGCCGTCCCGTGTCACGGTGGGGTGGCGTGGGAGACTCACCGACCCACGTTTCTAGGCCACTTCCACCCCTTAATCTAGCTGCATGGCTTCAGACACTTCCATCCCTTTGCCTCTCTGAGCCTCAGTTTCCTCATCTGCAAAAGAGGAATAAGAGTCCTTACCTCATGGGGTTGCTGTAAGCTTATGGGATGGCTTGTGAAAGGCCCTGGAGGGTGCTCGGTGCTCCAGGGTCCCCCTCCCCGCCTTCCTGGGAGACCCTGGCATAACCACGCCCCCCACAAAGGGAACCAAGGGGTCCCCAAGAAGTGTGAGCCTGGGGCTGGGCTGCTGCTCCCACCCAGAGTGGGTCCCCAGGCCTTGCTCCAAACAGGGGCCAGTGGGGCAGGTTTCCTCACTCCAGCCAGGCCCAGCTCCCCACCCCCTCCCCAGCAGCCAGTTGTCACGAAGTCATTGTCACCTGCCCCAGCCTGTACCCCTACCCCTGCCTCTGTGCTGACATCTCATTTGGCAAAGAGGTTGGAAAAGCTGCTGACTCTTCCAGACCCTGAGTTCATTGACTGGTCAGGGCCCATCGGCCACAGGCTGACCGTGTGGGCAGAGGGAGTTTGCAGAGCGAGGGAGTGCCCGCCAGGCTTTCATCCTGCGCCTCAAGCTAAGCCCAGCCAAGACACACACTGCCCTCCATGTGCACACCTGGACCGACACGAGCGACGCCACACACTCCGCACTCACACACACACTATCCCATCTCCTCCCCCACGTAAACAGTTATACCCACACACCAAGACATACACACCCTTCTGCGCACATGCTTTATACAGCCACCGGCCCACCAGGCACACTCCCACACACGCGGCTGCAAGCATGTCCCGCACGCTCACACAGGCAACGTGTGCACGGTACTTCTGCACACATGGTGTGGGGGGCTGGCCAGCACTGGCTACCCACGGCCACTTGGCCACACCCGACTCCTCCGCTGGCCTCTGCCCTGCGCTTCATCGGGCAAGGGGAACACTCGCAGGCTGAGCCTGACTCGGAGTGGAGGATCTCTGAGTCCCTAGAACAGGACCCCAGGCAGCCAGACCCTTTCATTCCTACCTGTGGAAATTGTGGCCCAGAGAGGGCAAGGAGATGGTGAAGTCACACAGCCCAAGTTCTTCCAAGTGCTTCCAAGTGTCTGCGAGCACGGCAGAAAAGGAAGGAAGCATCCAGAACCCTTCCTCCCTCAGTGCTGGCCTCTTCAAACCTCCTGACTCAGTTCCTCTCTGCACTGGGCAGAGCCAGCTTCTCAGCTAGTCCCAGTCCTGTGGCTTCCTCCAGGACGACCACCGCGACTGCGCACTGTGTGAGACCTCACCCTCTGCCCTGGGTGCAAGGTCATTTGAAGCGGTGTAGGGGAGGGCGCCCACTAATGAGACAAATCCTTCGTAGCTTGGGATGTTACACGCACTTGGCCTTGGCCACCTGCAGTCCCACAGCGCCCTCAGCCTGGCCCTCTCACTCCCTGACCCTGTCTCCCTCCCTGGGCCTCAAGACCCTCAGCAGCTGCCTGGACTACAGCTCCATCAAGAGACCCCAGGCTCCTGGGAGTCAGTGACTCTGTCCCCTAGACTACAGCTCCACAAGGGTACGGGTTTCTGCCTGGAACGGTGCCTGGCACCTAGTAAATGCTCAGCAAAAATGTGTTGAATGAATAGGCCAATCTCCCCATCCCCAACCTCCTTTTACAATGGCTACTCAGGGTCAGAATTAGGACGTCTTTCATCTGGGTGCTTCCCTGTCAGCCAGGAGCAGGGGATCTGCCATGTATGGCTGTGTGACCCTGGACCAGTCACATCCCCCTCTGAGCTTCAGCTGCCATCTAGGAAGGGGGACCCCTGCTGGGGAGAATGCTGTTTGTCTTGTGTGACTCCAGAAACGTTTGGGAGGAGGGGGTCCAGTCCCCAGTGCTGCCTCCTTCCCACTGGCTTTGAAGGGGGCACCCCTGTGGGCAGGCCCGGGCCGGGGAGGGGGGTGAGCCTGGGGTGCCTGACTCCGGGCCAACATCCTGCTTCCTGCGGGCCCCGCGGTGAGGCCCGGCGCCCGGGAGGCACACAGAGGGGTATTTGTTCGCAGTGGGCGGCGAGCGAGGAGATGCTAATCGCTCCGGATCGCTGGGCTCCAGCTGGAGGTCAGGAGGTAACGCGACCCGCGGTGGTTATTTATAACCTCACTGGCGGCCATGGCGGAGGGCAGCGCTGGATCCGCGCCCCTCCCCGGGCTGCCGCTCGGCTAGGACTGATTACTGCCCTCCCCCGTCCTGACTGTGGCAACCTGAGCCCCTAGAGCCCTGATGTGGTGACCACTGGGGGCTAAGTACAAGGTCAGATGAGGTCCCTGGGCTTCCCTTGCCCTTGGGTGCAGGGAAGCAGGTGCCCTGCTCCCTGTCCTCTGCTGGAGATGGGGGTTGCGATGGAGGCACTGAAGTGTGACAGCCGCTCCTGCCAGGCTGCCCCTAGAGGGATGGGAGGGTGCCACGAGGCTGCCAGACAGAATGCAAGGACCCAGGCGGCCTGTGCTGTGTTCTGCCCTCCCACACAAAGCATGCCCCCTGCCCCCAGCCCCCAGTCCCAGCCCTGCTTCACAGCTGGTGGCTGGTGGCAGGGAGGCCCAGAATAACCCAACCAGGGAGGGACAGCCTGTAGCCCCCCAGAGCCCTGCTTCTAGGTCCTAAATTGTGATGGTGGGAATTGACACCAGAGCTCTGGGCATCCTCTAGGCTTGATGGAAACAGAATCTCTTGAGTCTGGGGGTTGGGTGTCTCAGAGACTGGAGGGGAACTCTGGAGGCCCCGGTGAGAGGCCAGTACGCCAGGGACCCTGGACACCTGCACTCTACCTCCCTTTGGACAGAAAAGAGAGGCGGATTTCACTCATTCCAGGATGCATGCCCTTTTCTTTCCTTAACATTTTTACTGGAGTTAAACATACATACAGAAAATTGTAAAGCTCAAAAGTGTACAACTGGATGAATTTGCACAAGCTGAGCATGCCTATGGAACCAGCACTCAGATCAAAAAACTGCACCTCACCAGCCCCCAGAATCCCCCTCAGGACACCTTCACTTACTATCCCCAGAGTTAAACTAACCCCCTAGGCCTGCTTCTAAACTGTACACACTAACTGTCCAGAAACGGAGCCATACAGCATGTGCTCTTTTGTGTCTAGTTTCTTTTGCCCAATATTATGTTTTATTTAAGTCTTCTTAAGTCCTCATGGCTGGTAACTCAACACCAAGTGACCCTATCATAACATTTTCACCCATTCTACGGTTGGTGGACGTTTGGGTAGGTTCCAGTTCCCGGCTGCCATGAACACTCTAGTCTTGATCTATTGTGACTACAAGGCCGCATCTCTGTTGGGTACGAGGGCAAAGGGTGTGCATCTCTTCAGCTCTGGAAGATACAGGAAGTGTCACTTTTTAATCAACACTTTAATAAGAATGATTTTTCAAGGTTAGTTTTTGTTTTTCATTCTAAACATTGAGGGATGTACCTTATTTTTTAAAATTGGAAAATACAGAAACAGAGAAAAGAAGAAATCACTCCAAGCTACTACTTGGAGTCAACCATTCAGCCAAACAGTTAATGGGTGTTTCCTAAGAGCCTCTTCTGTGTCAGGCCCTGGAGCAGAGAGACCCAGTCCTGCCCACGGAGCCTAGGGTCTGGCGCCAGGTCAGCAGTGGTGACACCAAGGGATAGACCAGGGGCCTCGGCATCCGCCCTGGTCTCCTCCTTCCATGGTTTCCCCTCCACTGCCCCCCTCACCCATCACAGCCACTCTTGGCAAACATCCAAACAGGTCAGCCAGTTTGCCGTGCAAACAGGACTCAAGACAGAGCCCTGAGAACTCAAAGTGGGAAGGCAGGATGACAGTTACACCACTAATTGCAGTCACTGAAGAAGAGAGCTGTGGAGAGGAGGGGGGGTGGGAGGGCACCATGGGGCCGATCCCCCACAGGAGCTCAAAGGAAGGAGGGCCCGGGTCGGGGGGGGGGGGGGCGCGGCTGGAGAGGAGGTGGGGCTAGTGGCAGATGCATCCAGACTTTGGACTTTATCCTGAGGACCACAGAAGGAATTTAAGCAGGGGCAGGGAAGAGGCCTGATGCGCTTGTAAGACCACTCTGGATTCCTGTGCAAGCTTTGAGGCTTTGAGCTGATGAGCAAGGGGGCAACGGGGCCGGACAAGAGGGGGACTGAGGAGATGTCTTGGAGGTGACCTGTAGGATCTGGGGCCTGGCTGGCTGGAAGGCTTAGGGGAGGAGGAGGCTCTGGGAAGGTGTGAGGTTTCAGCCTCACCGTGGAATTGCAGATTTGCAGGAGGGTGTGATTGGCTCTGTTGTGGTTTTGGTGCATTTCCTTCCCATCTTTAGCAGGTTCTACTTAGGTCTAAGAACTTCTGAGAGCCAAGTGGTCAGACCTGATGAGGACGGCCTGCACCAGCCCTGGGGGACTCTGAGGTGAGAGATGGCCATTAGTTTATTTGACAAATATTATGAAGTGCCTACCTGTCTGGGAGTTGTTCCAGGTGCTGGGGGTACATTGGTGGCAAAACAATTCTCATGGGGGAAATCTTAAATTTAAACATATATACGAACCGGTGACAAGTATGAAGAAAAACTAAGCTGGGTAAGGGGGCAGTGAGCAGCAGTGGTAGAGGGTGCCCAGGGAAGGCCTGTCTGAGTGACGTCTGACCTGAGACCTGAAGAGAATGAGGGGATGAGGCACGTGGGAAAGTGGAGGAAAGTGGTCGGGCAGGCAGAGGCCACCACAAGTGCAGATGCCCCAAGGCAGGCACGGCCTGGGGTGTCAGGGGCACTGAGGAGGCCAGTGTGAGAGGCCTGGAGCGAGGACGGGAGGGTGGAGGCAGGTCGAGCAGGGCCAGGGGGAGGCTTCTCCATTCCAGGGTTTTTGAAGGGATGGCCTGACCTTGTTTCTGTTTTAGAAGCAGAGTTCTGGCTGCTATGAGGAGAACAGACTGTAGAAGCAAAAGCAGGAGGAAGCTCTTATAGAGACGCAAATAGGAGAAAGTGGTGGCCTGGATGGGGTGGAGACAGTCAGTCGGGGGAGGGGGGAGGGGGGAGGGTGGTCTGACTGTGTGTCCAGCTGTGGGTGAAGCCCACAGCATCTGCTGACGGGTAGGAGGGTGGGTGAGAGAAAGGCAGGAGGCAAGAAGGGGTCCTGGCGGTTGCCCACTCCCCAGGCTTCTGAGTCCTGAGAGGCCCAGGGCTGCCAACCTCCCCTGTGTCCCCTCTCTTCTCCTTGTCCCACCACCCCCGCCCCGCGTCTAGGACCCTCCCCGCCCCCTCCCTCCCCCTGTCTCCTATCCCCTCTTCTACTGCCTTCTCTCCCTTCCTCCATCCCTCCTGTTTCAGGGGTCCAGTGACCTCTGGCCCACAGACCAGAGAGGCTGCCCACCAGAGTATGTCCTTCATTCACTTGGCAGATCTGATGACTGGCTTGGGGCCCAGAGGCTGGGTGCTGAGGAAAAAGTAAATGTGGTTCCCAAGTTCCACCCTGGGGAGCACCCAGCTGGAGAGAAATCCCACCCCCACTTTGAGCATTTCCATGCCCTGAGCCCCAGATATGTGTGGTAAATCCTGGTCTAAAGCAAAGCCAAGGGTTCTTTGGGAACTGACCAAGCCCTCACCCAGATCTGGGGCCACTTCCCTCAGGGACTCCTCCGCCCCTGCGTGGTTGAGGGCTGGCTCCTGGTCCTTTGTTCAGCTTGGGTTGAGTGGCATCAGCCCCGAACAGGCCTAAGCCCATGGCCTTGAGGCTCCGACTGGCTAAAATCAATGAGCATCTCAGTGCTGGGCTGGGAGGCTGGAGACCTGGCTCTCGCCCGGGCCTTGTTCTCATTTCATATCTCCAGCCCACACTTCCCCTGAGCTCCAGACTGGATGAACAGTGGGCGTCTTAAACTAATGTGTCCAAAAGGTGAGCTCCTGAAACCCTGCCAAAACTGTGGCTCCTCCAGTCTTCCCGAAATGGGACTAGTCACAACGGCCTCCTTCCAGATGATCAGGCTCCCAGCTCTCGCCCAACATCCAATCTGTCAGAAAACGCTGTCAGCTCTGCCTCGGAATTTCAGCCCCTTACCCCACCTCCATTGCTTCAACCTGATCTAAGCCAACATCATTGCTCGTTGGATTCCTACAATGATATCTGCTTGTCCCCTTCATTCTATTCCTGACATAATAGCCAGAGTGATTTTATTAAAAAATAACTTAGGGGAACTCCCCGGCCATCCAGTGGTTAGGACTCTGCACTTCCACTGCAGGTGGCACAGGTTCGATCCCTGGTCGGGAACTAAGATCCCTCATGCTGCGTGGTGTGTCAAAAAAAAAAACAAAATCAAAGTAGATCATTTTGTCCGTCTGCTCCCCTGTCAATCTGAGGAAAGCCACAGCCCTTCGTGATAGCTCTATTCTATCTACACCTCCCCCACCTCTCCCACATCTGGCTGCAGCCACACTAGCCTCCTTGTTCTTTGCATATACTATGCTCATGCCTGCCTCAGGGCCTTTGCACTTGCAGTCTTCCTCTTCCTGGAGTGATCCTCCCCCAATATTTCTATGGTTTGTTCTCACCTTCTTCAGGCCTTCAGTCACATATTACCTTCTCTGAGAAGCTTTCATTAACCATCATATTAAAAATTACAGAGCATACCTAGTACCCAGAGCTTGGTTTCTAGTACCATTCTACAATAAAAGGATCCAGGGTTTCTTGGAGAGATGGCTGATTCTAGGACTGGGGCAGGAAGTACATAAGATAAGCCTGGAGCATCTTGTTGTGCCAGAGAGTAAGGAAGTGCTAAAAAAAAAAAAAAAAAAAAAAAAAAAAAAATTGATGGGGGCACGTCAATGGGCCACAGGAGCTAGTGAAAGAGCTGGAACAATTTGAGCAACAAAATAAAGTATTATTGGATTATAACCCAAATGTAGAATAAATATCTGTGAGTCCATTATAAATGTGTTGAGTAAATTAATAAATGGGAGAGAAGAGACCAATCGCTCATGCGGAAGAATTCCAAATAATTTATGTTGATACTTCACCCTAAATGGGGGCAGCAGAGCATAACTTTCACTCCAGTGTGGGCTGCACGCACTTCCTTCCCAAGCGACTTCTTTCCCAAGATGTCAGTATGGAAAGAGGGGAGGGGAGAGTAGAGAAACCTGACAAATACTGCTTCAGCCGGGTGAACGGGGTCAACATCAAGAGCCATAAATCATGTTGATAATGTGTACTCTTGATATGATACGTGATGAAAATGGCACTTTACCTCTGTGATCTTGCTTCTGGAAACCCATAGCCCCAGTCTGATCATGAGAAAATATTAGGCAAATTCCAACACAATATACCTGACCAGGACTTCCTAGTTTTGTTGAGGTCATCAAAAACAAAGAAAATCTAAGGAACTGTCGTAGCCAAGAGGAGCCTAAGGAGACAAGACAACTAAGTATAATGTGGTGCCCTGGATGGGATCTTGGAACAGAAAATGAAAATTAGGTAAACTAAGGAAATCTGAATAAACAATAGACTTTAGTTAATAATAATATTGGTTCATTAATCAAGCGTTACAAATGCACCATTCTAAGATGTCGATAACAGGAGAAACTGTGTATGGGGGAGGGATTTGGGGGAACTCTCTGTACTATTTTAATTTTTCTATAAATCTAAAACTGCTCTAAAAAATAAAATCTATTAAAAATTACAGCTCCCCAGTGAGCCATATCTCTTCTCCTTGCCCTCTTCCCATTGCGCTTTTCACAGTTTAACATGCTATATATTGAGATTAGGTGTTTGTTATTGTCTGTTAACTCTCAGGAATCTAAGATCCCTAAGGGTTTTGTCTCTTCACTGTTATAACCCCAGCACCTAAAACAATCTGACAAATACTAGGTGCTCAACAAATATTTGTTGAATGATAAATTTCTAGAAATAATCACTGTTAGTTTTTCCAGTTTTTTCTCTGCCTAAATACATTTAGTATTGTTTTAAAATAAACACAAGGTCATAATGTTTTGCTTATCTGCTATCCTCACTTGATAGCTCCTGCTTATTTTTCCTTGCTATTATTCTTTTACAGCATCATTTTTTAGAAGGTGCTGATGTTTGCAGGCCTAGCGTGAAGCAAATGGTTGTGATTCACAAGGTGAGGCTTTGGGGCTCTTCTTTCTCTCTGTCAGCTCCGCCACGCTCATGTGGGCAGGAAGGATGGAGCTGTGCCAGGGCCGCCCTCTGACATCAGATCCGTAGGCACTAGATCCTGCTTGGTGGTGAACTGGGTGTGTCAGAACCCAGGGATTAAATAGCTTTCGAAATCCACTGGCTTGTCTGCAACCAGCCAGAGGGCTGGGACACATGCCCAGACCTTCTGCCAGCTCAGGAGTAGTGGAAAACACCTTCCATGCATACATTTGGGGGAACTGGGGAGAGGCCTCCCACAATCAGCCACAGCCCAGGCCCAAGGCTGATGGTTATGGCCCCAAGTGCTCTGGAGACCTGGGCTCCTGAGCCGGGGGGACGGGGCTGGCTGACCCTCTCTCCAGGCATCTGGGTGGGGGCTGGAGAATCTGCCCTGCTGGCTGTTTTCCTGGTGGGAAGGGGGCAGCCTGGGCAGGCTTCTGGGGAACCCAATCGGTTGGGGGAGGGAACACTATGGTGTGTGGGGGGGAGGGTGACGAGGAGCAAGGGGTATCCTTTCTCTGCACCCAGAGGCCATCTGCCACTTGTCCTCCTTCCTGGTAGCAATACTGAGCCACCCAGACTCTGCTAGACATATGAGTGCTAAAGATAAAAATACTCGAAGGACATATGCCTCTGTGAACTGCTGTTCTAAATGTGCTTTAGGAGTCCTTCAGCTTCCCTCTAAACCACAATTTCACTCCACACCCACTGGCCCCACTTGCAAGAAGAAGCAGGGAACCTGCTATGGCCTTAAAAGCCACCATGTGTATGAGGGCACGAGTGTGAGCCTGCCTGAGCAGCTCCAGAGGGCTGGCATCCGTGCCCACCTGCACGTGTGTGTACGTGAGTGGGTGCTGGCGTGTGTGTGGACATGTGTGCCCCTATTTGTGCTTTGGTGTCTTTTGTGTGCTTGCCTTCTTGTGCGTGAGCACCCATGGGTTTGCCTGGCACGAGGGTTTGTGTGGGTGTGTACTGGGAGTGTGCATGGACGTGTGCCCTTCTTCTCATGTGTGGCGAGCCTGCTTGTATGTGAGGGGGTGTGTGGCAGTGTGCACGAGTGGGTGTGCTCACGTGGGGAGCTGTGCGCCTGCCGGCATGCCTGCTGTGTGAGTACAGGCTTGCACGTGAGCTTGTGATGTGCGTTTGCAGGGGGTCAAGCTCTGAGGAAAGAGATTAATGTTGGCCCCCTGCGCCTGCCCTGGCAGACGTGCCCCCCGTTGGCAGGACCGTTAGTTTTCATCTCTCACAGATGAGGTGGCCCCTGTGTCCCCCCACACATCCCTGTACCTCATCACACTCATCTGAAGTTTCCCCAGACTGTGCCAGTGCCGTCCTTCACCTCCCAGCCATCTCCCGCCTTCACTAGCTCATTGGTTTGTAGTGCTCTGAGCCCCTGAGAGGCTCTGGAAGGAAAGGGCTCCCGAGTCACCTGTTTTTGGTAAAAGCTGCATTCAGCACACCTTGTGAAGTGTCCATGTGCTTGGGCAGACTGAAGGCCTCAAGAAGTAATGAAGTAAAGACACTTGATCAAGCTAGTCCCACACAGGGTTTCCTGGTTTGGAATGGCAACACCTTACTGGAGGAGTCAGTGCCCACTCGGGGACGCCTGCAGCACGCTGTAGAGACGCCCCGTTGTGTACAGGCAGCCTCCTTGCTTCTCTGGTGATCGTGTGGATTCCTCCACTGTCTGGCTGAGTGCTGTGCAGACACAGACTGGGCCTGTCTTAGGCCTGGGAAACACGTCCTGCCCTCTGCATCTGGGGCCTCAGGGAGCCCTGGCCTTGCCCGGAGAAGTCAAGTCAGGGGACACTTCTCCAGAAGTGGCCGAGGCCTCACATTCAGCCCCAGGCCTCAGAGCTGGTGACCAGGTCGCCACACCTTCTCACCCAGCCCCGGCCTGGCCATCAGGGCAGTGGATGCCAGAGTGGCGGGCAGAAGGGAGACTGGGCCATCCAGCCAGACCTTCAGGACTAGAAGCCGAGTTTCTGATGGCCAGTCCAGTGCTCTGCCCCTCAGCATTTGCCCTGCCAGGCCAGGTGCCCATCCGGCCCTCAGCCCCAAGACTTCCCGGCAGCAAGACCTCAAAGCACAGTAGTCCTGCATCTTGAAGCCCCAGCCAGGGGCAGGTAGAGAGCAGATGCCTCCCTGTCAGTCCCACTCCTGATCTGACCACTGCTTCCAGAGCCTAAGATAGAGTCAGGGAAGCTCCCTGCCCTTCTCTCCCGCTCCCCTGTAACACTGAAAGCAAATTAAAACTATGGGAGTAATACACGAATATAGTCTCTTTGTATGATTCAAAAAATGCAGAAGTAGGATGAAACCCAAAAGTCTCTTTCACCCTCCCCACCCCCAATCCCAGCCCGCCCTCCAGAGGTGACCACCTTACAGTCCATTGTAGCCTTCCATTTTCACATTGATGATTTTTTAAAAACACAATTAAAACCGTACTCTATTTTTCTGTGACTTGCCTTTTTTTTTTAAATTTAATTTTAACTTAATCGAATCCACGTCAAGCCATCTTGATCAACCCATTATTTTTTATCAGCTACACAGTACCCCAGAGTGGCGGAGTTCCCCTCATTTACTAGATGGATCCCCATTGATAGAAGTGCTGTTTCCAATTTTTCGCTATTCCAGAATAAACAGTGGTGCAGCAAACATTTCAACAGATCTCTGGGTAAGGGCACAGGCGGGAAAGACGGATTCCTGCTCCTGGCACAAAGGCATGAGAGCCGGAGAATAAAAGAAGGGGGAGGAGGAACGCAGGCGCCGGCGACCAGAGCGTCACCCCCCCGCGCGTGCGGGCGCCCCAGGCCGGCCCTCGCCGCGCTGCCCTCCTTCCTCCCGGGCGTCCCCGGCCCTCCCCGCTCCGGGCGGCCCGGCGGCCTCTCCCTCTTGCGGCCCCCACCGCTGCAGAGCTGCAGGCGCCCCGGAGGAACCAAAAAAAAGCCGGCGTGTGGTGCGCGCGCGAGCGGCGCGGGGCCCTGGCGCTGCCGTTTTTAGTGTGCCTGGAGCCCAGAATACAGACTTAGTCACCCCCAGGAGCCGCGGCCATGATATTTTTGGTTGCATAAGCAAACTAAATTAGAAATCTGGAGCGTGTTCAAGGCCCTTAGATGCTAGCGCTCGGCGAGCGCGGGGGGGACCAGGGGAGAGACAGATGGGGATTAGGCGAACTGAGCATCAGGAGAATAATTTCCTTTTTAAATTTGGGTTCCACCGACCATGAAAGCAGCATTAGCGGCCCACTTACATAACCGCACCAGAGCCGGGCCGGGGAGCGCAGCAGCCAGCCCGGAGGAGGCAGTCGCTGTGTTCATCGGCTCCTCTGCGAGTTCTCAGAGAGCCTAAGTGAGGCGTCCCAGGCCACACAGCTCCGGACTTGCACTCAGGATTTGAACTGGATTTGCCCGGAAAGAGCCTCTCCGCATCATTGGGCAGAGATGCAGTGTTGCGCGGCCCTGCAAGCCCGGGGGTGCTGAACACAGCCTGAGGATGTCCACTGCAAGATTGCATGGAATAATGGAAAACTGGAAACTACCAACATGTTTGACAATAAGGAGAATGGGCAAATGAACTATGGGGCATTCTTGCTGTGGTATATTCTAGAGGAGTACAAAAGACTTGGGGGTGATCTCTATTCAGAGATGCCAGAGATGCAGAATTAAGTGAAAAAGAGCAAGTTGCAGAACAACATGAACAGTATGGTCTCATTTATGTTAAAGAAAAAGCAAACCACATATCCCCAGCAAAGCTGTCTCTGCATCTGCAATGTACAGGAAAGTAGATGCTTTTAAAAGGGCCACGAGGGTGGTCACTGCACTCATGGGGCTGATCCCCTTTGAAGGGAGGCAGGGCCTAAAGGAAAGTCAGAGGGAAGTTCACATTTTACTCTGTATACTTCTGCACTATTTGAATTTCTCACACCAGAATGTATTGTGGGGCTTCCCTGGTGGCGCAGTGGTTGAGAATCTGCCTGCCAATGCAGGGGACACGGGTTCGAGCCCTGGTCTGGGAAGATCCCACATGCCGCGGAGCAACTCGGCCCGTGAGCCACAATTACTGAGCCTGCGCGTCTGGAGCCTGTGCTCCGCAACAAGAGAGGCCGCGATAGTGAGAGGCCCGCGCACCGCGATGAAGAGTGGCCCCCGCTTGCCACAACTAGAGAAAGCCCTCGCACAGAAACGAAGACCCAACACAGCCATACATACATACATACATAAATGAATAAAAAGAATGTAAGCAGACAAGAATAGCATTAAAAAAATTAAAAAAAAAAAAAAAAGAATGTATTGTGCATGCTTATGTCATTAAGAAACAAACCTCCTTGCAGATGGAGACTGGACTCCACCTCCAGCCACCTTCTCAGAAAGCAAGAAGGAAGGTCTGGATGTTCTTAAAGTTAGAGCAGAGAGGGCCTTAGAGAGATGTGGCCCAGCGCCTTGTTATCTGAGCAGGGAAACTGAAGCCCAGGACTAGATAGGGACTGGCCCCACCATTTCCCAGCAGCTGGCAGCAGGCCATGGGTTGTTAGCCAGTTGGCTCTTCCACCACCAGGCTGCTCTGCCCTGCCAATTCTCATATAGCTGGTGTCATGGTGGGGCAGGAGAAGGAGGTAGGAAAGAAAGAACTAAGTACCCATAGGACAGAATAGGTGGGGAGCAATTTGGCATCCATCCACCCAACCATCCATCCAACAAATGTGTTGAGGGTTATGGAGGATTTAAAGCATGTCTTCAAATTCTTTAACACTCTTCCCTTTAGAAAGTGGGGTCCCTGTCTCTTCCCCTTGAATCTAGGCTGACCTTAGTGACTCACTTATAACCCATAGAATGCAGTGGAAGTGACAATGCCTGACCTCCAAGGCTGGATCAGAAAAGGCCAGGCAGCTTCCTTCTGGCTCTCTTGGGATGCTTGCTCTAGGGGAAATTAAGCTATGTAAGATGTCTGACTACCCAGAGACTGCCATGCTGGAGAGGCCACGTGTAGCACTTTAGTCGAAAGACCAGCCGAGCCCCCAGCCAACTGCCAGCATCAACCGCAGCCGTGAGCATACACCATCTTGTGCATCCATCCCAGTGGAACCTTCACATGATTGCAGCCCATGGCAATCCCCAAGTGAGAAGTGCCCGGCTGAGACCATCCCAAATTCCAGATCCACAAAACCATGAGCAAAACAAAATAGCAATTTTAAGCCACTAAATTGTGGGGTGATTTGTTATGAAGCAGTAGTATGTGAAAAGGGAGGTTACTCTGTGACAGGCACTGTGCACAGAGGAGTAGACTGATGAATAAGAATGGTCTCTGCTCCCAACATAATAACAGTCTAATGGCGAAGCTGAACACATAGGCAGATAATTACAAAATAATGTGGTAAGCACACCAGTGGAGGCATGCTCTGGTAATATGGGAACAGAGTGGGAGTCTATAATCTAGGCTGGGTGGGTTCTGAAAAGCTTTCCTGGAGGAGGTGACGTTGACCTGGTTCTGAAAGGTGAGTAAGGGTTGTTTAGGTAAGGGGTAAGGTGAGGAAGGAAAGGCAGTCCAGGCGGAAGAGAAGCACGAGTAAGCCCCGGAGGTGAGGGACAGAATGACATCAGCAGGGAGGCCCCTTATGAAGCAGCAGACAGAGAGGGAAGGAGATGAGGCTGGGCAGGTGGCAGGGACCCCAGATCGTGGGAGCCTTGAAGGGCAGGAGAGCAACTGGGAGGTGGAGGCAGGAAGTGGAGCCTCTGGGGGCAGCAGCCAGGAGGATGGAGAAGAGGAGGGGGGCAGGGGTGATAGACTGGTGAGGAGGCAAAAACCTAGGAATAGGAAAGAGAGCGTGGGGATCCCAAAGCTAGAAAAGGCGGGGAAGGATGAGATGTGAGAAACGTTTGGGAAATAAGTTGTCAGGCCTGGGTGCCCGGCTGGGAGTGCCGAGGGCAGCTCCTGGCTTTCTGTCTTGGGGGACCCAGTGGGCAGTGGCATCAGCAGCTGAGAGAGCCCTGGAGGAGAAGTAGGTGTGATTTGGCCTTTTTGCTGCGTTTTGGCAGGTCCGAGGGGGGATGTCCAGCAGCTCATTAGATGTTCAGTCCAAAACTTGGGGAGAGATCTGGGGAGGAGGTGACCGCAGACTCTCCATAAAGTGTGTTGGACGAATGAGTGAATGAATGAATGTGTACCAGGAGGTCACTGAGTACAGTAGGGTAGATGAGGTGTTGAGGGGATGTAGGCAGGCCCTGGGGACTGGCTCTACTGCTGAAACTGGCTGAGGAGGCATAGGTGGGAGCCAGATGTGATAACCAATGGCCTGGTGATCCATGGTCAAAGTTCCTGGAATGTGTCCCAATAGTGGGCCATAAGAAAGGACAAGGAAGAAAACACAGAAGTCCAGGGAGTCAGGAGATTTAGATCCAAGAACCATTAATGTAGCACCTGTTGTGTGCCTGGTACTATGTTCCACATGTATTATTAAATTTAATCCATTCGTTGATTCAACAAATATTTGTTGAGTACCTACTATGTGCCAGGCACTAGACTAGGTGCTGGGTAGGTACTGGTGAATAAAACACTGTCTCAGTCCTCATGGAGCTTAGGGATATACAGTGGAGGTGATTATTCCCATTTGACAGAAGCTCAGAGAGATCCAAGGCCACACAGCTGGTGCGGGGCAGGCTGTCTGGCTCCACGTCCAGCATGCTTCTGGGCACCAACACGTGGCAGCCGGCAGAGGAAGGAGTAGGGCTAGGGCTTGGGTGCAGAAGTCAGCCTGATTCCAGGGGCCTAAGTCTGCATGGAAGCTGGGGAACCACCCAGGTGAATTTGGCCTGGGCCAGAACCCCAGTTCAGGGAACTTAGGCTCAGTCGGAACCTAAGAGGGCAGTGGGATCCCTGTTATCAGGAGATGCATCTTGGGGCTGGGACTGAGATTTCAGGGGATGAACAGGACCCAGGGTGCAACTTGCGTATCTCCTCTTGGTGATGAGGGTGATGAGGAGGAGGAGGAGGAGGATGACGAGGAGGATGGTGACCCTGAGTATCTACTACGCCCAGGGCTCTGTGCCACATGCTTTCCACGCTTCAGCTGTTTGATAGTCATAGCAACCCATTACTAGCCCATTTTACGTGTGAGAACACTGAGACTCCGGGAGGTCAGAGAAACTGTCCAAGGCCTCACAACTAGGGAGGTGGCAAAGTCACAGGAATAGACCCATCTGGCTACCCACAGTGCCTCACATTAGAGTTGGTATAGGGACTAAGTGGGCCTGAGCCCACGGGTGGGGACCCAGAGAGCCCAACTTGAGGGAACTGGGGATGGCGCAGGCCTATGGTGAGATAGGCACAAACAAGACTCTGCCCAGCCCGCAGCCGGGGCCCTGCTGTCTCTCCTCCCTAGGCCTCCTCCTCCTCCTCTCAACTCATGGCTATAGGACCCGGGCTCTCTTCTCTTAGCTCCTAGAGCGGGAAGGACCCAGCAGGTCGGCAAGTCTCACACTCTCACCTGGCAAGTGAGGTAACTGAGGCATAGAGAGAGGTTGTTAGCTGTCTAAGGTCACCCTGCAAATTGGTGACAGAGCTGGGATGAAATCCTGGGTCTCCTGAGTTTCAGTCTCGAGCCCCCCACCACCCTGACTTTCCAGGCTAAGAGCAGGGCCTAACCTCATTCTCCAACAGCCAACACACACACACCCAAAACACACACACACACACACACACACACACACACACACACACACACGCACCGCCACAGTCCTTTCCCCAGGTCTCCTGTCTCCAGATGAAGGTACCAGTCTGGGTTCCCGTTCCTAGGTCACCTGTCAAACCCACCCACTAAAAGGGGAGGGGTGTAGATGGCTCTAAGGAGCTAAGATCAATGGGTGTCTCAGGCCCAGGGCAGCTAATTCACAGGAAGTGATGGGAACTGTGGCGAGCTGTCAAGTGCATGCCTATCTGAAAGGGTGGTCATTCTCAGCTCCAGCCAGACACTGCCACGTGCCCAGATGCTTGCCCAGAGGGACCAGAAGGCTTGGTTTTATAACATCTCCTGATTTATACGTGGGTAATAGGCTTACACATTTTTTCCAGCATTAGCAAACAGTTTATTTGGTTTCAAAGAAACAGGTATGGAAGGGTGGCTTGCATGCGACAGCTTCCCTTTGACACTCAGAGACCCACTACCTAGCAGGCCCTGATCTAGGAAGACTGAGCAGGTTGTCCCTGAAATCCAAGGAACCCTGCAGACCTGAGGAACCTGAATCATGTCTGGTGGCTTTTGCCATAAACCCCGGCGGCTCTCAATCTTGTCGGTACATTAGAATCACAGGGGAGCTTTGCTAATCCTGCTGCCCAGGCTGTACCCAGAGTCCTCGGGGAGGGCCCAGGCACCAGCATTTTTAAAAGCTCCTCAGGTCATCCTCAGGCCATCCTCAGGCATACACCAGCAGCACCAGCATCACGGGTAGCTTGTTCGAGATGCAAATTCTGGAACCCCACCCTAGACCAAGTGACTCAGCGCCTCTGGGCTGGGGCCCAGCAATCTGTGATTTAACCTACCCTCCAGGTGATTCTGATTCTCAATAAACTTTGAGGCTCATCATTTCAGACTGAGGTGGGAGGCACAGGTGGTTGCTGCCCATAAATTGGCATCTGAAAACAAGCAGTTTAACAAGACACCTTCAGTTTAAAGATGCTTTAAAAAAAAAACAACCTTACTCTGGTTTACTGATTCCTGAGGGTCAGGGAACACTACAGGGTGGGTTACTCTCCCTTGGAAACCTTCCCCACTCTGACCTCAGAATTGTTATTAAATACCCCTCCTTTATAATCTGAGGCCAGAGCCCTCCTCATTCCTCAAATTCCCCAACACAAGGCTGGCACAGAGTAGGTGCTCACTTAAATGTCAGTTTCTCTCCTTTCTGTTTCCCCTTGGAATTTATAAGTTGTGGCTTACATACGTCCTACTGCTGTTTTGATTTGTGTTGAAGTTAGTCACATCACCCGAGTGCTCCGTGTGAGGGTAGCCAACCAGGGATTATGATATACTGGGTCTCATCCAGTAGGGGCTGGAGGTCTTTAAAACTTTTGCTGATGTGGAGAGATCTACAGAGAAATGAATGGAGTGGGAGGCAAATCACATTGATGGTTTTATTATATCTCCACAAAATGACCTACCCTATTTCTTTGATTCTATGACACAAGAGATTTACCAAGAGCTTTTTTGGGCAGAAAAAAATAATACAGGCACATTATGTGTATACGTCAATTATAAATGCATTTATATTTTAGAAAAGTGAAAAATGCATATCTCAGAGGCATTGAAATAGGAATTTCCTATGACTAACGGTTGGAAGGAAACATGTGGAAATACAACTGACTTTTTTTGGTTACAGATTTATCTTTTGGTTTTTTGGGGTTCTTGTCATGGGTATTAACATGGGGTTTGTGTAATGATTACAAGATAAAATTTACAAAGGGAAAGAAATCCCACTAGCCACAATAGGCGCAGTCTCCTGGGGGAGATATGACAGGACAGGGCCTTTGGGAAATCTGCTATAATGTGGTCCTAGTTCTTTGGGCTTGAATTTCTTCCCTGTGCAACCTCTGGTAATTTATCCTTCGAGCCTCAGTTTCTTCACTTGCAATGGGAATCATGGCCTCATTCATGGTTGGTTAGAGAATCAAATGCAGGGATTATTGAAGGCAAGAGCAGGTGCAAACCCTAATCTACTCAGTGTGGGAAGGGGGTGTTTCTGGGACCTCCCAAGAATCCCAAGCCCAGCCGCGCAGTGGACCCCCTCTCTGCAAATACAGGATATGGCTCATGTTCTCTCCTTCCACAGAGGCCCCCACCTTATTTGCTGGCAAAACTCAGTGCCTCAGACTGTTGACAAAATCTCTAATCCACTGGTGCCTAAAAATGCATTGTGGGGAGACAGGGTCAGTCAGCACAGGACACACGGATGCCTGGTGTGACCCAGGGGCAGCCCAAGGGCCTGCGATTCCCTCACAAATGGTCTCTTTTTTTGGAGGAAAGGCCCTGATAAAATGCAAAGGTGTTATTTTAGCAAGATTAACGCTGAGATTTAGAACATGGACTGTAGCCTACAGATGGACTTTTGGCCTTCACAGGGTTTTTAAATGTTTGAATTTCCCACAAGACAGCCCTAATCCCGTTCATTCCTGTGGTTGCTGCTTGGGGTGTGGTGGGACTGGACGTGGCAGTCCCAGTGGGGCTGCCTGGGCCCCAGGGCACTGGGAAAACTTCCAGAGAGCTGGACACCAGGGCGTCTTCAGCCTTGGGCTTTCTGCTGCAGCCTGTGCTCGAGAATGTGAGGAGTAGGGAGGGCTTCTCACCCAGATTATAAAAGTTCTACAGCTTCGAGGTAAAAGGGGGGAGGTCCAACCCAATAAGGGAGAACAGTCAGGCTGTGCATTCATCCACTGCAATGGCACCTACCGTGTGCCAGGTGCCCTCTCGGTGCCCAGGGGCCAGTTATCTCACTGAATTTCCCCTATCAGTGCAAGAGGTATTATTGTCCTCATTTACAGACCATTAAACTGAGACTGGGAGAGGCCAGGTCTCATCGGTGCCTCTCCCCTTCAGGAAAGCTCTACCCCCCATCTCTCCCCTCTGCTCCCCGAGGCTGGCAGGCCCAGGGAGGAGGTTAAGAGGCCTGTGGTAGGAGGTGCCCTCTATGCCTTGGTTGTTCTGCATTCTCTGGCTGGGGTTGGAATCTCCAGGGCCCCGTGGCCAGGTCTCTCCGCCCAGGCAACCTCACCCTCCCTGCAGAGGCGTGGCTGGGGAACTTATCACTTGTCTGGGTGTGCCCCTGTGGGAGAGGGAATGGCGCACCTGACCTCCGACCTGTCCTCCAGACCCAGAGGCTGTAAATGATATGTTCTTAATAGGATCCCAAGGAACACTTGTGTTTACTGGGGCAGCTCTGCTTATGTAACATCTTACAGAGTTTGGAAAACACGACAAAGGTACTAAACGTCCCCCACGATGCCACCAGCTAAAGATGACCATTCTGAGTAATTTGGAGGTAGCTTTCCTTTCTGCCAAAGCGATATTAAACGTGAGTTACAACTAGACTCTATTCTTCTATGGGGGCAGGGATCACAGGTATTTAGTTGTTTGGGTTTTTTTATCCTCGTCAATCTTTTTTGGCTTGTTTGGAAACTTTCCTTTTTTTTAAATCCTTCCTAGTATGTAACACAGACTTCAGGAAATACTTGTTCAATGAAAGAATGACAAGCAGAGCCGGGTGATGGTTGGGGCTGGAACGCTGGCTGGCTTTAGGTACACCCAGCACAGGGCTGAGAGCCCCGTCACCATTCACCATCCAACAATTTCTGGCATCCCTGGTGTGTGTTCGGCCCTCCTCCAGCATCACTGGTGTTTGTTGACCTTTAATGCGGGAGATACAGGTGGGGAGGAGGGGCCCCAACCCGGTGGCCGTGGCATCAGCCAGGGTCTCAGCCTCCTCCCAGAGTTACCAGCAGAATAGAACCCCAGGACTAAAGTCCCTTTGAGCACCCCGAGAGGTTAAGAGAGAGGGAGACAGCGCTGGAGGAGCCAATGTTCAGAGAAAGCAGGAGGGGTGACGCTGGACAAAGGAAGGCTGTCGGCTGTCAGCACGGAGGCAAATGTCGCGGAGTTTCTCTTCCTGGAGACTTCCAAGAAGGGGGCATCTCTGTGGACTGGGTCAGCGGCCACCTACCCCAGGGCGGGGGGAGAGACCAGGGACTTGAGGATTCCTTCAAGAGAGCAAGGATGTCGGGGCAGACAGTCGGGCAGAAGAGGGTGTAGCGGGGCTGAGAGGGGGCACAGCATGGGTTTCCTCATCTGGCAGGGCGGGCCGCAGACGCAGGCGGGGAGGCACTGGCTTTGTGGTTCTCTGTTGGCTCAAGGCCCTCTTAGATCCGGGAGCATGTGGGAGCTCAGGACAGAGCTGGCCCACTCTACGAAGGTACTTCAGGATTCTTCCTGGAAAACCAGCAGGAGGAGGAAGCTGACGATGCCAGGCTGCCGGCCCATGCCATCGGCCCCGGCCAGTGGGGAGGCCACAGGGTAGGGCCTCGGACACCTGGGTTTGAATCCAGACTCGGCCACGCTCAGGTTGGGTGATGGTAGGCAGGCAAGAGATTTAAGCTCTCTGAGTTTTAGTGACTTCCACTGTGAAATGGGGATTTAGAAAGACCCACCAAAAACCCATTTCCTCTGTTCACCTCCCCCTCTCAGCGTTGGCGAGAGGATTATGCAAGATAAATTAGGCCAAAGGGCCTAACACAACTAGGTGCTCAGTAAACCTCATCTTCCCTAAACGGCGGTTCTCAGAATTGACTGTACACCCGAATTGCCTTGGGACAAGGTCAAACTGAGGCTCTTTCCCACCCCCTGCCGAGTAGGTCTGCAGTGACCCTGGGGTTTGCCTTTTTCACAAGACCCTGGCCCAGGTGATTCTGAAGTGGCAGGACCCCCAAGACAGCACTAAATATGCTAAAAGCTATTACCAGGCTGGGACCATAAGCAGGGGTGCAGTGTCTCCCCCAACACCTTCATGGCCTTGGCCACCAGCCCAAGACCCTAGACCGCAGCCTCTCCCTCGTGAGGGCACCATGGGCTGTGTTGCTGGGATGCAGTGTGGGTTTGTCTACCTTCTCCACCCCATGCCAACCCGCCTGCAGGCCCCACTGCCCTGGAAACGCATTGCAAAGTCCACACAAAGGGAAACTGCGCCGGGGAGGCTGGTCCTGCCCGACACCAGGGGAAGGGTTTCCATGGCAATGCTGACGTCACTAGGCTCAGCCGGCTGCAGAGACAAGCCCTGAATGGAGGTGCCTGGGTGTTCCTGCTGCAACCCCTTAGAGGAGGGCGACCCAGGGGCCCTGCTGGGACCCAGTTCCGGGTTGCATGCAGATCTGGGTTCAAAAGCCAGCCCTGCCCCTGACTTGCTTGGTGGCTTTAAGTGAAGTCACAGGGCCTGAGACAGTCTTCTCATCTGTAAAATACAACTAACAATATTTACCTTGCAACGAAGGTGAAAGGAAACCATGGATAACAGACAGGTGCGTGGTAAACTGTTAAAACCTAGTCCAGTGGTGAGGGGCAACTTCAGGTGTTTCCAAGGGAGTCCCCCTGACCGCTGGGCCCCTTGACGTGGGATCTGGGAGAGACGCCTCGAAATTGAAGAGGAGAAGGCACAGTTATCCATCAACTCCCCCTGGATGAGGGGCAGGTAAAGGATGGTATTGGTGAGGAAAGTCACGGGATGGGAGACTGTAGGGTCCGGATGCCTGCTCAGGGGTGTTCTGGTCTCACGCCCCCAGTCAGCAGATGAGGATTTAGAGGTCAGGGTAGCAGGTGTGACTGGCCCAGTCATACCCTGCATTATGATGGAGTCAGGTTGTCAACAAGGGTCCCCTGTGCCCAGAGGGTGGGCCCTGGGGGCGGAGCCACCGCTGTTCTCCACACAGTGGGAATAACAGACTGCTCTGCAGGAAATCAACAACAGAAAGTCAGGAGCACAAAGCGGGAGAGGGTGCGACCTTCGAGGTGGGTGGAGCCGTGGGTTGGAGTCTCCCCCCCCACCCCCCCACCCCCGCAGTGCCTGGCAGCAGGGAAGCCAGGCAGCAAGGGGCTGAGAAGGGCCCCTCGGGTTTTCTCTTTGCTGCCTCCCTCTTCAGAGGCTCTGGGCAGGGGCCAGGCAGCAAGCTCAGAAAGTGCCCTAGGCCAGTTTTTTTCCTAAGCTCCGGCCAAGGGACCCCGTGTGTTCTCCAGCAGCGCCCCGCAGCGTACCTCCGCACCCACCCTAGCCTGCCCCCGCACACATGGTGAGTGCCTCCCCAGGCCTCAGACACATACATGGCTGAGGAGGGCAATTCTAGGAAGAGGCCTTGGGCCCCACAGAGCTTGCTGCCTGTCCGGCAGTCCCCTGCCAGCTTTTCCCCTCCCAGCCTGTGCCCTGTCAGTCTCTCCATTTCCAAGGGAATTGCTAGGGCCTGTCCCCCCACAATGGCTCAGCCGGGGCTCTGGCCCCCGTTCTGCCAGACTCTGCCCAACATCCATCCGGGCTGCCCTCTAATCCAGGAGACCTCTCAGGGCTCTCGGCTCCCTTGGGGGGAGGACAGACTTCCCACGGAGCCAGGGGTCACTGGTCAACCTCTCAGCGTTCTTCTATAAGTTCTAGACAGCCAACTGGACCTAAATGTTCCGCTCTCATGTTAGGGAGGCCACAGCCCCTCATTCTGTTCCCCCTCCTTCACCCCCCAGGGCGAGGGATAGGCCTTCTGCTGCAGAGAGGAAGGCGTGTGCCGCTCAGCAGCTCCAATAGGGCCACAAGGAAGAGAAGGGACCCTCGGGTTACTTTGTAAGACCACGTAGTCCCTGCAGACCAGGGGAGGACACATACTGCACACGTGCCGTGGTCTGCCCTTGGGTCGCTATGGATCCTTTGCCTCTCTTAGCCTTGAACTGACTTGTGCGGACCCCACTGTAGCCTCTTGCTCAGTTGGACTGGGACATGTCACTGTTTGGCTTCAGACTGGTTCTGAAAGGGCAGCCCCAGTCCAGGGTCCTAGGAGTGGGAGAGTTACCCACTGGGGTGCCCTGGAGGAGGCAAGTGTCTGGAAGCAGGAGGTCCAGAAGGTGCAGAGAAAAGGAACGCCCCTTCTGAGATAGAGGTCCCAGCACCCCTGGAAATGGAACTTGGTGCCCACTTGAGACACACTCTCTCAGCAGATGGGAGCTGCCTGACCCTGTAAAGGGCAGTGGCCAGACGTGGGCCCCTGGAAAACCAGCCACACCCTTTCCCATCTGGGTCTCCTGAGGGAGGGAGAAATTGGATCAAGGGTTGGAAGTACCTGGCAAGAGGGTCTCTCCTCCCAAGGCAGGTGATGGGCTTTCCAAGGCTACATCCTTCAGCCTCCTCCCTGCAGGAGGACGGGCCCATCATTGGGGCCAGAGGCCTAGTGTCCCCTCCCAGAACACGTTGGGGAGGAGCCCAGCTCCTCGGGCCACCTGCTCTGGCCTTAGAGAGGTTTCCAGAGCGGGCTAAACCATGATCCGCACTGGGACAGGCCTTTGGGCACCCTGGGTGCTCGACTCTCCACGCTCACTTGTGTGTGCTCAACCCAGCACCTATTTACATAACATGGTTTTGCAGGAGGAAACAAGCCAGCCTTCAGCGTGGGGAGAGCCCCAGCCGTGGCCTGCCATGGGCAGCTGGCCTTAGCCTACCTGCCCTGTGACCCTGGCTCCTGCCTCCCTCTGACCTCTGCAGATTCCTCAGCAAAATCCTCTGGCCCCAGCATGGCCGCAAGTGGCCTCGATGAAGCAGGAGCCAGCTGCTGAGGGTGAGGACACCATGCTCCCTCCTGGGGAAATCCTGGGGCCTCCCGCTCCTCTGAGGCTGAAATCACAGCAGAGATGCCCAGGGAGCCATGGGGGAGGGGGCTGCTGGGCCCACACTGTGAGCTAGGCCCTGCCTGAGGCTCTTGCACACACATTATGTCATTGCAGCTTCACAAGACCTGCTGAGGAAGGTAGTATCTTTTCCAGGGAACCAAGGAGGAAATTCAGGAGTCACCGCTCATGTTCCACGGAGCCAGGATGACCCAGGCCTGTCCTGTGTTGCACACAGTCTCTGGGGAGCAGTGCCCACCCTGGGAGCGGGTGGGTGGGCGCCTGTCTCCCCAAGGTCTCCAACAGCTGGAGAGAATGCCCTCTGCCCACCTGGGATTCTGGGCCGGGGGTGGGGATACCCCTTCTTCCTTCTTCTCACTAGAATGTTGACACCAGGTGAGCACACAGTGACAGGTGGGACCCTACTTGAGAAATGGCCAAACTAATGCCAGTAAGTATGGCAACACTGATGCCCTGGGAGTGAGCAGACAGACTGTCTCAGGGCCGAGACAGGCCAACCCAGCAGAACGGGGAAAATGGAGGGCTGGTCAGAAACCTCGCTCTCAAATTGACTGTCCACTCCAAAATGGACCCCTGCGGGTTCCCAGCTCTCATCCTTCCCACACTCAGACCAGAAACGCTGCGTTCCGGGATCCTTCCTCTGGAAGCAGAGGCAGGCCTGGCACAAGCCTGGGAGCCTCAGACAAGCCTGAATCCTGAGCTGGTGCCTGGAGGCCTGGTCTCCTTCGGGCTGACACTCTGAAGAGGGCCCTAATCTGTCTGACTCTAGGTTCCCTCATCTGCAAAACCAGCCCTGCCTGCAAGGGCTGTTGTGGGAGCAGATGAGATCTGTGTGCCTAGCTCTGTAATCAGGCAAATGCTGAACAAAGGGAGGATGGTGGCCCCACCCCCGACCACACAATGCAGGGGTTGAAGGCCAGTAGGGACAGTGGGCTCTGCTGGAAAAAGCGGAGGCTGTAAGGTGAAGCCCCACCCCCACCTGGCCTGCTCGGCCTCTTGGCCCAGCCTCGTTGAGCCAGGAAGGCCAGTGACTCATAGTGACCTCACTCCACTTGGCCTTTTTTGCTCTTTCTGTAAAATGGGCACAGCGGCTATTGGTTAAGCAGTCTCCCCATGAAAGGCCTGGGTGGCTGTGGAACTCTGTTATTATCATCACCACTCCTCCTTGCTCTTACTCATCTGGGAAGCTGTGTGGAAGGGGGAGATCCCAGAAAAGAGTGAAAAACAAAGAAAATAAGTTTCACTTGCAGTCCAGCACCCAGAGCTAGCTGGGTCTCACACTGCTCCTCATCAGAGCTGGTAGCTCCTTCTCTGTCACTTTTCCACAAACAACCAAAGACAAGTTACCATTTAACCAGCCCATGGGAATTGGGGCCAAGCTCTCCAAATGGCAAACCAGCAGGACCTGTTTGCTGGAATGAAATAACCCCACTGGACCTAGTACATGGCTGCCCTCACACAGCCCTCCACCTCCTCCTTGCCCAGCCCAGCAAGGTGACCTTCCTAAGCTTCCGGGACTTCAAGGGCCAAGGTGGGAGGAGGGGCTACTGGGAGGAGCCAGAGCCAGGGCTCAGGGAAGAAGACACAGATAATCAAATGAGTGAGCAAGCAGTGTCCCCCAGAGTTGGCTAGAGGAGTCCAGAGCAATCCACAGTGCAATGGAGAGGCGGGCTGGGATTGGAGGGGGAACTTCGTGAGAACTGGAGAAGAGGGGGCTCCCTAAAGTCTACAGACTGGGAGCCCCAGGAGCCAGGGAGGGAGAAGATCCCAGCCTCCTCCCTTAGCCCTCTCACATCCAGCACCGAGGCCAGGGGCCATGGGAGGTCTCCTTTCTTAGGCTTCTTTTGAACCAGGTTGGGTCTTAATCACCCCAGGGGCCGCACATGTCTGATAGCCATAGGTACAATCAATGCTTATTGCATAATTGCTTGGCTCTAGTCCTTCTCCCCAGGACCCCAACCCTTGGTCAGTTCAGCTCCTGGATTCCTGGGCTATCAGAGCAGGAAGGGTGGAAGGGGTCTTTTAGGGATAATGCAGGGGTGGGGGTGGGGGATTGTGGCTGGGGGGGGACTTACATTTTACTTTATTATTAAAAAAAATTTTTTTTTGGTTTAAATGACATCAAATTATGTATTTTTACCCTTCTTAAAATTTTAAATAAATTTAAATTATAAAATATTTCAAACATACAGAGAAGTACAGAGTAATATTTTAGATAGCCACACACCCACCACTAAGCTTGAACAAATGTTAACATTTTGTTGTATTTTCTTTAGGTCTCCTTTGGTCAAAAAATTAAATGTTGACAATAGAACCGAAGTGCCATCCCTAGCCCATCTCCTTCCTCCCTCCCTCTTCAGAAGCCACTAACTTGAGAATGATACATTTTCCCCTGTGTTTTCATACTTTTACTATATATATGGGTCTATAAGCAACCTACAATGTAGTTTTGCATGCTTATAAAATGATGTGTGAAATGTGAGTTGCAGACTGATTCAGGGTTCTCCTCCTTGGTACTCTGGGGCCTGGCCAATCATTTACCGATCCAGGCCCCACCCTGGAGGAAGCAGGGCCCAAGCCCCTCATCATCTTGAAACAGAACAGCAATTCTTTCTTCTGATGTATACATTGGGCTTCTGCATAAGATCTCCTTTGAAAAACAGGTTCCATTGCTTGAAAGTCACAAGTCTAATGAAAACCCCTCACCTGACAGAGGATTAAACTAGGGCCCGGAGAGGGGAGGTGACAGCTTCCCCACGGGCCTCCCTTGTTCAACAAAAGAAAAATAGATGGGCACCCAGACCCAAAGTCTGGTTTGCTCCTGGGTCAGGGAAAGGCAAAAGGGTCTGGACCTGGGGCCTCTGAGGAAGCCAAATTATGGACCCTTTGGGGAGGCAGGGCACAAGGAAAGCCCTAGACCTGGGCCACCCAGTGTGGCAGCCACGAGCGCCCTGTTGAGCCCTGGAATGGAGCTAGTACAAGCTGAGAGGTGCTGCAAGAGTGAACTACACACCTGATTTTGCTTTTTTTGTTTTTTTTGGGGGGCTGCATTGGGTCTTCATTGCTGCACGCTGGCTTTCTCTAGTTGCAGCGAGTGGTGGATTCTCTCGTTGCGGAGCATGGGCTCTAGGCACGCGGGCTTCAGTAGTTGTGGCGAACAGGTTTTTTTTTTTTTTTTAAATTAATTAATTAATTAATTTATTTATTTATTTATTTATGGCTGTGTTGGGTCTTCATTTCTGTGTGAGGGCTTTCTCTAGTTGCAGCAAGTGGGGGCCACTCTTCATCGCGGTGCGCGGGCCTCTCACTATCGTGGCCTCTCCCGTTGCGGAGCACAGGCTCCAGACGCGCAGGCTCAGCAATTGTGGCTCACGGGCTTAGTCGCTCCGCGGCATGTGGGATCTTCCCAGACCAGGGCTCGAACCCGTGGTCCCTGCATTGGCAGGCAGATTCTCAACCACTGCGCCACCAGGGAAGCCCGCGAACAGGTTTAATTGCTCTGCGAATGTGGGATCTTCCTGGACCAGGGCTCGAACCCATGTCCCCTGCATTGGCAGGCGGATTCTTAACCACTGCGCCACCAGGGAAGTCCCTACGCACCTGATTTTGAAGACTTAGTACAAAAAAAGAATATATAAGATCTCACTAATTTTTATATTGATTACATAGTGGAAGGATAATATTTTGGATATGGGGGGTTAAGCAAAATATATTCCTAAAATTAATTGTACTTGTTTCTTTCACACTTTAAAAAATGTGGCTATAGAGAAATCTTAAGTTGTATATGTGCTGGCGTGTTTCAGCTGGACAGAGCTGCCCTGGGCCCTGTGCTCAGCAGTCAAAGGCAAGCCAGACCACAAGAGTGAGGTCGGGGCTGGGGGAGGTTGGTCTCCAGGGGCCCTGAGCTGAGGGCTCTTTTTACAGACCACATCTGGGCACTGGGTTCTGATCAGGGTGGGGTGAAACCAGTAAGTGCCTCCCCCATCTCACTGTCAGGGGCTCCTCTCTCTGAGGCCCTCCTACCCTGGTCCTCCAGGATCCAAGTTTGCCCTTGTCTCTGGCCTTGAGAGCCGAGTCTGAATCAGAGTAAGCCGTCTCCACCTGGCATTTCATCCTCCACCTGCAGGCCCCTGGTGTGCACAGACCCCGGGGAATCAGGACAGCAGGATAGCACCCTCTCCTGGATCTCTGGCCTCCCTCTTCTGTAATGATGACAGGGACCTTTGCTGCTCCCGTCCCATCTTCCCCTCTGCATTGGGATCTTCTTTCTGAACTCCTCCCACCACAAACATACAACTTGAGCTCGGGAAGAGGCTCCTTGGGGTCTGGTGTGGGCTTCAGAGACTCTCCCACATGTCAGCGGCACACACTAGGGCCCCTGGAGGTGAGAGGGGCCACTGAACAGCTTGAGCCTCTGGACACAATGCCTCTAGTCTGGCATCGTGGAAGACGACCAGCTCACCTCTGGGGGACCCTTCCCCAACCAGCTCTGTCTTCTCCTGCACCGTCGCCCAGGTCTGTGATTCCAGCCGGTTATGCCGTCTTCCCCAGAGTTGGCAAAGCATGACACTTCCCTATTGGAAATTCTTAGCGATCACCATGTGTAGATGGGAGCTGTCAGCCAGCAGCTTTTCTCTGTTAAGGTAGGGTGAAGAGTAGTGGGGGGGGGGGTTGCACTGCCTATCAGAACATGAGAAGAATGTCAGGCGCTTAAGTGCATATGACAGAGAGCAACGTTTTCTCCCCATGGGGGAAATAGAATCCAGGATGTAACAACTTTAGAGTCCTCAGTGTATTGGGGGAAAAAAATAGCATCCTCCACTACCACAAAATAATACAAATGCATATAGTAAAATATTCAAATAATACAAAAGCCCCCAAAGTTTTTAAAACATTGACACATAATTCACCTTTCATCACTGGCCTTTGCAAATTCCAAGGTGGGTGCTGGAGGAAGCTCTGAGACTCTCTCTCCACCTTGCTTCACCTCGCTTTGGGAAATTAAAATAACTGAATTTTACAAGCCACTTCCCTGGAAATATGGCTTCTAATTTAGAAAAAGTTGTCAGCAGAGGACTGTGCTCCAGAAACTAACAGACTATGAAGAATGAGCATACACATTGAGAGTTCACTGTTTTAATCAAATAAAACCTACAGCAAAGTTAATCTGACACATAGTTAATGAGATAATCATTGTTGCGCTTCATGGGAATTAGGCATTAATGGGAAGTAGTTTTTATAAACGATGGTAATTATACTATTGCCTTTACTCAGCCAAAATTTTAAAGTTTTTTTCTTCTTGTTTTGCTACTTCCCTTGCATATGCTGTCAGTCTCTGTGATGAAGTTTCCTGTGGTTTCTGTGCCATTTCATCACCGTCCCCTCCTCACCTTGCCCCCACCCAGGTCACAGGCAGTCAGCGAGGTTTTCTTGAGCACCTGCCATGGGCCACTCTGCGAAGCACTCAGTTCAAACTACCTCGTTTAATCCTCAGAAGAATCCCTAGAAATAGGTTCACAAAAGGGAAAACTGAGGTTCACGTTGGTCATAGAAGCAGGAATGAGCCAACCCAGGCAGTCTGACCCTGCCCTGGAGCGAAGCCACAGTGCTGGGCAGCCCCTCTCCTTCGTCCCTGGCTGGTCTCTGCTCCCCGGGGACATCAGTGCTGGGCAGTTGAGGGCAGCAGAAGCATCAGGCTCTGTGCCTGCCCAGGGGCACAGTGCATGGAAAGGGAGTCAAGGCTGCATGGGCTTTGTAGCCACACGGGCCAAAGTTCAAATCCCAGCAGCTCACTGAACCCTTCTGCGCCTTGGCATCTTCATCCATCAAATGGGGTGGAGAGTTCAGGGCTCCAGTGATGATCAAGTGAGCTGATGTCTGAAGGCTGAGTGCAGGCCTGGCACACAAGATGGGGTGAGCGTGAGCAGGCCCTGTGTGGGGAGGGGGACAGGAGTAGCAGCAGGAAGAGGAGGCGGTGCAGGCCCCACATCTGGGGACCTCCGCACAGGGACTTGGATCCAGTGAGGGAAACAAGAGAGAGAGCATACTTTCCCACTGAGCTTTGTGACTGGGGGGCACTCAAGGGGCAAAACAATCACAGGCTCTCCTTGGGACCAGCTCTTGGTTGGTCCAGATTCCATGAACAAGGAGAAAGCCCCGCTTCATCACAAATCTCCCCCAAAGGCTCAGGTTCCCTCAGCAGTCCTTTCACACCACTCTGAGTTACAAACAGGTTAAACTGCAGCATGCAGTCTGCAGCAAGGGGAGGGGGCAGCCAGCAGGAAACCCCAAGTGGGAAGAGAACAGAACAGAGAGGCTGTAAACACCGTCCAAGACAAACTTCTGCCACCTTACCATTTTGCCCTGGGCCTTCCCTATTTGCCATCACCAGCAAAGAGAGGTTGTGTGCAAAGGTACTTTGTGTTCCTGTGGCAGGGGGCCAGTGGAGGACTCATGTCACCTGGCTGGACTCAGGATTCCAGGGCAGGATCTAAACTACCAGGGTCATCCGCAAAGCAGGTCTGAGTGGAGCCTGTGTCATGAAGCTAGAAAGGCCACCTGGGGCCAGCAGAGTCCTGGGACCCTCACCAACTGCTCACCTGGCCCGGCTGCACTGTCATCTGGGCTGCAGACAGAGCACAGACATCCAGAGTCACGGGGCTGCATCTAGGCTTTAGAATCAGCCACACTGGGGTCGAGTACCAATTCTGCCACCTTCTAACAGTGAGACCCAGACAAGTTACTTACTTCCTCTGAGTCTTAGTCTTCCCACCTGTGAAATGGGGCTAATCATCAGGGCTAATCATTGTGAAGACACATGCGCTCTGACTTGCATACTGAGTCCAGTGGCTTATTCAAATGAGGGCTCTGTCCATGCCAGACATTTATAATGACAATCTAAATATAATGATAATTCATTCCAGAAATACCTGTTGAGCACCTGTGACAGGCCAGGCACTGTGCAGGGTGCTCTTGGAGATATGAAGGTGAGTAAGATGAGTCCCACCCCTCCTAGCGGGCATGCACAGGAATAATTCTAACCTAAGTCTGAGAGTGTTGAGTGACGTGGAGAGAGGTGTGCCAGGACAGGCACTCAGGGAAGGCTTCCTGGAGGAGGCAGAATTTCAGCTAGGCTTGGGCACCTGGCTAACTGGAGGTGGGAGAAGAGAGGAAGGGCACTGACGCATGAAGAAGGAAGCAGAGGTGTGAAAGAGTGTGTAAGATTAGGGCACATGGAAGCTCCAGTATCCAGTGGGGGCAACGGGGGGGGGAGGGGTGGTCAGCTGCCCTGGTGAAAAGAGAGCACTACTGTCCCCCAAACATGCCACTCTGCCTCTGCCTTGCTGGGTGACATTGAGCCAGGCACTCCCTGTTTCTGAGTCTGATGAATGGTTCCCCATCTTTTCCTCCAAGAACTTCCATCATTCCTTCATTTCTCCTCTTTCTGCCTTCCGCACATATGCAGAATCTTTGTACGATGAAGTCACTCAAGGTTTTGACCAAGGTTGTGAGTGATCGGTCATAAGTGAAGGGAAGGAGTCCCTTCTGACTCTAGTGTGGGGGTGGGTGGGAGGCTGGGAGACCACCACCGTGCTCTAGGAGGGCTAGGATGAGGCCTGGGCTGAGAGGGGTGAAGAGTAGCTGGTGGCGGGTTCCCTGGGTCAGAAGGCAGAGCCTGGGTGATTGATGGCCAGGTGCAAAGCTGTGGAACCCAGCCAGAGGGGCAACTCCCCCACCAAAGGGGGAAGGTGGGTTGGTGTGAGCAGGTTGAATTGGAGGCACTTCTAAGATATCATGTGGAGTGTCCAGTAGGGAACAAAGTTAGGAGCAGGGGCTACAGACCTGGAATTCACTTTGGGTCCCAGATTAGAAACCCAGGTTATCCCATCCAGCTCAGTGCCTTTGACCTATTCCATGGGAACCTGGGATGCCAGGCGGGCAGCAGTGGAGGGGGGCGGGGACAGAGAAAGAAAGAGAGTGGCAAGGAAGTGATACTCCTGGGCCTCAGTCTCCCTCCTGTGGAATGAGGGGAGGTGTTTACAGCAAGGGCACGGAGTGGGCGGCTGTACCAAGGGGACCAGCTCTCCTTGCACATTGCTTTAAGCCCCTCGAGATGGTCGGGTATACAGCCTCTGTTCCCAAATGCTGTCTCCTTGCCAAGGCAACTGGCTTCCTTCCCTTGGGAAAATCCTGAGCCGCTCCTGACGACGATGGCTTCTTCCTGCTTCCACGATCACTAGCTCTGAATTCTGGGGTTACTTGTGGGTTGGGCTGGCAGGGGAGGAGCAGAAGGGTTTGTGCTGTGGGCAGGTCTTGGGGCCCAGGCCCTGTCCTGCTGGCGATTTTCTTTGTTACCTGATGGGAGGCCAGGCATTGGTAGGCGGGACCAATGATGTTGGTGCCTAATGAGTGACTGATATGATAGCCAGTGAGACACACTGGGGCCTACTACTCCAGCAATACAAGCGGTCTTAAAGATAACCTATCCTTGGCTCCCCACTTCGCACCTGAGATCAGAAAATAGCGAGGAGGAAGAGACCTGGAGCTGATTTTTATCTCTCCAGAAGCCTAGCAGAAATAGAACATTTATCTGTGTGAAGGCTACACAGGCTTAACTAAAATGTCAAGTTTCTTTGCTGGGATTATAATGGAAAATATGATAAACGCACATTTATTCAGTAATTATTAATTCACGATCCTGTTTTATGTGAAACAAAACCATGGCATGCTGCTCAGAAGCTTTGGTTGGTTTTGTTTCATACAAAATTGGCTCCTGAATTAATAATTACTGAAAAATGTAATTTGATAGCTCTAAACTTGTAAAACATGGAGCGTGTGTGTATGCTGGGGGGTGGTGCAGAGCTGGGATAGTAAAAAGGTAAGATGCTCTCATTTTACAGATGATAAAACTGAGATGCAGGGGGCAAGGGCCCAGCTCATGGCACATGATGAGGCAGGGAGGGCCAGACCCCAAACTTCCTGAACTCTAACCCTAGGCTGCCCTTGGTGCTCTGCTGCTGCTGATTCCCTGGAAATGCAGTGGGTGGGAGGAGAGGAAGAGTTAACTAATCCTGTACCTACAGGCCAAGGCCAACAGCTGCCAGGAAGATAAGGGGAGGGGACCCCTGGGAATGAACAGCCTGTGGACTGGAGAGTGAGCAAGGCAGGAAAAACAGGGGCAGGTGACAACAGGGAATGGGGGAGGGGAGGCAAAGACAGAGAGAGGCAGAGAGACAGAGACAAGGAGAGATAGATGGATCCAGACAGAGCAGAGGAGGTGGGGCTCCTGGGACCCTTGAGGACCCGGGCGGTCTGGAAGGCCAGATCCTATGGTGAACAGAATCTGGTCCCAGGCCCCACACCCCAGGGGCCGCCAGCCACTGCGGGAGACAGTCCCTTTGTTTCACAGGCCTTGCCCTGGAGAACTCTTGTTCAGAACCAGCCCCATTAAAAACCCTGCCCCCAGGAAGTAACTGGGAGCTCAGTCTGAGGTGGGGGAAAGGGTACTGGGCTAAGAGTTCAAAGTCCACGCCTCCAGGCCCTGTCCTGTCACTGACTCCCTGCCTCTCTGGGGGCTGTTAAACCATCCCCACTCAGAGTCAAGGTCTGGGTGACTCTCTGGGCTCCCTAGCCCAGAGTTTGTTTGGGGGAGCAGGTTGAGTGCTGGGGCCTTGCTTCCTTCCCCTGCGAGCCTGCTCTCTAGGCAGAGGCCCTGCCACCGTGGTGCGGCGTAGGGGGCAGAGGGCGGGCTGGGCATTGGGCGGTCTCCCACCTCTGCCCCTAGGGGGACCTGCCAGGGCCCTCGGACCCCGTGCTTGGGCAGCAGGCCGGCACCTGCGTGAGGAGTGGCTAGGCGTCCTGCCCGGAGCTGAGGAGAAGCTGCCCAGAGACTGGGCCCAGGCCTTCTTGTTCAGCCAGAAATTCCAGACTTTTAAGGATCAAGGGCCAGAGAGGAGCCTTTTCCAGGGCACCAGGAAGCTGTTTATCCTGCTTGGCGGTATTACCAGGCCTTGAGGGAGACTGCCCTGATCTTTGTTTAGGCTTTCTGGGAAGACATCTGCCTGCTCATGGTAAGATTATTGTAGGACAAGCTTCAGGCTTGTGGTCACTCTGACAAGATGGAGGCTTTGGCCCCTCATCCAGGCTCTTGGGAAGGAATTATTTTTCTAATCAACTTTATTGAGGTCAATTTACATACAATAAAGTATACCTACTTTATTTACAATAAAATGTACTCATTTTAGATGTACCGTTCAATGAGTTGATAAGTGCATATACTTGTGTAGCTACCACAATAATCAAGGTGTAGAACATCTCCATCACCCTAAAAGATTTCCTCCAGACCCCTTCCCAGTCAATCACCACCCCCTACACTGGCCCCAGGCACCCACTGATCTACTTTCTGTCCCTATAGATCAGATTTGATATATATTACCATAGTGCTTGTCCTCGTGTGTCTGACTTTTTTCGCTCTGCATAATAATTTTGAGATTCATCCAAGTCATCATGTCTACTGGTAGTTCTTTCTTTTATATTGCTGACTAATATTCCATTATACAGATATATCATAGATTGTTTATTCATTCCCTGGTTTTTGGACATTTGGGTTATTTCTGGGTTGCAGCTATTATGAATAAAGTGGCTATGAACATGTATGTATAAGTCTTTATGTAGATGTATGTTTTCATTTCTCTTGCATTAGTACCTAGAAGTGGGATTGCTGGGTTGTATGATAAGCGTACGTTTAACTCTTTAAGAAACCACCAAACTGTTCCCCAAAATGGTTGTACCATTTTACAATGTATGAGTGGGAGGGATTTTGAATGCAGCCCTTCCCTGTTCTACATCTTGGCCTTTTCTCCTCCCCAGGGACCGAGCTGGTTTTGTAAGGTGGTTTGGTGCTTCAGGGAGCGGGAGGGAGTCCCCTTGCCTCTCCAGGAAACATTCCCTTGCCCTCCCTCCCCGCAGAGCGGCTGCTCAAGGTTGAGATTAATGGACTGTACTGTGTAGAGAAGGGCTTAAGGATCTATTTATACCTGAGTTTAAGCAGATGCATTGTTAGCTGAAATGCCGTAATTATTTTCCCTTTGCTAGTTCTTACCATCCCGTGAGAGTGTTTTTAAACAGAGCTACTGCCACACTGGCAGCCTCACCCTGATTTCCCTGCCTGCCACCCCCCAAGGTAAAACCATTTCTTCCCCAGGCCGGGGGCGGTGTGTGCTTCTGTTCCTGAGCCCTCCCTCTTCACCAGCGTGGGCTGAGAGCTGGAGCAGGCAGCCTGTAGCTGCAGAACTTCACTTTTTTGCTGTCAGTCCCACACCAGCTCTCACCTCCCTGTCACATTGTTCCACCTTGCCATCAGTTACCAGAGAGCTCTGGACACCCCTAACTCCAAATGATGCAGCTGTCCAAAGAGAAAGGATGAACCTTTTTCTTTCTTTCTTTTTTCTTTTTCTTTCTTTCTTTTCTTTCTTTCTTTCTTTCTTTCTTTCTTTCTTTCTTTCTTTCTCTCTTTCTCTCTCTCTTTCTCTTTCTCTCTCTCTTTCTCTCTTTCTTTCTTTCTCTCTTTCTCCTTTCTTTCTTTTTCTTTCTTTCTTTCTTTCTTTCTTTCTTTCTTTCTTTCTTTCTTTCTTTCTCTCTCTCTCTTTCTTTCTCTCTCTCTCTTTCTTTCTTTCTTTCTTTCTTCTTCTTCTTTCTTTCTCTCTTTTTTTTTTAACATGTTTTGATATGGACCTTTTTATAAGTCTTTATTGAGTTTGTTACAATATCGCTTTTGGTTTTTTGGCCCCAAGGCATGTGGAATCTTAGCTCCCGGACCAGGGATCGAACTAGCACCCCCTGCAAAGTCTTAACCACTGGACCGCCAGGGAAGTCCTGAATCTTTCTTTTTGTGTTCAGATGCTTTGCTAATTGCCAAGAGGTAGGAAAGTACAGGCAAAATAAAGTTCTTCCGTTGGAGCAGGAGTTTAAGGAAACCTATGAGCCTGGCACTGCACATTTGCTGGGCTGGTCCTATTCTCCCCCTGTTCTAAAGTTTTTAGGTCCAGGCCAATAAATGGCTCCTTAAGGGTAAATTAAGATCTTCATAAGAATCTCAGGCTGTAATGTCTCTCAGACCTCAGGATACCTTAGAAACCTTTCTCTCTGCTTGGGAAAATATCACTACCCATTTAGGAGTCACTCACTTAGCTGTTTTCAAGCTCTGACTCTTTAGAAAGCACTTACTGGCAGGATCCCGCCAGTCTGCGCACGTTTTAATCAAGGCCACGGGTGATTGGCTCCAGACCCTCAAAAGTTTGCCTGGGTTGATGACCCTGTGATATCGCCCCAGTTTGAGCCATGAAAATATCATTCAACTCCTTATTATTATCACTGTTAACGTTTATTTTATTCAAAGATTGTAATATAGCTGTGAGGTGCTAAATCTGATACAGGTAGGCTGCCTCTTTAGGCTAACTTTTATTCTAAATTGGCTTGATCCAAACCTGTGCTATCTACTATGGTAGCCACTAGCCACATGTGGCTGTTTAAATTTAAATTAGGGCTTCCCTGGTGGCACAGTGGTTAAGAATCCACCTGCCAATGCAAGGGACGCAGGTTCGAGCCCTGGTCCGGGAAGATCCCACATGCCACAGAGCAACGAAGCCCGTGCGCCACACTACTGAGCCTGCGCTCTAGAGCCCGCGAGCCACAACTACTGAGCCTGTGTGCCACAACTACTGAAGCCCACGCACCTAGAGCCCGTGCCCTACAACAAGAGAAGCCACCGCAATAAGAAGCCCGTGCACCACAACGAAGAGTCGCCCCCGCTCACCACAACTAGAGACAGCCTGTGCACAGCAACAAAGACCCAACGCAGCCAAAAATAAATAAATAAATAAATTTATAAAATAAATAAATAAATAAATTTATAAAATAAATAAATTTAAATTAGTTAAATTAAATAAAATTAAGCTTTTAGTTCCTCAATTGTACCAGTCACATTTCAAGTGCTCAATAAGCACAAGTGGTTTAGTGCCTACCATGTTGGACAATGTATATATAAGACATTTCCAATATCACAGAAAATTCTAGTGGACAGCAGTGGTTTAAACACTTAGCCATGTATGCAGCAGCAGCTTTATCACATAGAACATTCCTGCACCATCTACATAGGGCCCTTATCTGGGCTGGGCCTTAAAATCTCAGAGGTAGAATCCCTGCCCAAAATGCATCTATATTTCCAGAATGACACAATGACACACAGGATTTAAGACAGTAGAGGACAAATATTAGACCAAGCAATGATGGACATATAAGGGCAAGAGAGAGAACAATTAGAGAAGTGAATGTAAAGTCCAGTGGGAGCTCCAAGGAACGGTGTCTTTTGGAAGGAGTTCAACAAGACTCATTTGAGAAGAAGGTATTTGGACTGGGCCTTGAAGGGTGGATAGAAGTTTTCCATGTGAAGGAGGCAGAAGGATATTCAAAGAAAAGGGATTACATGTGCAAAGGTCCATGGGTATGAAGGGCTGGCCGTGTTTGGGATGGTCTTGGAGTGGTACAGCAGGAGTGTGGGGGTCAGATGGGCCAGATTATGAAAGGCTCTGTACTCTGCTAAGGAGAATCTAGTTTATCCTGGAAGGCAGGGGCAAGACATGGAGAGATTTGCGTTTTAGGAAGATCATGTTAGAGAAAGTGAGATGCATAACATGGAGAGACCAACTAGGAGGACTATGGAATAATCTAGGTGCAAACTGAGTTGTCCTGAACGGAAGCCTGGACAATGGGCATGGAGAAAAGGGGATAGATCTGAGGGACAGCTGGTCCAACCTGGACGAGGCAGGTGGGAAGGAATGTATACCATGCCCAGGGAGGTTTCATGTAGGAGATGTGACTTCTGAATTGATTACTGCTATGAGCTGTAAATTCAAAAGGCTGCTACAATAAACACCCAAGCTAATTAGCCCCTAGAACATCAGTCTTGATTCCTCCCAAACAATGAAGTGTGAGGCTTCTCTGAGACCTCAGCTTTCCATTTGAGCCAATGAAGCAACAAATCTATTGTTGGAAAATGGGTTTTCCAGGGAGGGGGTGGGGGATGGGGGGGCAGGCTCATTACAGCACAGAATGCACAGCTGTTGGTTGTCCAAACTCTCCACTTGGCTTTATTTATAATCATAATGACACCCTCCAGAAAGAACAATTGCTGATCAACCCAGTTAGGAATTAAAGTTAATAAAATGAAGAGACTGCAACAAATAATCAATGCAAATGCTGCCAAAAGCCATGATCAATGGCAGAGGGGCCTGCAGTGATCAGTGACCGTGGCCTGCAGCTGCCTGGTCTCCTCATCACGCGCCTCCCCTCCCCTGTTTCCTGCCTTCTCGTGACTCAGTCGACCTGCTGTCATCTCCCATCAGGGGTTGTCAGGCTTCAAGTGCTCAAGTGGGTGCCCCGCTCGCTGCCGGCTGTCCCGCCACCACTCCCCTCCAGCCCCCTTGCCAAGGGGCCACGTGGAATGAGGCCGCTGTAAGCAGAGTAAGAAGCAGAGACAGGAAACAGGGCCTTGGCTTCTATTCTCCTTCCCAAATCTCTTTTGTTCTCCTTTGCTGCTCCCTTTCCTGTCCATGGTGTCTCTCATTTCCCATTATCTTCTTCTCTACTGGCCTCCATACGCCCTGAATGTTCTGAGCAGGGCCTGGATTCTGGGGACATCCCAAACAGGCCAGCAGGCACTGTCGGCTTTTGCTCAGCTTAAACACAGCCTCCAGCTCTTGCTGAGCCTGTTCATTTCTTTTTCTTTGTGAAGAGGCAATTGGAGGAGGGAGTGGGGGGCGAGCCTCCTCACAGGCCCTGTTGTCTGTGCAGGGGCTCCTGTCTCTGCTTCCCTTGGTCTCCGGCAGCGTGCCCCTGCTCTGTGGTCCACAGCAGGCCCAGATGAATCGGCATGGGTTACCTGGGAGGCAGGCAGCATGTGGGGACCGGGCCACTTCCCTGCCTTTCTCTGTGGGAAAGGCACACTGGTTGGTGTCCTACCTCTGATCCATTTGCCAGCCCCCAGAACCCACGCACCACGTGCTTACCAGGCAGCTGCAGGCCACGGTCACTTACCACTGCAGACCCCTCTGCCATGATCATGGCTTTTGGCAGCATTTGCATTGATTATTTGTTGCAGTCTCTTCATGCACTAGGGAAAACAACACATCTCCCCAGGGTTTGTGACAATCATCCTGGGAGTTCCGGCTTCTTTTGGCCTCATGTTTGCCCAACTCCAAACTTTTGGCTCTGCCTCCCCATTCCTGGCCCTTTGGACTAGGGGTTTCTACCTAGTCTTCCTGGCATTTGGCTCTTGGATTTCCTAGATGGGCATTGACACGGCTCACAGGCTGGGATGCCCAATTTCTGCATTGCCTTAATAGGAGCTGTGCCTTGGCTCCAGCTCTGCCAACCCCAAATATCTACACCGGACTCTTGGTCTTTGCTCCGGGGAAACCAGTCTGGATAACCCGAGTGACAGGGAGGTAGAGTGACCAGCAAAGGAACAGAGAAGAAACTAGTGCTGCCTCCAGGGTGGGTCATACCAGTCAGGAATGATGGAAAGACTTCATCAGCAGACTTCAAGGACTCAATTCTGTGGGTGGCCCACTCACCCCTCTGTATTGTAATCAGTCTGTTTACTTGCCTGCCTTACCCACTAGACTGTGGGCTCTGCGAGGGCGGGTTGTGTCTGATTGGGCTGCCTGGATCTCCACTACCTGGTGTAGGTCTTGGCTCTCTGACCAAGTGTTTACTGAACAAAAAAACAGATGAACAAGTGAGCTCTTCTCCTTTATTCCTGCCATGGTTAATGTCAGCCTATCCACATAAGGCCCAAGCAAGAAGCATAAAGTCATTAAGTCCTGTTGATTCTACTTAAAATACTTCTTCAACCAATGCCTTCTTTGGGGGGCCATGTGTTTCTTGTCTGGGTAATTCCAGCCAGGGATTGATGGACTGATTTTCCTGGCTTCCTGTTTTTGACTCTTCCACTTGTCTACCTTCCCTATTGCTTACAGGTATAACACAAATCTAATCATGCCATTCCTCTGCTAAAATGCCTTCCATAACTCTCCATTTCTCATAAAATAAAGTACAGTTCCTCTAGACCCTCTATGATTTGGCTCAACCTACTATTCTAGCCCGTTTCTTGCCATGTTTCCCTGTGGATCCTGTAAGCCAACCCCATGGAACTGTCTTCAAGCAAGTTATTCTTCCATCTCCACACTTTGCTGCTTCTATCCCCACTGCAAAGGTTGCTCTCTGCAACAAACCCCAGCCTTTCTGATCTCCTTAACTCATACTAGTCCTTTAAGACTCAGCTGAAATGTCACCTCCTCTCTGGTTCCTCTGATGTCATCCCTTTCTTATGCTTCTTTTCATCTTGCACACGGAAGATCACACAGTATTACAGTTCTAGGCTCCATATCTTTTTTGCATGAGCACATAAATTCCTTGGGGGCGGGGCCTCACACTCACCTCCATGTACCCAAAGACGGCAGATAATGTTGGGCGTGGTGGGAGAGGCATATACCATAGGCTGTGTGGCCTTGGGCAAGTTACTTTGCCTCTCTGTCTCTCATTTTGCTCATTTATAAAACTGTCAAAATAATAGTTCCTGCCTGAGGGAATCTTCCACCAATGAGGACTAAATGAGTTACTACATGTGAAGGGCATAGAGCAGCGCCTTTCACATATTAAGCCCTCAATAAATGTTAGCTACTGTTATTAACTGTGATTATTAGGCACTCTGTAAATGTTTTTTCGAATGAATGAGTGAATGAGAGTCTACAGAGTCTAACAAGGCACTTTTCCACCCATAAAGAACATTCAGTATCAGAGTCCTTCTGTTCAGATCTTAAAGGCTGGTCAAAGTACTAGCTATGTCACTTGAGTCGGTGGTAATTCACTGGTGAGTAACAATTCCCCATCTCTTCAAGTGGAGCTGAAAACGTTTGGTTAAGGAAAGATGACTGGAGAAAGTTTTATCATACTTGTGAGGAGAAGGACAGAGAGGCGCAGGGTTTGAGCAACTTGATGACTGTGGTGATACTGAAAATCAGTGCCAGAGTCACCCACCAATCCATGAGTTAGCCATAAATTCCCTCATTACCTTTGAGAAGGACGCAAACCCATGATTATCTGTCTGCTAAATTATAAGGAACCAGATGGGGAAACAAATTTCTACATTCAAAAAACCTTAAAGAGAATCGAATCTCAATCATTTCTTCAGAGAATGGTGATTATTTTGACCTTGGTTCAAATTCTGATCCTGTTATTTACTATTTGTAAGATACTGATATATCCCTGAATCTTGCTGATCTATAACATGGAAATAATTCTTATCTCATGTGGTTATTGTGAGGTTGAAATGATATTAAATGGGATAATTTACATATACTGTAAAGCATTGTGATCATAAGTGTGTACAAACTTAGTGTCAGAATCAATTTTGAATTGTAAGCTGTACCTGGATCTAATAAAAATGCTTACTTCCTATGCAAGAATAACATTGGACAGCTACAGGTATGTTTCTCATTCTTACATTCTAGTAAGAAAAAAAAAAAAATTGAACCATGGGCCAGACATTTTGTTAGTGGCTAGAAAAACACAGTGCTTGCCCTCATGTAACTCATGATCTAGTGAGGGAGATAGACAAAACAGCAGATTTTCAGTCATGAGTCAAGTTCTACAGGTAACACAATATGTCCTCACAGAGAGGAAGCACCAAACTGAGATGGGACAAGATTGGAGGAGACGGGGTTAAAGAAGTCTTCTGGAGGAGGCGATGCTTGAACTAGGTCTTGAAGGAAGAGTAGAATCATCCAGACAGACGAGGGGGAAGGGAAGAAGCCCATTCCAGGCAGATGAGAGCAGTGGATACAAAGATCCTGGGGCACAGAAAGCCCATCCCCACTCTAGGAAGAGCAAACTGCCTGACAAGGGTAGAGAGCCGATACCTTAATGGGGAGGCAAGTGAAGAGACCGGAAAAGCAAGCCATGTCATGAGAAGCCACTGGATCCAGGCTAAGGAGTCCTGATTCCATCCTGAAGGAGATGGAAAGCCACTGAAGGCTGCAAGCAGAAGAAGGACATGGTGGCATTAGTGTCTTGGTCTGCTCACTCTGGAGGCCCTGTGGAGGACAAGGCAAAGGACAGGAGACCAGGAGGGGGCTACTGGAGACATGTAGGCAAGATAGTCCCACCTGGAGTTGTGCCCAGGCCATGAAGAAGGTGACTCCACAATCTCAATCCATGTATAAGCTGACAAATGTATCCTGTCCTATAGTAGATGCTCATTAAGAAATGGCATCTGCATACTTTCAGTACACCAGGCTGGGGGTACAAATCAGAGGTACCCCAGCAAGGAAGGGCACAGAGGTAAACTTTGGAATGTGGAGAGGTAGGTCTAAGAAGATGTATCCCCCAAAATATTTATAGAGATTATTTCTGGGTGGCAGAATTGTGGGAGATTTGTTTTCTTTTTTCTACAATAAACATGAGTTATTTATATATTTTTTTAAAGAATTAATTTAAATACATCAACCCAAAAACCTTGAATCAAAGGGGAATTGGAAGACCCAGGACATTCATTAGACACTAGGAGGTGGATAATTCAGAGGTCTACACGCAGTTTGGAGTCAGTGAGGGAGAGAAGATTTAGGAGGGAAAGAACAAAATCTGCTCAGGCAGGTGAGTAAGCGCCTCCATTGTAGGAGATCCTGGTGAGCAGAGTCAAACTCAGCAAGAAGGCAATGAGCTCCCCATCAAAGATGGGCTGACACGCCAGTCAGGCATCTGGTAGAGGGATGGGGAGCACACACTCAGTGCAGGCAGATTTTCAGTAGGAGGTTGAAAGACACGAGGGGAAAGATTGTGTAACCGAATTGTAGGGAAGAATAGTGGCTTATTGTTGGAGATCCAATAAACAAATTGAGAGCGTTCATCCTGGGGGTGTGGGCCTGAAATAAGTTCTAAGACAGCTTAATGATCCATCACAGGTCCTCTTCTGGGATGAGTCACTGGAGAATTATATTAACCCAGTTCAGCCTTCATTGCTCCATCACCTGCAACAAAGTCACTGAGATACGGTAGCTGAGCTGCCCTCAAGGTAGAGCCTCCTTTCTGTGCGATAGGGGGGATGACACCAGCCAGCTCACCCATCAGCCCTGGGCAGGCCGCAATCCCCCTTCATCTCGAATGTTCAGCATTTACATAATGAGGCCCCTGATGGAGGTAAATGCCCTCCCCACTGACACCCAGCACGCTGGGGACAACGTGTAGGTGGACAGCTGCTGAATGGGCCCAGGTCTGCTCCGAACAGCAGCAATGTCCTTTTGCAGAAGCTGATTAATGAGATTAGAAACTGGTGGCTTGGGAATCAGGGCCAACTGAAGTCATATCAGAAATGGAAATAAGAAACTACTGGAAGAAATGAAGGAGCTCACAAGTCTTCCACCAGAGGCTCCGAACTTCAATTCTGGGTCCACCCCACAAAAGACATGTGATATTGAGCATTTCATTCAACTCCTTGGAGTCTCAGTTTCCTTGACTGTGAAGTGGTGGTAAAGTCCCAGTTCTCTTAGCCCAGAGGCTAATAGCAGTGCACCCTCATGTCAAGCTTGTTGTGTGTGTCTGGCACTGTTCTAAGGGCTTTACACATAGATAGATAGATAGATAGATAGATAGATAGATAGATAGATAGATAGATAGATAGATAGATGATAGATAGATAGATAGATAGCAACAACCTACATGAGGTAGGTATTATTATGATTGTCATCCCCCGTAAAGATGAAATAACTAAGGCTTGGGGAAGTTAAGAAAAGTGCCCAAAGTCAGGCACTATTGTGGAATCCGGACTTAAACCTGGGCAGCCAGACTTGGGAGTCCATGCTTCAAAACACTGCATTCACCTCCTCCATCAGACTCAAACTGCTTTACAAATAGATGCAGGTTTGTTTTTTTAAAATTTTTATTTAGTCATTTATTTTTGGTTGCGTTGGGTCTTTGTTGCTGCGCACGGGCTTTCTCTAGTTGCGTCGAGCGGGGGCTACTCTTCGTTACGGTGCGCGGGCTTCTCATTGCGGTGGCTTCTCTTGTTGCAGAGCACGGGTTCTAGGCGTATAGGCTTCAGTAGTTGTGGCTCGCGGGCTCTAGGCACATGGGCTTCAGTAGTTGTGGCGCACGGGCTTAGTTGCTCTGCAGCATGTGGGATCTTCCTGGACCAGGGCTCGAAACTGTGTCCCCTGCATTGGCAGGAGGATTCTTTCTTTCTTTCTTTCTTTCTTTCTTTCTTTCTTTCTTTCTTTCTTTCTTTCTTTCTTTCTTTCTTTCTTTCTTTCTTTCTTTCTTTCTTTCTTTCTTTCTTTCTTTCTTTCTTTCTTTCTTTCTTTCTTTCTTTCTTCGTTTCTTTCTTTCTTCTTTTCTCGTTCTTTCTTTCTTTCTTTCTTCTTTCTTCTTTCTTTCTTCTTCTTGTGTTGGGTCTTCGTTTCTGTGCGAGGGCTTCTCTAGTTGTGGCAAGCGGGGGCCACTCTTGATCACGGTGCGCGGGCCTCTCACTATCGCGGCCTCTCTTGTTGCGGAGCACAGGCTCCAGACATGCAGGCTCAGCAATTGTGGCTCACGGGCCTAGTCGCTCCGCGGCATGTGGGATCCTCCCAGATCAGGGCTCGAACCCGTGTCCCCTGCATTGGCAGGCAGACTCTCAACCACTGCGCCACCAGGGAAGCCCCGGCAGGAGGATTCTTAACCACTGCGCCACCAGGGAAGTCCCTAGATGCAGGTTTATTCTTCTTAGTTGTGACTGATATTTCCAGAATGCTGAATTAAATGCCTTGGGCCCCATTTGTGACAGGTTTATGGTTTCCAGGGTTTTAATGAAGGAAAGAATGGGGCTGATGGTTGTGGCCACCAGATGTTACAATAAGTGCTTAGTGTCGATTCTCATACAACCATGGAAGATGCAGGAGGGGAGACTGGAGGACTAGTGACTTCCCACAGTCTTGGAGCTCATAAGCCAAAGAGTCTTGTTTGATTCCAAACTTTCCAGCACAGGACTTCTTAGGCTTTAAACGAAGACAGGCAATGTGGTAGTTAAAGCCTGGGTCCCTAGAACCTGCATTCAGCCCATTCCTGCCACTTCCTAGCTGTGTGACCTTGGGCAAGTTTACCTCTCGGGCTTTGGTTTGCTCATTTGTAAATGGAGATGGCAATAGTATCTACCTCATTAAGCTTATGGTGAGGTGCACATGGGTTAATACAAGTAAAGCATAGAACAGTGGCACATAGTATGCTCTCAATGGTTATTAAAGCAACAACTCCAGGCCTGGGACAAAGTATAGTATTTGACTCAAGATTTGCTTTCCTAGAGAAGGCATGAGAAGGGCTATACCCAGAAACCAGAAGATTCACACAGTGGTGGGATGTTTGTTCAGGGAAGATTCTAGCAGGACACAAGCAGTAAAGTCAGACTTCTAGGAGGGTGGAATGAGGACCCAGGAGGGTCGGACACAGGTAAGTGGGGAAGGGTCCAGTTGGACAGGGGGTTAGCTTGGGGGGCTCAAAGTTGGGCAGCAGGTGGCTCTCCTTCCAGGGTTGGTGCTCAGTATCCAGAGGGTCTGACGGTGTCTGGTAAGAGCCCAACCACATAGTCAGTATAAAGGTCTGGCATGGATTTGGCAGCAGGGAGTGTAGAAACAGCCACTGGCTAGGAATTTTGAGGCAGGAGTTCACTTACTAGGTGGCCAGGGGTCAGGGAAAAGACTGTGAAACTTGTAGTAGGGGAGCCAACAGAACTGGGGTTCAGTTGACAGTGGGCTAGGTCAGAGTAGGGAAGGCCAAATCCAGACATTAGGCAGATATAGGTGAGCAAGATGTCAAAACAAGAGAAGGAGTTAATTAACATGTGCAAAGGCTTAGGACAGTGCTTTACACAAGTGTTTTTGTTGTTGTTGTCAGTGGTGGTGGTGATGATGATGATGGCGATGATGATGATGATGGTGATGGTATTTTGTTGGCCAGGATCTGGGGTTCAGGGTCAGGATTTCAGTTCCTTAGAGCAGAAGTAACCAGACTGGGCTTCAATGCTTTATGATTTTCCCCCGTATGTCTAGGACCAATATTGCCAACTTTTTAATTTAGCCAAGTGAAGCCATTTAAACAACCAAAAACTTATTACCCACCATCACCATGATCTCATAAAAGAAAGGCCATCTTATCACCAAAAGTAAGACAGACATAATTTCAAAATAGACAGCCATTTAAATTGGAAATGAAAATTAACTTGACAAGATACTCACTTCCATTGTCTTTTTCTCAGTGGGCAGCTGATGGAGCACAGAGCAGAACTGGTGGGCAAAGCAGAGTTTAGAATGCATTCATTTCCAGGGCTCCCCTTCCTGGGGTGGACTACCTTGGGGGCTTGGTTGCAAGGAACATGACAAAGGCTCTGCGGCTACGTGCAAGGTGTCTGTCCTGGCCCTGAGCCTTCATGCTGACCTAAGCCATCCACATCTTCACAGCTGGCACCTCTGAAGTCCCGTGCGGACACTCCGGGACACTTACTTCCTGCCCAGCCTGCTCCCACTCCATTCCAGGGCCACCTGGGTCCTCTCCAACGTACAGCCCTTCTCCTGCCCTTTGGACCTGACACCTGAACTTGCTTTCTCCAGTTTAACCCGTGGCACTCTCTAAGGGCTTTGGCTGGAACCTACCTTCTGGATCCTCCTTCTCCTACCCACCTTTGAGTAGATACCCTACCCCATCCTTACCCCTGGACTTCAGCCTTGGCCCTTGTCCTCAGTTGCTGGGGACCTGCATGAAATGCTGGAGCTTAGATCAGCCCTCGCAGCCACTGCAACGTGGATCCAGCACTTCTTCCACCCACATTCTCCTGTTCTCCTATGTTTGGTCTAGAGAGGCCCCATGGGGGTGAGGGACAGAAGGAGAAGACTGTGTCTCAAGTTTGGTCACAGTCTGTGGAAATTAATAGGCCCCAGGGCAAGGAGCTAAATGGGTAATTAACCCACATCCGTGTCAAAGTCTGTCTCTTCGATTTATCTGGAAGCTCTTTGAGGCAGGGACATATCCTGATCATCTTATTTAATCTTTTATTTTCTACCCACTCCCAACTCCCCATGCCCGGTGCTCCCCCCACAACCAACTAGCCAAGTCCATCTGCAATATATTTGTTGTCTTGAATTTGATTCCTTCATTTGACATATGTTTACTGATCACTTGCCAAGAAGGAGCCACTGTGATAGGCACTTGGAGAGATACTAAGACAGACAAGATGTGAACACCACCCTCAAGGAGCCTTCCGCCCAACAAGGAAGAGGGTGCACACCCAAAGAACTAAAAATGAAGTAGGAAATACAGAGTGTTTCCAGAAAACTTTGAAGGCTGAGCTGAACTTGTTTCACCTCCAAGTGCTTGGGTGGTTTGGCCTCTCTGCATCCGCCCAACCTGGGAAAGGAAATCTCCCTACAGGGGCTCCAACCATGTCCCAGTGGGCCCTGAATGCAGCTCTGAGCTGAGAGCCTGCATTGCAGTGATTTGTTTTGTTTCCAGGTAGGTTTTTCCCTTCAGTTCCCCATTTGCCTTGGTCAGCTAACACTCCTTCTCCCTGACCTTCCTCCCATGCTCATTCTAAACAAGACAAGACCTTTTCTTAAAAGCAGTGTCTCCTCTTCCCATTGCAAGATAAGGCTGCCCTTAGTGTGTTATTTTCATTAATTTATTGATGCTTGTTTTCATACTGCACTTGATTGGCCTTGTACTTACTTTGTTGAAGCCCGAAGGTTGTTTAAGCAAATGGGCACAAGAAAGGGGAAAACAAATCAAAGAAACCTAAACTCTCCAAAAAAACCCCAAAAAACAAAACAATCAGCTGATTTAGTACCAGTGATGAAGTTTCCCAAGGAGAGAGTCCAGAACAGGTTGGGTAGGAGTATCTTTCAGGCCAATGATACAGATCAGGGATTTCCATAACTTGCTTTACTTCACTGTTAAATGACACTAGCAGTGAATCGGACTTCCTCTGGGGCCACAGGGTACGTCTGTCCCCAAGGGGGTCTGTGCTGTTGCCCTCTGATGGCCTGACAAGTCTGGAAGCTACTCCCAGTGGGTTGCCTTCTGATCTGTGCACAGTCCTTCAGGGTAAGGCTCTCCAAATTTCCACACGCTTTTGGTGGTGCAATTATCACTTCTTCCTGATTTGTAACTGTATGGAGTGGGGCAGCCTGAAGGTTGCGAGAAAGAATTGTGAATTCCCAGATCGGGAGACCTGGGTCCTAGTCTTGAGCATGGCAAATTCCCTAACTTATCTGGAATTAAGTTTCCCTGAATCAAATAGTCAGGAAAGTTCAATGAGTCTATGTACGCTTATTTAATTTTAATTATTTAATTATAAATTGAATGCAATTCACTGTAAAAAAGTGAAGATGGGTCCCTCACCTCCACCCACCATCACCTCCAGAAATAACCACTCTAGTTTCGTGAGTACCCTTCCAGAAATTGTCTATGCCCACACAAAGGTATCACTAGATTTGTTTAGATCCCATCTAATTTCCAAGGTTGCCACAGCCTGCCTAATAGCGGTGGAATTCTTCACTTTCCAAGACAAGACTCTGTCTTCTTAACACATTTTATTATTTTGGCACCAAGAAAGGTTTATGCTTTTTGTTTTCCGTGGTTTTTAAAAATATGTATTCACTTTTTCTAGAAAATTCCAGAGATAAGGAACAGGTGTGGAGCTGGTTTGTACAGGGCTGAGAATCAATTATATGTATCTATTCCAAACTCCTCATTTAGTGATGTCACATTAGTAGCTTGAAATCAGCCATGGTAGGAGTATTTATACCACAGAAACTGGCAAATGCTACAAATCAGGGTTCCCCCATGCCATCCAGTTTACCAGCATATCGCTGGGCATGGTGAAGAACATGCTTTAGCAACTGAAGAGGGTCAAATAGCACTATGTAGCAGTTTGACAGGCTTTGTAGAGTCAAGTGAACTAGATTTGTAGGCTGTTCTTGCTGACAAAAGATAACAGAACCCTAGTTAAGATCATGGAAATCACTTGTGGTCAGTGGTTAAGAAACTGCCTGCCGGGCTTCCCTGGTGGCGCAGTGGTTGAGAATCTGCCTGCCAACGCAGGGGACACGGGTTCGAGCCCTGGTCTGGGAAGATCCCACATGCCGCAGAGCAACTGGGCCCGTGAGCCACAGCTACTGAGCCTGCGCGTCTGGAGCCTGTGCTCCGCAACAAGAGAGGCCGCGATAGTGAGAGGCCCGCACACTGCGATGAAGAGTGGCCCCCGCTCGCCGCAACTAGAGAAAGCCCTTGCACAGAAACGAAGACCCAACACAGCCATAAATAAATAAATAAATTAATTAATTAATTAAAAAGAAATGTACCACAATTAAAAAAAAAAAAAAAGAATCCGCCTGCCAATGCAGGGGACACGGGTTCGATCCCTGGTCCGGGAAGATCCCACATGCTGCAGAGCAACTAAGCCCGTGTGCCACAACTACTGAGCCCACGTGCCACAACTACCGAGCCCACGTGCCACAACTACTGAAGCCTGCGCACCTAGAGCCCATGCTCCACAACAAGAGAAGACACCACAATGAGAAGCCCATGCACTGCAATGAAGAGTAGCCCCCGCTTGCCCACAACTAGAGAAAGCCTGCACACAGCAATGAAGACCAATGCAGCCAAAAGTAAATAAAAAATAATAATAAAAAAATTTTTAAAAGGTCATGGAAATAGAAGAATAGGAAGCTTACAACTCCTCTACCCTGCTGTCCTGAAGCAAATACTTCACACTTTACATCTTTTAGGTCTCTGTGGCAGAGTTTAGAATATTGGCCTCCATGAATCACACCCCATGTGCAGTGTGATGTTGCTGCTTCCCCACCAAAAGGTCAAGGCTATTTTTTTAAACTTATTTTTTATTGAAGTATAGTTGAATTACAATGTTGTGTTAATTACTGCTGTACAGCAAAGTGACTCAGTTATACATATACATATATTCTTTTTCATATTCTTTTCCATTATGGTTTATCACAAGATATTGAATATAGTTCCCTGTTCTATACAGCAGGACCTTGTTGTTTATTGAGGTCAACTCTATATTGACATCTCCTTGAATACGGACTGGCCTCAGGACTTTTTTTGACCAATAGAATATGGCAGAAATAATGTTGTGCAAATTCTGGAGCTTAGGCCTAAAGGGGTCTTCCAGTTTCTACTACTGCCTTCTCATAACCTTGGGACCACCATAACTTGATGAAGTTCAGTCAGTCTAATGGAGGATGAGAGGCCGCTTGGAGGACTGACAACCAGAATCAATTGCCAGACAGGAGAATAAGGCCATGTTGAACCCAAATCAGATGACTGAAGCCACATGAATGATCACAGATGAGACTAACAGAACAGCCCAAGTAGACAACCCACAGCATGTGAGATACAATAAACCATTGTTTTAAACCACCAAGTTTTGCTGTGGTTTGTTACAGAGCAATAAGCAATAGCTAACTGAAACAACCTCAAAATCTAGAGAATGAGGAGGGCCTGGAAAGCTGGCTGCCTGTCCCAGTTGTAGACACATCCCCACTAGAGTTGAAAAGGGGTCAGGATTTATTTAAGGCATCATTCCTCTCAGGGCTCATCCATCTTCAAAGGAATAAAGTTCTAACTGTGAAATTGTAGGACCTTATCAAGGACATATTTATGGCCAGGGACCCTCCTGCCTGCCCTTCTTTTTTTTTTTTTTAATTGAAGTATAGTTGATTTACAATGTTGTGTTAATTTCTGCTGTACAGCAAAGTGATTCAGTTATACATATATATATATATTTTTCCATATTCTTTTCCATTATGGTTTATCACAGGATATTGAATATGGTTACCCGGACTATACAATAGGACCTTGTTGTTTATCCATTCTATATATAATAGTTTGCATCTGCTAATCCCAAACTCCCAATCCATCCCTCCCCCACCCCCACTCCCCTTGTTCTGTCTGCTCTTCAGAAGCCACATCTTGGCTGCTTCCTTCAGCAGCTTTCAGCTCACCTGTTAAAGGCCTGCCTTTCCCAGGTGAGGAGGGGATGGGGCACACCTAACTCAGAGGAGACAGAGCTGGTCAATGATGCAGAGGAAATTTTGAGGAGACGCTAAAGAACATCTAACCTTTGTAGCCAAACAAAGCAAAATGATCCTGGGCTTCCCTGGTGGCACAGTGGTTGAGAATCTGCCTGCCAATGCAGGGGACACGGGTTCGAGCCCTGGTCTGGGAAGATCAGAGCAACTGGGCCCGTGAGCCACAGCTACTGAGCCTGCGCGTCTGGAGCCTGTGCCCCGCAACAAGAGAGGCCGCGATAGTGAGAGGCCCACGCACCGCGATGAAGAGTGGCCCCCACTTGCCGCAACTAGAGAAAGCCCTCGCACAGAAACGAAGACCCAACACAGCCATAAATAAATAAATAAATTAATTAATTTAAAATAAATAAATAAAAATGATCCCAATCCCCAAAAGAGTCCTGGAGGGAAAAAAAAAAAGGATTGCAAAGATGATAAAATGTTGGGTCATGCCTTTAGGTCATGAATTATATATGGCAGTTACATAAAGAAAGTAAAAAGTCAGGTGGAGTCCATAGAGTTTGACCTCTTCTGAGGTCTTTACATTGTTCTGAAAGTTTCTGTTTGTATCCATTTCCCTCACTAGACTGGAAGCCTACAGAGAGCAAGGATCATGAATTATTCACCCTCATGACTGAGAGCCTAGCACAGGGCTTTGCACAGAGCAGGCATTCAATGAATGCTGTTGAACTGAAGTACAAATTCAAGGCCAAAGGGCAGAGTGGGGAACGTTGAAGCCAATAGGTCCCATGGTTTTAACATTTTGAAGGGTTTGAAATGTCTGCAGAAGTACCAGGAGAGCAGGGGTCTGAACCCTTGGAAATGGCTGCAGGCCTGGCCCTCTGAGCACTTGTCTCCCCAAACCCACCTCAGGCTCATGCCCTCACCTGGGACACTGGTAACTTCAAGGTGAGGCTGCAAATCCTCAGACCGTGGTAGCACCTTGAGCTCACTTATTCACCAACCTTATTCAGAGAGGCGCACGGTGGAAATTGTTTGTGCCCCAGAGCCCGAGCCCTGGAGTTGTGGCCTTCAACCCCTCAACTGCCTTGTGGCAAAGCCTACAATGCAGAAGAAACACTGGAAGGTGGCACACCCTCAGGGACCCTCCCCAGACACTTGTCAGCGGCCTCATCAATTTGTCATTCTCACTGATGGACACCTGCCCTCTCAACTCCTCCCTCTAGCCTCCACTCTTGGGGCTCAGGATCCTGGCTCCCAGGCACCTCTCTGTGTGAATGTGGTTGCCCTGGGGAGTGACTTTCCCTCTTTCTACTATGCTAGCTCTGCTTTATACATCTGGGGAACAGGGCCACGAAAAGGGGTCCCTTGAGCCAAATTGCCTGACAACACCTTGTCACTTTATTTCCATCCAAAAACTTACTGTCTGGTACTTGGAGGTTCCCTGTCTCCAGAAAGAAGAAGAGCAGGGAAGGAGGGATGGAGAAAAGAAGGGAGTAGGGGAAACATTCCCTAACAACCTTCCCAGTTTCCCCCATCACCTGCAGAATAAAGGTCAAGTCCTTTCTTTGGTATGCAGAGCCCTTCCCAGGCTGAGCTCACCGGCAATTGCAGCCTTATCTCTGCCTCTCCCCTCTCTGACTTGACAACCACAGTGGAGTCTACATCAGTCTCCTGCAGCTTCTAAATCTGGAATGTCCTTTTCCCTTCCCTGTCCGTGAAGTGATACCCACCCTTCAAGGCCTCCTTCTTCTCTGTGATGCCTTCCCCACCTCCCAAGCAAAGACAGTCTCGCCATGCCCCAACAGCCCCACAATCTGTTTGGTAAGGCAGCAGGATCACTCATTCATTTACTCATTGACTCATTCATTCATTCACTCAAGTGCTCATTGAGCACCTGGATGAGTCAGGCTTTGTGCTTGTTTCTAGGGATACCACAGGGAACAAAATAGACATGGTTCCTACCCTTATGGACCTTACAGACAGTTGAGTAAATAACTACACGGGAGTTATGGAGGTAAAGCAGAGGACTTTGCTCTAATAATGAGGGTTGGGACAGCTTCTCCTGAAGAAGAGAAATAACAGCTGGAAGCTAAGTAGAGGTTAATGAGGTCTGGGGGAGAGGTGGGGAAGGGGGTTGGTGAGAGGCTCCAGGCAGAATGAGTAGTACTGAGCAAAGTGAGAGGGAACCTGGCATATATGAGGAAGTAAAAGAGGGTGGAGGAAGGTCGTGCAAGCTCTGGGCTGTGGCTGGACAGGCAGGCCAGGTCCTCCAAGGGTCTTGTAGACCTCAGTGAGAGTTTTGGTCTCACTGAAGAGAAACGGGAAACACTGCTGGGTTTACCCTGCTGCGGGTAAGAGATAGGAGCATGTCCTCTTTGCTTTTTGTAAAGATCTCTCACCTGCGCAGTGGAGAATGGGTTAACAATGGGGGCAGGAGTGAAGGCAGGAGGGCCAGCAGGAAGCTGGTGAAGTGGTTCAGCGAAGGGGTGCTCAGTGGCCTGGAGAGTGGTAGATGGACTAGATTGGCTCAGTGGCAGGTTGGAAATAGGGACGAGGTGAGCAAAAGGGGTGGCCAAGCTGGCGCCCCAGTTTCTGGCTTGGGAAGTATCTGTAGCTCCCACTAGCCTGGGGCTTGCTCAGTCTTATGGCCCTTGCACCCAGCATGGCATCGTACAAAAAACTTGTGGAAGGGAAATCTAGACGCTGGGAACAAAAAGGCAAACTCTCTTTTAGGGAGTATGTTAAATTTTAGCCAGACCATTTACAAAATTCTTGTAACAAATAGATATTTAAAAATGCACAAAATCAGATCTCTTCTAAAGTGATAAATTAATGCTTTTGCAGTGTAGGCAGATAGATGAGGCATGAACATTCTGTTCTCATTTTTACTAGCTAAGAGTTTGAACTGAAGGAAGCTTCTAGAAACAAACACTATATAAACAAAGAAGTAAACCCCAAATGTAAAGATAATTTAAGACTATAAATAATATATACTATATAATAAATATTAAAATATATTTAATATTTGAACTGCAAAAGTAACTGCTCACTGTGAAAAATTCAAGCAATATATGAAGAATGGAATCAAAGTGAAGTGCCCCTTCACCCAACTCCAAAGCCACCACTCACCAAATGTAACCACTTGTTCCTCTGCACCAGAACATGTTTTCCACTTTTAATAAGGATGAGATTATTCAGTATTTTTCTGATGCTTGCTTATATTCCCAGCCATAGTCATATGGAAGCATGATTTAGGGTCATGGTCAAGCCACAGGCTCTGGAGCCAGACCACGAGGGTGCAAATCCCAGCTCTGCCACTTACCAGCTGTTTGATCTTAGATGGATGACTTATCCCACTGTACCTCAGCTCCCTCATCTGTGAACCAGCACAAATTATAGTATCTTCCTCAGAGGATTTCTGTGAGGATTAAATGGATGTAAAGCACAGAGAACAATACCTGGTACATATCATCTTCTGCCATCCATATGGCTTCATCTCATCAACAACTTCAAAGATTTATCAACATTATTCAACAATCCTTTATTGATGGACATTTAAGCTACTTCCATTTTCCTTGCAATTCTAAACGGTAAGTGTCTTTACAAGTAAGTATCTTTAAAGATATATCTTTCTGTACAGTTGTGGGCATTTTTGTTCTCATTACAAAATGGCATCAATTTTCACCCTCACTCTCATACTTAACCAATTCGAATTCCTGTTAAGAGTGCCCTTTCCCCCACTCGTTGGTCAACAATTAGCAATTTTTAGTAAGTTCTGTCAAACCAGTGGACAAGATAAAATATCTCATTGTTTCATTTTTGTTTTCCATATTATTAGTGAGAGTGAATGTCATTTTATGCGTTTATTAATAAGCTGTATTTTTTTTCTTCAGTGAATGGTTCCATTTTACTGTGGTCAATTTCCATTGGGTTTATATATCTTTCCGTTGTTGATTTGTAGAAGTTCTTTATATATTATGAATATTAATCTTTTGTTCTTTGCTTAAGGTGCAAATAATTTTTCTCAGCTGGCCACTTGTCTTTTGATATTGTTTATCAAAATTAGTTATACCAGGGACTTCCCTGGTGCTCCAGTGGCTAAGACTCCATGCTCCCAATGCAGGGAGCCCAGGTTCAATTCCTGGTCAGGGAACGAGATCCCACATGCTGCAACTAAGAATTAGCATGCCATAACTAAAGATCCCATATGCCTCAACTAAGACCCAATGCAGCCAAATAAATAAATAAATTTTAAAAAATTATTTAAAAAAACTATCTTTAAAAAAATTAGTTACACCAAAGATTTAAATGCTTATCTGTTAATCTTTTTGTTAAGAGATAAATCTGTTTATCTGTAGTCTATCTGTTAACCTTTCCTTTATGGCTTTAGGATTTGCGCCTTCCTTAGAAAGGAAGATTTTTTTAAAAGTTTGTATGTTTATTTCTTATTGACTTTTAAGCTTTAAAAATGTTTTAATCTTTAAACTACCTGGTATTTTTGTGTATGATGTGTTATAACTTCTTCCCCCTAAAATTGATAGCCAGTTGTCCCAACACCATTTTTCCCCACAAATTATAATTGCCATCATTGTTATAAACTAAGCTCCTATTTAGATAGGATATACTCCAGGACTCTGTTTTGTTTCCTCATCCATTTGGTTATTCCTACGTCAATACCACCGTTTTTATTATTAGATCTTTGATATCTTTGTTGAATGTCTTGATATATAACAGGAGGTGCTCCTCTCATTTCAAACACTTCTATTTCAAAGTGTTCTTGGCGATTCTTATATATTTCTTTCCCAGATGAATGTTGGAATCAGTATATCCATAAAATAAAAAGTCCTGCTGGAATGTCAATAGGGATTAATTTGAAGAAGAATTAATATCTTTTAAATACTGAATCTTTTCATTCAGGAATATAAACTGTTTCTCCATACTCAATATTTGTACGTCCTTCAATAAAGTTTCATAGTTTTATTCAATGTTTTATTCAGTATAGGTATATTATTTGATCATTTGTTCCTAAGTGCCTTATAGTTTTTTTATTAATGTAAATTATATCCTTTTTCTATTATATTTCCTAATTTATTATTGCTGTTGTATAGGAAAGCTATTGATTTTTTTCATATGTTTATTTTCTAATTTACCACATTGTTAAACTCTTTCATAAGCCACAATCATTTTTTAAGGTGTTGGCCTTAGAAGTTCTGGATAAGTAATCATATCACTGGTAAATAATGGCGTTTTGTCCCTTCACATGTTGATGTATACCTCTTATTTCCTTTTCTTTCTTATTACAACAACTAGGTACTCCAGGCTTGTTTAATAATAACAATGGTATCAGCTAGGTTTATCTCAATCCTGACTTTAAAGAAAATGCTTTTAATACTTCACCATTAAGTAATACTACTGTAGGTTTCTGAAGACTTTATCAAGTTAAGGATGTTTCCTTCTCTCTTTATTTTTTTAATAATTTTTTGGCCACGCTGAGCAGCATGTGGGCTCTTAGTTCCCCGACCAGGTGTCTAACCTGTGTCCCCTGCTTTGGGAGTGCAGAGTCTTAACCACTGGACCGCCAGGGAAATCCAGGATGTTTCCTTCTCTACTTCACTTAAAAGAAGTTGTTGTTGTTTTTCCCAATCATAAAAAGGTATTGGAGGGGCTTCCCTGGTGGCGCAGTGGTTAAGAATCTGCCTGCTAATGCAGGGGACACGGGTTCAAGCCCTGGTCTGGGAAGATCCCACATACCGCGGAGCAACTGGGCCCGTGAGCCACAACTACTGAGCCTGCGAGTCTGGAGCCTGTGCTCCGCAACAAGAGAGCCCGCGATAGTGAGGCCCGCGCACCGCGATGAAGAGTGGCCCCCACTTGCCACAATTAGAGAAAGCCCTCGCACAGACACGAAGACCCAACACAGCCATAAATAAATAAATAAATAAATAAAATGCAGTAATTAAAAAAAAAAAAAAAGGTATTGGATTTTATCAAAGGCTTTTTTTTTTTTTTGGTATCCACTGAAATGATCATTTCCCCCCTCTTTGGTGTATCAGTGTAGTGAATTGCATTAACAAATATCCTAATGTTGAATCATCCTTGCATTACTTTTAATACGCTGATTCAATTTGCTAATATTTACTTTAGAATTTAAAAAATTTATGTTTATAAGCAAATTTAGCCTTTGGTTTTCTTTTTTTGTTGTTATTGTCCTATGCTTGCTTACTATAATATCAGCAATATGCCAGCTTCATGGAATGAGTTTGTTAGATCTTACCATAAGACCACCCTGGCCTCTTTTTTTGTGGGTAGATCTTAAACTATTTTTTTTTTTCCAACTTTTTTCCATGGTTGGTGGTCTATTTAGGTTTGATACTATCTTTAAGTCAATTGAGATAATTTATATTTTCCCTGAGAAATCTAAATTTAATACAGATTTAATCCAGTTGTACATAATATTCTCTTAATTCTTTAATAACCTCTTTTTCTGTAATCATGTTTTCTTCTTATTTCTAATATTGTCAGTTTGAGTCCTTTTCCCTTGAACAGACTTGTAAAATTTTAATCTATTTTATTGGTCAATCATCAGCTTTTGATTTTGGACATCTTGATGTTTGTTTTTTATTTTATCAATTTCTGTTGTATCTATAAAGAATGAATAACAGTTCTTACATTTTACTTAGGTTTATTTTGCTTCTCTTTTTCTAGCATCCTGAGTTGAATGCTCCAATAACTTCATTTCAGTTTTTCTTGTTTTCTAATAAATGTGTTTAGGTGAATAAATTTTCCTCCAGTTATCACTTTTTCTGCATCTATCACTTTTTATAGCATTTGGTATATAGCATCCACATTGTCATTACTTTAAAATAATCTGGGACTTCCCTTGTGGTGCAGTGGTTAAGAATCCGCCTGACAGTGCAGAGGACACGGGTTCAAGCCCTGGTCCGGGAAGATCCCACATGCCGTGGAGCAACTAACCACAACTACTGAGCCTGCACTCTAGAGCCCGAAAGTCACAACTACTGAGCCCGTGATCCACAACTACTGAAGCCCGCGCACTGCAACTATTGAAGCCCACGAGCTCCAGGGTCTGCGTGCTGCAACTACTGAAGCCTGCGTGGCTAGAGCCCGTGCTCTGCAACAAGAGAAGCCACCACAGTGAGAAGCCTGTGCACCACCACGAAGAGTAGCCCCCCCAGCCGCAACTAGAGAAAGCCCGTGCACAGCAATGAAGACCCAATGCAGCCAAAAAATAAATAAAATTTTTAAAAATAAAAGATAAAATAAAATAATCTGTGGTTTCAGTTTTACTTTCCTATTTAACTACAAATTACATGAAATTTCCGTTTTGATTTCCTCTTTAACTTAAAAGCTATTTCAAAAAGTATCTTTAAATTGCTTTTAAAGTGAATAGATTTTTTTGCTATATTTGTTGTTAATTTCTAGTGTTAATGTTCTGCAGACAGTTTAGGTTGTAAGATTTCTAGTCTGAGGAGTTTATGGAAATTTCCTTTGCGATATATTACACAGGAAATTTTAAATTATTTCATGGACATTTGAAAATAATGTCTATCCTTGGAAAGTCCTACAAGAACACAGATATCTATTAATCAAGCTTATTATCCAAATCTTTATTTTTCATCTAATTAATATATCAATTTTTCTATAATTTAATTATTCCCTTCTGGTTGTTCTCTCCATTTGTAACTTCTGGAATTCCTACTTGGGTCAGTATCAAAACTCCTAGAGCTATTCTACTTGTCATTTAATATTTTTTCGTATTAACCATATTGAGAATAGAAGAACAATGATTTAACTTTAGAATCCAAATGCCACTGAGCATGTGAAATCATCTGGTGATTCATTGCATAAGTACTGGCCAAATGATAAAATTTAATAGGTTAAAAGAACTGCATATATTGTGATGCAAATGACCAAATAGCAGAACACTGAATTTTATGAAACTTAAAAAGTCAGCTCAGCCAAATATTTATTAAGCATCCTGTGAATGGCACAGGCACAGGGTAGTAGAAGCTACTTCCCTGCACTCACACAGATCTCTTGTAGAGACAGAACACACACCAATGCAAGACAGTTAAGTAACAAAAAAGGCAGCACACACTTCCATGCCAAAATGAATGGCCCAGACAGTGAGTGCTACTGCAGTTCAGTGAGTGGGGAGATGGGGGTTGTGGACACAAGATTGCTTATGTAGAAACCTAACCCTCTTTGTTTTTGGCCAAAAAGGAACTTATTGTTAGTTCATGAGTATATGATACCTCTTAGGCACAACCTCATGTTCTCTTGGCCTCACCTTCTCTCCTTCCAGCTGTCACTGCTGTGACCAGATCTCCACAGGCTCTGACTAACATCACACAGGCACAGTCTGACAGCTCCTTACCTCACACTGTGCCTCTTGCCTCCTGCCTAGGGACCTCCCAGTTGACACCAAAGTGCAAGACCCTTAGTTGGCTTCCAATGTCCAAGACCCAGAAATATGGGAGAATTAACGTGCCATGATATGAATCTTGATCAGTGGGAAACAGCAACCAGTGTATAAATTCTTCACCCTTCTTTTCCTCAAATGGACTTTCCTCAGATGCAATTTATGTGGCTTCTTGGAGGACTGGCCCTTGTGATCAAACAATTGTTCTTCACAGCAGCTGGCTCAGGAATGCAAAATTTGATTTGTTCTCCCTCCTCCCCTGTCTATTCCCCTTGTCCCTCACTCCTGCTCCCTGGTCTTTCACTCCCAATTAAAGTGGTAGCACAAAGCTTTTTGGCTCTGCTCTTTGGGGGATCCATGCTTTGACATCCTGAAGCCAAAAGTCCAAGTAGAGGTGATACAGGGTCTCAAAGTCTGTTTCCAGGATTTGGCTTTTCTCCATGTTTTGCCTGTTAGTTGCATTCTCTGACAGCTCTCTACTGATGGCACTGAGATGGCCCCAGGAGCCTCAGATGTGAGCCTTCTAGGCTCATATTTCATGGGAAAGAGTCCTTATCCCTGATACCTCAGATAGAAGTCCCAGAACTGAGAGTTATTGGCTTCAACTGGCCTAATAGATCAGTGGCCATCCCTGAACCCATCACAGTGGCCAGGAGAATGTCATGTTCTACTTGTCTTCAGACTATATGGTGGGTCCCAAAGGAAGTACATGGATAGAGAGTGGGAGAGGGATGGATGCTCAAACAAAAATCAGAACTGTTGCTGGAGGAACGGGAGTGGATGTTGTTTAAAGTAACACCAAATATCCAGCACAGACAGGAAAGGTAGAGGCAGAAGAAACCAGACTTTCTGGAGCCCCAATAGAATTCTCCTCAGAGAGTTTTTAGGTTTTTCAGAAACCAAAAGATTTTGGCTTATACTGTGCCAAAGAATTCTTTTGTTCCAAGGTGGATAGAAATACTGGTCTATAGGCAGGGTCTATTTCCTTCCTAAAAGACAAAGTATTTCATCTTCAGAATACCAAACAATTGAAGAACACTCCATTGAGTGATAAAAGCAATCGCACACACACTGACAGGGCAATTCCTGTGTGCAAAGCACTATACTAGGCTCTGGGGTTCAGCACTAAATAAGATAGGTTCCAAACAGAATTCCAATAATGTCATTTTCCAACTGAAAAAGCACTCAATATCTTCCCATCCATTAAAGGCAAAATCTCGATTTCCTAACCCAAGGCCCTTGGTAATCTGTCTTCTGCCTACCCAGCCTCCTCTCTAGAATCTCACCTTCTGAACACTAGCCACTCTGATCCACTTACCCTTTCTCAAATATTCTGTGTTCTTTCTTTGGATTAGGCAACTGCAGAGCAAAGCCATCAATCAGTCTATGTTGATTGACTATAAGGCACTACAGAGCTCATGTGCAAAGGTACAAAAAAGTGTAAGGCATGGTACCTGCCCTAAAAAACCTTGGAATCAATCCAACATAGGAGACAGGACATAAACCATGCAAAGTTAGATAACCTAAGAATTAAATAACACCAAGGCATGAGATTCTGAGAGACATTTTGAAGGAGGGAATGGCAAGTTGGGAAGACTGTATCTGAGAGAAGAGTGTGTTAATAATATTTGTTTATAGTTTACTCAGCCATAAAAAGAAACGAAATTGAGTTATTTGTAGTGAGGTGGATGGACATAGAGACTGTCATACAGAGTGAAGTAAGTCAGAAGGAGAAAAACAAATACCGTATGCTAACAAACACATATATATGGAATCTAAAAAAAATAAAAAATTTAAAAATGGTTCTGAAGAACCTAGGGGCAGGACAGGAATAAAGACACAGACATAGAGAATAGACTTGAGGACACGGGGAGGGGGAAGGGTAAGCTGGGACGAAGTGAGAGAGTGGCATGGACATATATACACTACCAAATGTAAAACAGATAGCTAGTGGGAAGCAGCCGCATAGCACAGGGAGATCAGCTCGGTGCTTTATGTCCACCTAGAGGGGTGGGATAGGGAGGGTGGGAGGGAGACGCAAGAGGGAGGAGATATGGGGATGTATGTATATGTATAACTGATTCACTTTGTTATACAGCAGAAACTAACACAACATTGTAAAGCAATTATACTCCAATAAAGATGTTAAAGAAATAATAATATTTTTTTATAGTTTAAAAGTAATTTCACATATTTTCTTACTTGAGCTGAATCAAATTTTCATCAGCTATAAGAAGCAAAGGAAGAGGAGGAGGAGGGGAAGTGAGAGGTCAGGAGAGGAGGGGAAAGGAGAGAGGAAGGGAGGAAGGAAGCAAGACAATGTGAACATCTATGTAGGGTTTTACCTTTCACAAAGAATTTTCACCACCATGATGAGGCATCATCTCATTTGATTCTCACACAGATCAGAGGGTAATTATTGCATCTATTTACTATATGAAGGCTAAGACCCAGCACAGCCATACTCAACTAATATCTGGCAGAGCAGGACTCAAATACAAATCCTCTGGTTTCAAGCTCCTAATTTTTCTACTACACTCAACTACAGCTGAGATAGGAAAGGGGAGCCACATTGAGTACATTCTATGTCAATGCAAGGACGTGCAAAGTCAAAAGGGAATATTTCAAGTAGTTACCAGGAAACAGTGTGGAAAGTGGCAAAAAGATCAAGGAGAAAGAGCACTGAGGAAAGATGATTAGAACTGTTTTGTTTTGCCTTTTTTTTTTTTTAAGCATTCATTGGTAACCTTTGAGTCAGACCGAATGTTAAAAAATGAAGCAATAGATTGGAAATCAAGGTTGTAGGCATCAATATAAATCACATGTTTAAAACATCTGGGCAAATTCTAGAGTGAAACTTAAGATCAGAGTCATGATCAGTGAAGTATTTGGCACACAATATGCAGGATGCTCACACAAATTGAAGAGGAAAACACAAAGACATCTAATGGAAACACAGAGAAAAGGCGTGGATAGAAAATTCATTGAAAGAGTAATACAGGTGCTGATAAACATGTGAAAATATGTTCATCTTACATCTATTCAAAGAAATCCAAATTAAAACAACAAAGAGATGCCATTTTACTTATCAAATTATCCAAGAACAGAAAAATGTAGTGAAACAGACATGATTATACACTGGGAGTATTAAGTAACACAATCTTTCAGGAAAGTGGAGCATTATGTATTAGGAGCCTTAAAAAAATTATCTCTTCTCTCTGACCCAGTAAATTCACGTGTAGAACTATCCCAAGGAAATAATCAAGGATGTAGTTAAAGACATATATTAAAATGTTTGATTAAATATGATTGTTTTTAATACAGAAAAATTCTCAACATCCTATGTGCTGAGCAATGATTAAATAAATTATTCTAAATCATAGAACGTAGTCATTAACAATGATGATTATGACAATACTTAGTGTAAGGGAAAATAGAAACAATGTAATGCTAAATGAACTGCAGATACAAAACTGCATATGCAGTAGAAACTCATTCAGAAAGAAATGGAGCAGAATACTTACAATGGTTATCACTGTGTGGTGAGATTAAAGATGATTACTATTTTCTTCTTTATTTCTATTTTCCAAATTTTCTACAATGAGCATTTCCAGGTTTTATAATGAGAGAGAAACCCTGATATTTTAGACTCGAAAACATTTGTTTTTTAAGAAACAAGTTCAGGTTTCCTTAAAAGATGTTAAATTGGTATTTTTGTTGAGAATATGTTCAGCTGTAAGTCATGAATCATTTAACGTGGATTAAAAAGTAGACCTAACCCAGGCAGTTACTAGGTTTGGTCAGAGCCCTTATCTCTATGACTATCTTGCATTCTCTTCATGCTTATAAAGAAGGCTGCTTCAACTCCTGCCATTAGACGCATGTTAAGGCAGGGAAAAGGTGAAAGTGTCCCAGTGATGATTTTAAAAAAGATCCCAAATTATTTGACATTCCTCCCTTGAGAGGTAAGGATCTATGTGCTTTCTTCTTGAATCTAGGCAGGCTTATGATTACCTCAACCAATAGACTATAGCAATAGTGGTGCTTTATAACTTCTGAGGCTGGTTCATAAAAGGTCATGCAGCTTCCACGTGGCTTTCTTGGAATGTTCGCTCTCCAGAAACTCTCTCTTGGGATGCTTCGTTTCAGAACCAGCTGCCGGGCTATGAGAAGCCCAAGCCACAGAGAGAGTTCAGAGGCCATGTGTAGATGCTCCAATCAACAGTGCCAACTGAGCCTAGCCTTTGGGTCATCCCAGCCCAAATGCTACTCATGTAAGTAAAGAGGCCTCCAGGACTTCCCTGGTGGCGTGGTGGTTAAGAATCGCCTGCCAATGCAGGGGACACGGGTTCGAGTCCTGTTCTGGGAAGATCCCACATGCCACGGAGCAACTAAGCCTGTGAGCCACAACTACTGAGCTGGTGCTCTAGAGCCCGCGAGCCACAACTACTGAGCCCATGTGCTACAACTACTGAAGCCCATGCGCCTAGAGCCCGTGTTCCACAACAAGAGAAGCCACCGCAGAGAGAAGCCCGCGCACCGCAACAAAGAGTAGCCCCCGCTTGCCGCAACTAGAGAAAGCCCGCGCGCAGCAACGAAGACACAATGGAGCCAAAAATACATAAATAAATAAATTAAAAAAAAAAAAAAAAGGCCTCCAGATCCCTGCTGTCCAATTCAGGAGCCACTGGCCACATGTGGTTATTTAAATTTACATTTAATTTAAACTAAATAAAATAAAAGCTTCAGTTCCTCAGTCACACTGGCCACTTTTCAAGTGCTCAATAGCTACATGTGAATTGGGGCTACCATACTGCACAGCACAGATATAGCATCTTTCCATCACTGGAGAAATTTCTATTAGATGAATCTGCTCCCGGTAAGGCCTGATTGTTTTCCCAGCTGATGCCTGTTTATGTCTCATTGGCAAAACAGTGTCACGATGCCACTCCTACTACAATGAAGGCTGGGAAGGTACGTATTTAGCTCTTATAGCCTCTTTAGTCAGGCAGACAAGAGGAAGGGGAGAGGGCATGGGAAATGGGTGAGCTAGCAACAGTGTCTGCTACAGTTGTGTGTGTGTGTGTGTGTGTGTGTGTATTTCTCTCTCTCTCTCTCGCTCTCTCTCCCTATATATATATATATATATATCTCCAGAATTGCAGGACCATAATATCTATTTTATAAAATAGAATTATGTATATATTTCTATTTTAAGCAGAGCTGCATAATAACAGATGCAATCTATGCTTTAAATTTATGTATCATTACAATAGAGCATTTTCAGTTTTCCTTAACATAGTGTGCAATGGATGAAATCCAGAATTCATATATTTAAAGTGATAACATTGGCTCACGGAGACTTTAAATAAATGTTCTTTGTACTTAAAATGTTGTGAACACTGTATCACTCCTAGGATTTGCAACTATAATCTCTGGGTGAGATCAAAATCCTCATTCTTGGCTAATGGAAAGAAATTTCAAAATTTTGTTTGCATTTTTGTTCATCAAGATAATAGGGAGAGAGCAAGTTATAAGAAGACATTCTCCTATCAGACCAAGTTGCTTCAGTGAAATTGCCTGTTCCAAAGATAAATGGGTTTGTTCAATGTTATCTAGTTATCTTGTAATTACAAATGTGTGTGTTCCCATCTCTCAGAGGATGTATGGCCTTCCTCTACTAATCCATATGAGAAACCACACTGAGGTTCCCTAAGTCATAAGTGCGTGCTTTCCTTTGAGAAATGTTTCGTAAAGAATTGGTATACTTGGCTTTTAATAACTAATGATTAGTTTTTAATTGTTCCTTATTCATAATTTTTTAAAGGTGCATGCTATGGTTTATGTTGCATGACTATCTAAAAGAAATGAATAACCATAATGATAAGAACAACATTACATTTGTATGTTGCCTAATTTTCAAAAAAAAGTTGGTTCCCTAGAAGTGAAATGAGCCTTAGTAAATACAGATCATGTGATGGTGATTCTTCCATAATCTTGTCTCAGTTTACAAGGAAGCAGAATGAGAATTAGAAAGTTTAGGACACATCTCTCTCAGAAATCAAGGTGAGCTGTGTGTGTGTGTTTATATGTGTGAATGAGGTAATAATTCAGGACACTTTCAAGAACTGTTGGAACTTCTCTCTCTCTCTCTCTCTTTTTTTCTTTTTCCTGCACCACGGGCTGCGGGATCCTAGTTCCCCCACCAGGGACTGAACCCGGGCCCCAGCAGTGAAAGCACGGAGTCCTAACCACTGGACTACCAGGGAATTCCATGGAATTTATTCATTTACCAAACAACCATTACCTTTATTGTAAAGCACCACTCCAGAAATTGGAATGCAATGATGTGAAAGGGAAGGGCTGTGATTTTCAGTGACTATCACTTGGCCAGAGAGAGGAATACCTGTTGGTTGTGATACCACCTGGAGCTTAATATCAAATTCTTTTTTTCCTCCATAAATTTAAATATCCATTTATCAGTCTACTCCCCTGCACAATTCTAAAGTAAATGTTAAATAGCAATAGGTCATATAAAGGGTCCTTTAAAGGGCAAAACTTGAATAAAGGGAATTTTATACCTTGTGACTAGCAAGGATGGAAGGATATGAATCTGGTTTTCTGTTTATTTGCAATCTATATTTGAAAAAGAACTACACTGTTTATTTTAGGGGCATTGAGTTTTAAATATGGAATTTTTTAATTGAAAGAGTTAAGAGATTAATCCAATAAATATTTATAGATGAGAGAACTAAAAGCTGAGAAATGGGTGAAATTCAGATTTCCCAATATCTGCTCTTCAGTACTTTTTCCTGTGTGCCACAGGGCCTCACTGTGTGTGTGTTGTATTTATATTTGGTTTGAAACCCTCTCATACCCTTGAGCTGAGCAGCAATAACTCATAAATGTTTTATATCTAAATTTCTGATTTAAAAATTCTATTTACCACTACTAATATTTAATCAATACCTATTTAATCAATATTTGACTGCTCTCAAATTTTAAACCTGGGATTATAGATTGGGGGCATTCAGAAAAGAGAATCTCTGTCTTCCCTTTAGAGAATTCTTGAAAAGTATAGATAAACTTTACAAAATTACAATTCATCTATCTTTAGTTAGACATATTAATCTCAGACAAGCATAATATGCTCCTCTAATTATAGTGATATATTTTCCAAATTACAAATCAAGACACATGGCCGATTCTTGGTCCTACAATTCTGGATGTTTGGTACAGTAATATTACTTGTCTAATGGTAAGAGAAATTATGCTCTGGAGCACACGAAAAATCAAGTGTTCTTCTGGGTAAACCATTCCCAAAATATCCTATCTTCTTGCAATTTCTGCGCTCAACTAAATATAAAATTTTAAAAATAACTCATTTTTAAAAAACAAATGGAATTAATATTCATTATAGAAAACAAAAAAAATACAAATGAGCAAAAAGAAGACAATACTGAACGAATAATATAAATTTTTTTGATGCAGAGGAAGGCGCGTTTTAATTTAAAATGCTTCCGTACTTTCACAACCAAATCTCACTCTTCCTCGTTTACAACTGAAAAACCCAAACACTAGGAAAGCAGAACTTGAGTAAAACTTCTATGTTCTTTAAAAACGCTGCCTTCGTTTTAGGAATCTAAACTAGTACAATAAACAAGAAATCGGTCACCTGACCACTCCCACCCTCAGCCTATTTCCCAAACCCATCTTCCCTCCTCCTCTCACACACTTTGGGACTTTAGAAATAAATATCCTTTTTTCAGTTCGGTTTCTTCTAAAAGGGGAGGAGAGGGGGACAAGAGAGTCAGTTTGGGGAAAAAAAGCTACGACGAGATTTCGCGTCCATAAAGCGAGTTTGTGCCCGAGGAGCACAACTGGTCTACACAGCTGGCTTCGCGAACACCCCACTCCTTGGTGAATTGCGGTTTAACTTCCCTATAGCAGGTTGAGAGTGCCAGCCCCTCCGTTTTGAGGGGAAGGCAGCGCCCCAACTGGTGTTTTTTCCAGGAAGCACTCCTTGAGTGCAGAGGAAAGGGGAGAGGGGAAGGCCAGGCGACGGGCGTTTCATTCATTGCTCCTCTTTCTCCCCCTCCTACCCTTCCCTCCCCCTAGACTTTCTCTCCCTTTTCCCCGAGAGAGTTTGACGTCGGTCTCCTGGATACCAGACAGCCAATCGCCTGGTTGCTAAGGGAGAAGCGTGGCCAATCAGGCGTCGTTGCTACCTGTGAGTAATATTTTTAGCCGCGAGGGAAGGTTGGTTCCGCTCCCAGTGTAACTTCGTGTATTTCTCTGCTGCAGGTTGTGGAAAAGAGCGCTTGCCCGCCCCCTTTGAGTCCCTCTCTTTCCCCGATCCCTATTTACTCGCCCATATTTCAACTGAAAATGATCTTAAATGTACAATACAGGAAGGCACCGTGTTTATTATGTGTATTTATGTTAAAGTAGGCTCTTGAAATACACGCATGCTTACATATATATACTTCGATACGTACGCAATTTGGCATGGAGGCCTGGATTGGGACATTCGGAATAAAATGTGATTCTTCTTAGTCTCAAGCCACCCCCACGTCCGAGTTGCTGCCGGGTCGCACGGGGAAGTCTGATGTGGGAAGCGGAGGCAGTTAAACTGTCAGCTGGGCGGGAGGTGTGACCAGGTGGTCTCTTCCCCAACCCCAGCCTGGCACGGCAGCTTTGGGTTCTGCGGTTGCCCCCCCCCCCCGATGGCAGTTGGCCTAGGCCCTTGAGGTGATTAATATTCAATTAATCGGGTACACGAGTCCCCGTCACACTTCGCCCTTTTTCTAGGCTCTCCTGGGTGCACTGGAGGCCGATTTGGTAACTCGTCCACGAGTGGGATCTTCCTCGGCCACAGTCCCACTCGGGTGGGATATTCTTTGTAAATTCTCCCCTCCCTCTCGGGGTCTTGGGCTCTCCTCCCCGTTTTCCCCAGCCGCTTCGCCCCCAGCTTCACTCCCCTCCCCCCTTCTCCCCGGCGCTCTCTGCCTAGACTTGAGTCAGCCATCCCAACCCACTTCTGTCGCCCTCACTGGCACGCCTCTCCCCCAATCCCTTTCCAAACCTTCTCTTAATCCCGCCCACAGTGACTACAGATCATCAGCTCATTGGCCACCCTGCAGCCCGAGAGGTGTGGCCTTGTCCACCCGGCCCTCCGCCGCCCGTCAGGACATGGGCCGGCGGGACCTGGCCAATGGCGTCCGGGGGCAGGGCAGGGGCGGAGCCAGCCGGCCAGGGTCTCCTTTGCAGGGTGGGAGGGCGGGGAATGGTGACACCGCCTGGAGCTGTGTGACGCGGAGCGGGCGCGCGCATCCCTACGGGAGGGGATGGGGGCGGGGAGGAGAATATAAAACGAGAGGCGGGGCGCGCGCCGCGGCAGAAGGAGCGAAGCTCTGGCCCGGCGCGGAGTGGGCGCTCTACGGGGACGCTGGGCCGGGCACCGGGCTGTGTGGAGAAGTGAGCGCGCTTGCCTGACCCCGTCCTCGCCACTCCGAGCCAGAAGGGGCGAGCTCCTGAGGCCCTCGTCCTCCGCAACCTCCGCCCGGCGGCGTCGGCGTGCCCTCGGCCCGGCCAGCTCGCAGCCGCCTACCCTCCCGTGCCCCCGCCCTGCCGCCCCTTGTCCGCCCAGCGGCCGGGTCTGTGGTGTTAGCAGCCCGTAAGTATCGAGGGGCGGCGGGCGGGGTCAGGAGGAGGAGGGGCTGCAGCGGCGTAGAGCCCCGGGCCTTCGGGGCTCGGGACGGAGGCGTCGAGGCCCGCGCGCGGAGGGGAGCCGCTCCCGACACCCGGCCTGAGGCGGCTCCAAGGGGCCCCGGCGCGTCCGGGGGCCGGAGGTGGGGCCGGCCGGCGCGTCGGGCTCAGCCGGGCCGGGTGACCGGGGAAGGGCGGCCGGGGGCGAGCTGACGGGAATCGGGAATTGGGGCGCCCGGGAGCAGCGGCTAGCTCGAGGGGAACGCTGGGGTCCGCGGGGCCGGTGGCCGCCGGGCCCGAAAATGGTGCCGGGCATCCGGTGCTCCCCGGGCTCTGGCTGGGTCCCAGGAGCCTCGGGGCGCGGGGGGTGCAGGGAGCGGCAGGTCGGGTTACGGCGGGGGGAGGGGAGCGGCTGACCCGGTGCGGCCGGCGCCGCGACCCGCCCGGTGTCCGGCCCCCGGGCCCCGAGTGGTTGCTTTTCCATTTCTCGTGGCCTTCCTCCTCCTCCTCCTTGGGGGAGGAGACTTGCTTAGGCTCCGAGGGCTGTGAGCAGAAATCTAATGAGACCCAACTGGCTGTTTATGTAATTCTTCACGCTCCTGTCTTTAAGGCGTTGCTTTGAAACTACCTTCCGCCGAATCTGAATTTCGCTCGACTGCACCTTCAAGCATTTTGGCTTAATCAGCTGCCTTTGCCAGCACTCGGGCTTTCGGCTTGGAAAGTGTAGTTTGGGGGAAGCCGGGGATTCTTTTCCCTTTGTCGCCACGAATATGGAAAATGAGACATGGATTAATACCAACTTGATTTTTTTTAATGTCCTTTAAAATCAACCTCAGTGTACAGATAGATCTGCAAATATCTTGTTTGCCCTTGGTCTTTTCTTATCCCCACCCAGTGCTGATCCAGCAAACGTTTAAAGGTCGACCTTATCGTAATGCCTCTCTGGCTGTTCTCTTACCATGAGGGAGGGAGGTGGCTTTGAAAATCAGAATAAAACTCAGAAACCCTGCCCTTTAAACAGAATAATCAGTAAAGTTTGAAATTAATTGTTTCTTTTGTTATACTTGATACCCAAGACGTATTTTCAGATTTAGAAAAATACACATTAAAAAGAAAAGCATAGAGAAGCTTGAGTATTACATTATGTGCCCTTAGTATATTTAAAACGGCAACTGTGTAGGATAATTTGGTTCATAATTGTTGTTCACTAGGATGGCAATTCATTTTGTATTTAGTTCCTTTAACTTTACTATCATGTACTTTGGAAATTAAAATAATCTTCCTAACTTCTCAAATTTTGAAATGTTTAATGATGAATTAGATTTAAGCAGTATATATCCAAAATGAACTGAAATACAGAATTCACTTCTAAGTTGATGAATAAGAGTATGAGCAACTTCTAAAACTAGCATGTATATATACATATATATGTGTATGTATATAGAGAGGTATGCTGAGTTTAGTTTCCAATAAATATTTTGAGAACTGCAGGAAGAAAAAGAAGAAATATGCTGTATATTCTGGGAATATTTTTCCTCTTAGAACTCTATTCAGAAACAGAAAGTAAATAATAGGGTTTTTTTTTTTTTAATGTTGTTTTAACTGAAAATCCGGTTTTCCCTTGAGATTTGGATCTTCAATAAATAATTTTCAATTGTAAGTTCCTATATTTTGTGCTGATTATATTTTTCAGACTTTCTAGCCTATTAGACTTTTTCAAAAGTGAAATTACTCTGGGGGTAAAAAAAGGTTGTGGGACTTAACATTTATCTTATGTGGACATGTCTCCTTTTGTTTTGTTTGTTTTAAGGAACAAGACCACTCAAGGTGAAGGATATCTACTAATACCAGCACTTTGAATGAAAATTTGTTTCTCTGCCACAAACTGAACACTTTTTTGTGTGTCTTGGGGAGGGAGTTGAAACACAAACCTAATTTTGTGGCATAGCAGCTATGCAGCTTGAAATCCAAGTAGCACTAAATTTTATTATTTCATATCTGTACAATAAGCTTCCCAGGAGACGTGTCAACATTTTTGGTGAAGAGCTTGAAAGACTTCTTAAGAAGAAATATGAAGGGCACTGGTATCCTGAAAAGCCATACAAAGGATCAGGGTTTAGATGTATACACGTAGGGGAGAAAGTGGACCCAGTGATTGAACAAGCCTCCAAAGAGAGTGGTTTGGACATTGATGATGTTCGTGGCAATCTGCCGCAGGATCTTAGTGTTTGGATCGACCCATTTGAGGTTTCCTACCAAATTGGTGAAAAGGGACCAGTGAAGGTGCTTTATGTGGATGATAATAATGAAAATGGATGTGAGTTGGATAAGGAGATCAAAAACAGCTTTAACCCAGAGGCCCAGGTTTTTATGCCCATAAGTGACCCAGCCTCATCAGTGTCCAGCTCTCCATCTCCTCCCTTTGGTCACTCTGCTGCCGTAAGCCCTACCTTCATGCCCCGGTCCACTCAGCCTTTAACCTTTACCACTGCCACTTTTGCTGCCACCAAGTTCGGCTCTACCAAAATGAAGAATAGTGGCCGAAGCAGCAAGGTTGCACGTACTTCTCCCATCAACCTCGGCTTGAATGTGAATGACCTCTTGAAGCAGAAAGCCATCTCTTCCTCAGTGCACTCTCTGTATGGGCTTGGCCTGGGTAGCCAGCAGAAGCCACGGCAACAGCAGCAGCCATCCCAGCCACCGCCGTCACCACCACCGCAGCAGCAGCAACAGCAGAAAACCTCTGCTCTTTCTCCTAACGCCAAGGAATTTATTTTTCCTAATATGCAGGGTCAAGGTAGTAGTACCAATGGAATGTTCCCAGGTGACAGCCCCCTTAACCTCAGTCCTCTCCAGTACAGTAATGCCTTTGATGTGTTTGCGGCCTATGGAGGCCTCAACGAGAAGTCTTTTGTAGATGGCTTGAATTTTAGCTTGAATAACATGCAGTATTCTAACCAGCAATTCCAGCCTGTTATGGCTAACTAAAAAAAGAAAAGATGTATGTACAAGTTAAGATGCTCGGACCCAAGGGGGATTTTTTTTTTTTATAACCTCCTTGAGGATTTTTTTTTTTTTTATAACCTCCTTGAGATTTTTTTTTTTTAAGCTTATAGTAAGGATACATTCAAGCTTGGTTACAAAAATAAAACATGCATCATTTTTCATTGCCAACCAAGCACAAAGTTATTTTATACTGACTGTATATTTTAAAGTATACTCTCAGATATGGCCTCTTACAGTATTTAAGATATAGCAAGGACATGGCTGATTTTTTTTTTTATAAAAAATTGGCACTAATAAGTGGGTTTATTGGTCTTTTCTAATTGTATAATTTAATTTAGTACAAAGTTTGTAAAATATCAGAGGATATATATATTGTTTCTACGACATGGTATTGCATTTATATCTTTTTACTACAGTGATCTGTGACAGCAGCAGCTTCATGTTGTATTTTTTTTACTGAAATTGTAAAATATCCATCTTAAAGACATCAACTATTCTAAATTGTGTACAGGATATTCCTTTAGTGGTGGAATTAAAATGTACGAATATTTGCTTTTTCAAAAAAATGTATTTTCTGTTAAAGGTTTAAAGATTTTTGCTATATATTATGGAAGAAAATGTAATCGTAAATATTAATTTTGTACCTATATTGTGCAATACTTGAAAAAAACGGTATAAAAGTATTTTGAGTCAGTGTCTTACATGTTAAGAGGGACTGAAATAGTTTATATTAAGTTTGTATTAAAATTCTTTAAAATTAAGAATGTTTATCGTGGTCTTTGTTTTTAAGCCTTTGCCAAAGATATAATTCTGGAATTATGATGTTGTAAATGCTGATAAGGCAGAAAGATCTGACTCATTGAATCACAAAGGAATAATGGAAAGCTGTTGCTCCACTAGTGCACAGATAATAGTTTGCCCCGTAAAAAGTTGTCCTAAAGCCTGCTTGGGACGGCTTTATTGTGTTTAGCAACTAACTCTGTTCATCCACATCTTGTCTCCCCACTATGGGGGTGGTATGCTAAGGCGAGTCAACCCTATTAAAATGTGTCATGCTGACATCTAAGACAGAGTCAGGTGATAAAATGAAATTCACTCATGTAAACTGAGAGGATTTATTTGAAATGTATATGGAGAAAGAAACCATTGGATCAGTTTTCTATTTCTGCATGGGAGATGAATAGCTCAGAAAACTTGCTTGACGAAGCAGCTGACCTAACTATTTAAAAAGAAGATTTAGGTCTGTTTTTACTAATCCTTACACTGAGTTTAGTCATTGTAGGTAGCTGGAGAATTGACGATTAAAATCTATTCAAGATTGGACAGGTATTTATATTAGTATTTGTGTGCATTTTCCTAGCAAAAAAGTTGACACACAGTTTTTGTGTTGGTTTTGTTTTTACAAGCAGATAGCCAACCTGCTGGTTTGGGATGTCAAAGATTAGTCATAATCTGTCAAATTGTGGTGGCTCCTTAAGGATGGAGGTTTTTTTTGTAACTGATGAGTTGGAAGGGTGAGACTATTTTTAAACTAAAATAATGAGTCATTTCACTGTTTAGATGTCCATTGATAACAGTGTTGACATCGCATTGGGGAGAAAATTGTCTTGAATTGGAAGAATAACTTTCTCTGCTTTTTTAGTAAGAAACCAGCACTGTCTGGGTTACTTGTGAAATAAATTTGGTCTCAAATGAGTTTTTTGGACACCAGTCTACAAAAGCCTTTTGTCTGTTACCCTCTCGGTTTAGAGCAATAAAAAGTTTTAAGGAAACAAGCACTGGAAATAACAGAGCTAAGCTGTTCTGTCAGCTCCATGGTGAGGCCTTTGTCCTTTAGTGGACAGAATGAGGTTATGAAGAAGTATTGGGATAGCGACTGGAACCGGCAGAAATTGGTCTGCCTATGCTATCAATTATGTGCTTTTGTGATCACGAAGTTTGAATAGCTGTAAGAACAGAGTAATGGTTTTAAGCACTAGTTTCTACTAGAAACTTCTGGGTGAAGTTATCATAGGCTTAACTGGAAGAAAACTGCCTTTTTATAAATGAAGAAAGGCTCAAGTTAACTTTTTCTAAAACTCAGAAGGCAACTGGCCAATAGATACACAATAGAATTTGTAACAATCTGGAACACTAATACATATATTCAGATTTTAAATAATTGAGCTTAATGTAAGTATGAATATCAGATCTTGGGGATGTGTGTACTGGCAAAAAAAATCTTAGGGAAATTAAATATTGGTACATATGTTGGTTTGGTGCTGAAAAAGTTAACTCAATTTTATCTTGATTGGTTTCCTAGCACCCCTTAGAAAACCTTAGAAAAGTTTACATCTTAGTCCCAAGTCTTTTTTCCCCCACTGCCATCACACTTTTGACCCTCTGTGTGGAGACTTTTAGTTTACAATTTTGATGAGTTAGTTATCTTAAAGGTTCTTTTCCATTTTTTTGTCTTCTATACCTATAGATACTATGGCAGCTTCTGAATGGCCCTATCCTGGTGTCCCTTTGTTTCCCATCTTCTAAAATCAGGTGTATTGTTAAATCTCCTTTGAATAACTTTAACCTATATTAGATGGCAAATGTAGACCTTCAGTCAAAATGCCTCCTTAAAGATAACACTATTTACTGTGATTAACTTAGTTTTTGAAGGTGAAACTAAAGTTGCCCTGAATTTGAAGTGTTTTTCTAATGTGTATTGGTGTTAATATCATTCTTGTATGTACCCACATTTTAACTGAGAGATTTAATCTAACAAATCTTCAGGACTTAAGTTATTTTAAAATAAGTCAGAGAAAATAAAGTACAGTTGAGCCTTGAACAGCACGGGGGTTAGGAGGGGCACCCACCGTCCACCCAGCTGAAAATCCATGTGTAACTTATAGTCAGCCCTCCATACCTGCGGTTCTGCATTGAGGATTCAACCAACCACAGATCATGTAGCATTATAGTATTTGCTACTGAAAAAAATCCACATATAAGTGGACCCACACAGTTCAAGCCCATATTGTTCAAGGGTCAACTGTACCTCTTTTTGCACATAACTTAAACCAATGAAGTAAAATGCTGTTTGGAGACCTTCCTACACAAACAGAAAATAGCATAGGTATGGCACATCAAATATATTTCCTTGCTTGCCTAGAATACATGCATTTGTCAGAGGCAGGATAACAATACTCTAGTACAAGATCAGATAAGAGGGGAAAAACCTTATTAGAAGACAAGGATGTAAAATTGCCTTTGCTTAATAAAACCCATTATAGTGTGTCAATCAGCTGATGCTTAATCAATTTGGCCCAGGAGGTCACTTTAGATCAGAGTTTTTTAGTTCTTTTGTTATATTAGGAAGACATCATTGGGTTTTTTTCTTAATTATGTTTTTTTTTTTATTATATATATTTTTGACTGTTCCACACGGCTTGTGGGATCTCAGTTCCCCGACCAGGGACTGAACCTGGGCCACTGCTTCCAAATCCTAACCACTAGACCACCAGGGAACTCCCACAGGAATATATCTTCATGTTTAAAGGACCTAGGACCAGGAATTCCCTGGCGGACCTACGGAATAAAGGACCTAGGACCAATATCTGTGTGCATACAATTGGAAAATAAGTACAACACTTGTACTTTTTTAATGTTTTAAATCATTCAGTTAAATACTTATATATCATTTACTATCTGCCATGCACAGTTCTAACCCAGTTTACAGAAGAAGGGCTGAGACACGGCTTAATATTTCATGGCCAGTAAGTGGTAGACCTGGGATTCAAACTCAGAGAGTCCGGTTCCAGAGTTCTTGGTCTTAAGCTCTGTGCTTTGTTCCCTCCAACTGGTTGCTCCTCTAATTTGAAGTCAGGGGAATAAGACCATTTTTGATGTATTAGCCACATGACTTGTAGAATCTCTGTACAAGAGTGTTAATGAGAAGGGTCTAGTGGAAGGCTCTTAGCCATTCTCCAGTCATGATGTTTTAAGAGAGATGCTTTGTATTTCCAGTGGCCATAAACTATAATCACAGGCTATCTGGAAATGTTTTTAGAAATCATAAAGTTATATCAATGCTCTAATTTTGTTGATTTTCTTAATTCAGTTGTGTTGATTACGTCTCTTATTTTGGAACCACTGGATGATTCCTTCAGATTGAGTAAGAGCTGTAGATTCAGTGGCCCTATTACTTCTAAGTAAAATTGTAAACATTGACCTCCTGGAGCTATTTTCACACACATTCCTTACCTGTGCTGTTGATAAACGATATAAGGAAAGGCCAAGTAAACTATCAAAACAGTGTTCAACAATGTGTTTCCAGTACCTATGATTTAAGTTACTTTGAAAAACTATCTTAAGGCACACCTTTGTAATTCATGATTTCTATATGTATAGATGTTGTGATAACTAGTCTTTTTGCTTTTATTTTTAAACCTTAAGGAAACCAAATGACCTCATTTCAAGCTGATTCTGAAAGACTTTCTTAAAAAAGATCAATGTATTTTGGTTTAAAATAAGAAGTGGTCACATTTTAGAAGCATATGCTATTATGAATGAACTTATATTCCCTTTATTGTTGCTATTAGTTTTGAACATGTTTAAACTGCACAATAAACAAAACTCAGTTTAAAAATAGCTCAGAAGGGACTTCCCTGGTGGCGCAGTGGTTAAGGATCCGCCTGCCAGTGCTGGGGGACACGGGTTCGATCCCTGGTCCGGAAAGATCCCACATGCCGCGGAGCAACTAAGCCCGTGAGCCACAACTACTGAGCCTGCGCTCTAGAGCCCACAAGCCACAACTACTGAAGCCTGCGCGCCTAGAGCCCGTGCTCTGCAACAAGAGAAGCCACCGCAATGAGAAGCCCGCGCACCTCACCAAAGAGTAGCCCCCGCTCACCGCAACTAGAGGAAGCCCGCACCGCAACTAGAGAAAGCCCGCACAGCAACGAAGACCCAACACAGCCAAAAATAAAATAAATTAAAAATTAATCAATTAATTTAAAAAAATAGCTCAGAAGAATTTCTGTAGTTTCTATATGGATTAAATCTTATACTAAGTGCCTACATTTTGATTTTGGGTTAGTTAGAATTTGATTGGACCAAATATTGCTGAACCATTAGATGGGCTTTTGGAGGTTTAGATTAGGCTAAAAGTCTTGTCAGTAATGGTATTTGACTTATGAATAGTAAACCTCTACTAACCATTCCTCAATATTTGAGTTTTAAGATTTCTATTTTAGGGGCTTCCCTGGTGGCGCAGTGGTTGAGAATCCGCCTGCCAATGCAGGGGACACGGGTTCGAGCCCTGGTCTGGGAAGATCCCACATGCCGCGGAGCAACTAAGCCCGTGTGCCAAAACTACTGAGCCTGCGCGTCTGGAGCCTGTGCTCCGCAACAAGAGAGGCCGCGATAGTGAGAGGCCCGCGCACCGCAATGAAGAGTGGCCCCCGCTTGCCGCAACTAGAGAAAGCCCTCGCACAGAAACGAAGACCCAACACAGCCATAAATAAATAAATAAATAAACAAAATTTAAAAAAAAAAAAAAAAAAAAAAGATTTCTATTTTAGAAGACGTGCTTTATACATATAGTCTGTAAGTGGAGCTTTGAGATCATCTTACAATTAGGCAAACCTTAGAAAAAACATTGGGAAGCAGCTCGTATCTGGAGGCTATTGGAAATTATGGGTCTAATTCCTTCCTTAAGCGTATTAAGTAATTTGACTCAGATGGCTCAGTTTCTTCATCTGCAAAGTAAATACAGTGATTTCAGTACAATTCCTCACAGAGTTTTGAGGAAGCAGTCACCTTGCTTTGAAGAATTGTAATGTGTTCTTAGGGGCTTACAGTACCTAGACACCACGAGGTCCAGAATTTTACCCATATTTGTTGTGTTGCCCTTTGAAATCAAAAAAGTAAATGAAGACCATAACTGTCTTTATTATAGTCAACATTTCGTTGTCCGGTCTATTATTTGCATCAACAGAGAATTAAATAAAAATTTTACAGTAATATCCTAAATGCTATTCTATTCATGTTTCAGTAGTAAATACCACTGAGTTTGTTTTCTAGTTTTGAGTCGCTGATAGGGAAACGAGTGTTTCAGCATTCTTTTTTATACAATCAGCAAGTTGATTTAAACCCAGTATACAAGTTGGCGTTCCTTTTGGGAGCAGCCAAAAATGTTTGTTAAAGTGTCCACACTGCTGTGAAAAGTATTGAAATGTTTGTTCCTAAACAGTACTGCTCAGGAATAGGAGTTGAAATGTAGCTCTGGTGGTAGATGTGTCATGTGGATAATGGTGCTAGCTTTATTTTAGTGCAGGTAGAAAAGGAGGTTTGCTTTACAGGAGGGAAAAACATTGAGGACTTGGAAGGAAAAACACATTCCTCATCTGGCATTATGAGCACTTTACTTCACTGATAAAATATGACCAGCGTGCAGAACAGAGAACAGGTGTAAAATATTTTTAGACAAACCTTGGCATATACTGTGGGTCGCATCCCTTCTGTCTATACACTCAAGTGTTTCAAAAATAATTGTGGAAAAACCACATTTACAAAATAAGCTAGACATTGCTTTTATGTTTTTTTTGTACTAAATGTGAAAGTCAAACATAAACTTCTTTCCCAACCATCAGGTTGCAGCTATTTTTAAAAACTAGTTCTCCACATGCCCTTTGACAGCCCTTGAGTCTCCTTTTCTCTTCCTTCCTTAGTGTTGTTGAGAGAGCTGGGAGAATATGGCACCATAGCCTCTTTTGGAGCGTGAAAGCTAGGTTGTGATATTTCCCCAAACTAGATTCTAATTCAAAACAATTTTGTACTTCCTTTAGGCTAGAAAGAAATAGGACAAGCATGGACATGGTATCCACCTAGCTTGGTTTCAAGCAGATGGGTATAAACTGATGACTTCTGGATGCTGACAGACGTGAACACTGGATACTCCTTCTATCTGTGTGGTTTAAGAAGTGGAATCATAGGACCCTACAATTGTCTCTTTGAATTCAGAGTCCAGATGCCCTGTGACATGGATTCAGTAGTTCTAGGCACAGTTCCTTTTTCTGTTTTGAACTAAATGCAGGTACTCCTTTCAGATGGCTTTTCTTGGCCATCCTTCCACCATCCATGGATTCATTTCTAGTAAGGATGAAGGTTGGATTTTGATTTGTTTTGTAATGATCATATCTGTTCACTGATAATCCAGATCTGCCTACTGACCTCAGAACTCTTTTTTTAAAAAAGAACACTCCTTGTTTTGTAAACTACCTGCCATTCATTCTTTTTTTTTTTGGCCACACTGCTGAACCAGGGATCGATCCCGCACCCCCTGCAGCGGAAGCGTGGAGTCTTAACCACAGGACAGCCAGGGAAGTCCCAATTCATTTTAAAGCTCTATAGAGTCTTTGTGACTTACTTTCTGCTAACTCCTTTCTATTTTCAGGAAACATGATGGGGATCCTAAACCATTTCAATCCAATGCTTAAGATAGTTGCAATCCCTGGGCAGCCTTTCTAGAAACTAAGGTGTCACCAGAGGCCCTTTAACTAGAGACTTTGAGAACAACCCGGTTTTCACAAGGCTATAAAGAGTTTTGCCTGGAGAAATTTCACCTTTTTGAATCTTACAATAGGTTGGAAAATAGATCGGAAGAAAGGCAGGAAACTTTTTTTTTTTTTTGTAATTTAGGAAGAAATATTTTTTGGAAGGAGACTCTTGTTTATTATCCGAGCCCCAAAAGTTCGAAGAACTTTGCGGGTTCTGTATAAAAGGAATAGAGAGACAAAGGTAAGACCTTATGTCCCCAAGAGCCTCTACCAAAGGAGAAGAGTCTGGTAGCAGGTAGAAAGGAAATTAGGGTATGTCTCCTCTATCTGCCCTTCCTTCACGTGTAGGAAAGGTGAAAGAAGGGTAAAGGAGGGAGCCTGTGTGTGTGAGCCGTGGGACTCATCCTGGAGATCGTTTCCCCTGACGGACGCTTTGCAGAAGTTTGGAGACCCAGGACAAGTTTCCTAGTCCAGGCACACCGCACTTTCCTGATGATTACGAGTTTTCTTCCAGACTTTGACAGTGGGTAGGTAGCTGCACCAGTACCTTACATGCAATCTATCTGAATGATGATGATTTTAATATTATCAAAAGTCTTGTGGAGTCCAGAGGCAATAACCAACCTCGGAAGCTCAATAATAATCGTCAACATTTCATAGTATGTACTGTGTGCAAAATACTGTTCTAAGCATTTGTACACTTTAGCTCACTTAAATTTCATAAGAAGTCTCTGAAGGTTATGCTATTTCCCTCATTTACAGAGGGAAGCAGAGTTTGTGACATAGTTACCCCCAGTAGAGTCAGGATTTGAACTGTGGGATTCTGTTTCCAAAGTCCATGATCCTTAACCATTACACTGCTCCTTTGACCTCCGTAGGAAGGCTTTATGAAAGAACCACACTTGATTACATAGGAGACAGTATCTATAAACTGCACTTTGTGCCATTTCCCTCCCCACACACTAAGCCTGGTCCTGTAAGTGGTCGTTTGCTCAGCAACCCCAAAATTGTGTTAATATCAGCCTTTGCCAAGCACAGTTAGGAAAGGGAAATATGCTGCAGAAACACAACGGGGAGTGGGTTATAAGAGTTTGCAGGTCATGGGCTAGTTTTATGTACCCACATCCTACTGCTGTCTGGGTGATCAGATTCTCTGAGAAGTAACTCAAGACACTTCACGCACCTGAAGTCTTTGGCCCTGGGCTTTACTAGTCCTTATGATAGATAGCAAAAGGGTCAGGTTGACTCGAGGGTCAGATTCCATTCAAGTCTCTAAATTGTATCAAACAAAGTGAGGTAGCATTTAAAACAGCCCCTGTGCTCACCCCCTTAACACATTTATTGACCATCTACTAGGTTAGGAGCTGGTGACGACATATATAAACCTTTAGGACCTTTCCAATGGCTTACACTCTAGCAAACGATAACACACACCGAAATAATCATACACAGGAGAATATGGAGGTATGAACGAAGAAAGGGAGAAATCATGTCCATCTGAGGGGTTCTAGATTGGGGAGGAGTAATCAAGTTATGAAGAATGGGTCACCTGGGGAAGCACACGCTCTCTCAAATTCCCAGCTGCAGTGAAGGAAAAACTTGGTCCTGGTTCTTTTTCTTCATCTGACGTGTCCACAGTGGGAGACTTTGTGCTAACTCTTAGGAAAAAAAAAAAGCAGAGGAAATCTGGCCCTGCTGCCAGCCCATCATTCCCAGGAAAAACTGCCTTTGACTTTGGACATTTTAATATTTTTTCATTGTTCCAAGCTTTGAACAGAAATATTGTGAAAGAGAGGTGGTTAAGAATTTCTTTGTTCGGGAGACCCAGGAGTGGGATGGGGAGGTCAGGGAAGAAGTCCAAGGAAGAAGTAGTGGTAGTGAGGGAGGGGAAGTACAGGAGGGGCAGCTCCAGTTCCTATCCTAGTTTCAGTGTAAATGCTTATCTTAAAAACCTCCTCAGGCTAGAAGCTCCCTCTAGGGGTCATCTCATTTGTTTTCCTACCTTTAGAGACAAAACCTCTTTTTGTTTTTGCAATTATCAGGGTTCACAGCAGATAGTGCCCTTCCAGAAGTTGGTGTCGGTGGAATCTGTGTGTTCACTGCACAAATTCAGACACCCCCAGCTCACTCCCACTTGCTGTACCCATCACCATATTCCACTCCTGGCCAAGGTTACCATCTTTTCAGAGCTCAGCTGTTCGGCTTTCCAGTTTGGCTTTTTCGATGCTTATAATATCTTCCAGTCTGAGCATAAATCAAAGAAAGGACTTTGGCAGGGAAGCTTTGTAATATCTAAGCAAGAAATTGACAGCCACAAATAACTTTTCCCCTGGGTCACTTTCCCTGAGCAATGCTTTTCTAGAGTCTCCCCTAAGTTTCCCTTGCGGCCGAGCACTCTGTCATCTACTGAAAATACTGCCACATGCTGGCCAATCCCCTTCACGTGACCTGGGGCTGTTCAGAGAGCATCACTGTTCTTTATGAAGCATGGGTCTTGCACTGGAACAGAAAACATCAGTGTCTGACCCCTGTCTCACCCCAGCTTCACCAGTAGGGATAGAGGTCTAGGCACCACAAGTTTGGCTCCAGACTCCTTGGTAACTGCTAAGAACTAAGCAAGAATGTTCTATAGGAGTGTAGGGGTTTCATTAAGCCTCCAAATAAAATTACTCCTGGTAACTCTGTACAGGAAAAGAGTATGGGCCTTGGGGTCAGACTTCGAATTGAATACCAAACTCACCCTCGTATGTGCCCCGTTAAACTTATTCAGCCTCAGATTTCTTATCTGAGAAAGCCTACTTGTTACATTTAGTGTGAGGACCGTGTAAGGGATATGAAGTATTGAGCGTAATCCTCTTCCCCACAGGGAATAACCTGAACTCTCTCTACTCTTCTGTGAGAGGGGCTTCTTGCATCCCCATCTCTTTCTGTCTCTCGGCCTGTGGCTTAGCCTTAAGGGCATGTGATCAGCATATCTAGGGGAGGTCAGCTGGCCTTAAACATGCCTTTTCATAAGAATCCTACGCAGTGAAACTTCCTGGTGGATTAGCAGGGAGAAAGGAGGAAGCAAAAGAGAGAAAACTGTACTTCACTATTCTTGAATCTGTGGTGGAATATCTTATACATGTGGTTAAATACATGGGCTTTGGAGTCACATAGACCAACCTAAGCTTGGATTCCTGCTTGGCCAGGGGCCTTGGGCAAATTATTCAATCTCTCTCAGCCTCAGTTTCATCATCTCTGAAATGGAGAAAATATTGAATGGAGGTGAATGATATACACACCACAGGTGTGTAAATATTTAATGAGATAGTGTATGTTGAGCGCATATTAGGTGTTGCAGGCTATTAGCAATGGAAATTATTAACCCTGCCATCAGGGCATCTAGGTGGTAAAGAGTGGGTATCTTCCATGAGGCCTGAGATGGGGATGGGTTGCCAACTGTGTAAGTCTCGCTGAAGCTGCATTCCGCTCATCCATGAACACCAGCTTTTCCTCTTATTAGGGTCACAGGGTGAAATTGTTGGTTGTGATGACTGAGAGGATTACTCTGAGTCTGAGTTACTGGTCACACCAAAACTCTGAGGCTGTTTCCCCTTTTATTCTGTTGCCCTTTTTGGTGCATTGAGATGCGGAGTGGTGCTTGAAATAAAGGGTAAGAACTCAGCTCCAGGGGCTTCCTTGGTGGCTCAGTGGTTAAGAATCCGCCTGCCAACGCAGGGGATACGGGTTCGAGCCCTGGTCTAGGAAGATCCCACATGCCACGGAGCAACTAAGCCCGTGTGCCACAACTACTGAGCCTGCGCTCTAGAACCCACGAGCCACAACTACTGAGCCCTCGTGCCACAACTACTTACTGAGCCTGTGTGCCACAACTACTGAAGCCTGCACACCTAGAGCCCGTGCTCCGCAACAAGAGAAGCCACCGCAATGAGAAGCCCGCGCACCGCAACGAAGAGCAGTGCCCGCTCGCCACAACTAGAGAAAGCCCGCGTGCAGCAACAAAGACCCAACGCAGCCAAAAATAAAAATATAATAAAATAAAATTAAAAAAAAAAGAACTCAGCTCTACACTTGGAGGTATTAGAGCCGGGAATGGTGGGGAAATGCTCTTAGGGCCTCCGTGGAGGTCTCAGAGGTTCCCCATCTCTACCTCATTATTACACTTGTCTCTGCTTGCTCCCAACCACCCAACCCAGAGTGTGTGTCTCTCTTTCCCTTCCTCTCGCTTCTCTCCTCTCTGGCTACCCTTATCCTGGACTCTTCCTTTGTCAGCAAAGGAGACTGCATCTGATCTTACGTTGCTGTCCAAGAGCAGCTTTGGGGAGAGGGGCCTGTTCTCATCTCCTGGTTCTTTCCAGCCACAGGCGGGAACATGCAACAGCTATTATTCCCAACCAGCTGGAGCAACCAGGCCCAGGGCTGACTACTACTGGAGAGGCACTATGGAAACCATTATTATTCCATTTTATAGGTGAAGATACTGAGGCACGAGAGGTTAACTTACCCAAAGTCACAGAGCCAGTATTTGAGCCCAGGTAGTTTGACTCAAGAGCCCATGCTCTGCCATGACTCTGGCCTTTCCTCACGGCCACTCACCGTGTATACCAGGGAAATTTGGGGGCCCTAAGGCCTAAAATATCTGGTGCCTCTTTTTAAAGTCTTATGCAATTCAATTCTAACAGCAATGACCATAACAAACAAATGAATTCTTAGCCCTTGATTCAGCACGTCCACAGACGTCTCTGAAGAGCTGTGGCGCACCTGGCCCGCTAGTGGGAGCACTTTCACAATTGTCGTGGGCCCTGTGCCATGCCATGAGAGGATGTGGCCTGTAGTCCCTACCGTCTCCCTCCCAGCAGCAGCCCCTCTTTGTCATATTTAGCTAAAAGTTTGGTAAACTCATCTTCCCCTGAGTGCCACAACTGTTGGGTCGTGGTGTGTATGTACTCATTTGTGTACCTCTTTAGGAAATCTGGGATATTGAGAAAGGCCATCAAGAACTTTATTTGCAAGAAGGCTTAACAGAAGCCTTCTGGGAGAAAAGATGAGGGGATTTTCTGAGGCTGAGATTAGAGTCTAGAGACAGTAGGGCAATTCCAAAAGCCCTTGTGGCAGTAGGATCCATGAGACCAAAACCAGGAACAGGAATCCCTGGAGTCCTTGGCAGGGCAGGAGCATAGGGTCAGGGCCCACACCCCTACACAAGATCTCTGCCGGAGAAAACAAGAATTAACGGTTTAACCCTCTGTAACAGGGCTATCCAACAGAATTTTCTGTGATGATGGAAATATTCTATGTCTGTGTTGTTCAATATGGTAGCCACTAAGCACATGAAATGTGACACTTGGACTATAGCTAGGGGGGTTGAGGAACTGAATTTAAAAATTTTGTTTCCTATGAACTTACTTACATGAATTCAATTCTAACTATTGGAGGGTGCAGCTTTGTGACTTTCTGTACCGCCTTGGCACTCCTGGAGGTCAGGGACCAGTTAGAAAAGGTGGTTACGGATGTTCAGGAGGGGAACGGCCATTCGGGGCCCTCAGCCTTTAGCTGAAATTGTTAAAATATATATGTTACCCTGGAAAGAATATGGGCACTAAAGTCAGACAGACCTAGGTTTGAATCCTGGCTCTTCCATTTATTAGCCTTATGACCTTGGGCAAGTTTCCTTTAAACATTTAGATTCAGATTCAGCCTCTGTAAAACAGGGACAATAATACCTATGTGGTCATCTCTTCCTCCATAAGGTCTGTAGGGCTTGCTTCATTCAGTCATTCATTCATTCCACAAATATCTGTTGTAACCCTCTATGGTCATGCCTTGTGCTGTGAACAAGGCCCTCCTGAACGTTGTTGCCTAGGGTGGGGTCTATCAAACGGTGAAATAGTAAAAGATGTAGCTGAGAGAAGGTTGTGAGGATTAAACTGGACAACAATTGTAAAGTTGTTCAGACTTTACAATTGTTAAAGATCAACTCTGTTGATCAGAGTTGTTCACACTCGGGAATTCCATGGCAGTGAATTAGGACTCAGCGCTTTCACTGCCAGGAGCCCGGGTTTGATCCCTGGTCAGGGAACTGAGATCCCACAAGCCCCACGGTGCGGCCAAAAGAAATGTGGTCCCAGAAGAGCAGCATTAGCAGAACCTGGAAACTTAAAAAAAAAAGAGTTGTTCACTCTCAAATGCCCATCCGTTCTCTTCTGGCACTGTGCTCCTCCCCTGCTGGGGTTCCTCACCGCTGCCCCAGGCCCTGTCTCTACTTCCTGGCTGTTCACACCGAAAGGAGACAAAACTGTCACCATCCTCTGCCAGAACTGGGTGTGTCCCTCACACCAAGCCAGAAAACAAATGATCAGGATGGGTATATCTTCATCCTGCTAGGTCTCTAGCCATATCCTGAAGACTTGAAAAGGACAAGAAACACACCCAAGTACCTCACCTCACCCCAACAGACATGCTGGGAAGAGGCCCTACCTCTGGGAGGGTCCAGTCCAGGAAGCATTGGAGATGCAGCCTATTCTTCCCTTGTCTGGGTGTCCAGGGTGTTGCTGGAGACCTGGATGCCAGAGCTTCACGTCCTGGGGTAAGTTGGGGTGGGACACAGAGACTCCAACCCAACCCCGAAATAGGAGCCAGAGAGGCGGGAAGGAGAGGGTGGTGGACTGCCCACCTGCCCGCCCTACCCGCTCCCTCAGGGCAGTGCTAGCTAGAGGGTTAGGCTTCTTTCCTCCTGACAGCTTGAGTGTCACTTTGACCTCAGGGCACATTCCAGAATGAGGCCACAGACAAGAATAGGACCCAGGAACCCTGCCTATATTAATCACACACTTCCAGAGAAGGAGGGAGACTTCAGACTCCTTGGGCAGGTAGGAGGAGGAGGAGGAGACAGTATCAGGAAGTGGAGCTGGGCAAAAGGAAGGAAGACCCCAAAGGAGCCCCTTCACAGCCTTGTGGTCTCCAGTGCACCGCGTGACCCTTGGTCCCAGGACCATTTGTTCATCCAGCGAATCCCTCTGGAGCTCTGCGACCTGGGCCCACAGGCCTCCCAGAGCCCTAAGCAGTGACCCTGGCCGGGGATCAGTGCGAGTGCAGAGGGAGATGGAGGCTTGGAGAAGAGTGTGCAGCCTGGGCACAGCGGAGGCGCCCCAAGGAGCTGAGTCTTGAAGGATGAGCAGGTTCAGGAATCTAGGCCGTGACTGCTCACGCGTGTGACAGAAATACTGTGTGACACGTAACCTCACACGCATGGGGTGGTGTGCATGTGTCTGACGGAAGACAGGCTCTTTGGAGACATTTGGGGTCCTGATAGGATTCCACACTGCCCAGCCCAGAGCCGTGTGTGTGTGTGTGTGTGTGTGTGTGTGTGTGTGTGCGTGCGTGCGTATGTGTGACATGCTGGGAGAAATAGCATAGCACGAGCATTAAGAGCCTGGAAGTCAGACTGCTTAGGTTCAAATCCCGGCTCTGCCACTTAGCGGCTGGGTGATCTTGGGCAAAGCTTCTTGTCTCCTCTGGCCTCAGTTTTCCCACCTACAAAATAGCATTCTGTCTCCCACAGGCGTGACGGAGCTGACAAGAGATGACATCCAGTACCTGCCCTGCAGTAAGCGCCCACTCAATGTTGGTGTTATAGCAGGATGGTGGGGCACAGGGCGCTGTCCTCAGTCTGAGGAAATGGCCATGTAGCTGTATTTATTCGCCCCCTTCACTCCTCAGGTTCCGACCCCGGTCCCTGCTCTCTGGCCCCACTGTCCAGGGGTGACATCAGACTATGGAGCAGCGTGTCCTAGGAGGCTGGAGGGGCTGGGGGACGCGGAGGGTGGAAAAAGCCAAGCTGTCCTGCCCCTGTCTTGTCCTCCTCCAAGCGGAGGCCTCAGGGCTCGTCTGGAGACAGCCGGCACCAGAACAAGCCTCTGAAGGCAAACAGAGAGATGGGCTAGAGGCGGAGGAGGGTGGAGAGAGGGGGAGCCAACAGATGCAAGCAGGGGAGGAGTGAGCCCCCAGCGACAGGAAAGCAGGTGAGTCTGACCTCGACCTGAAGGAGGGCTTGATCCCCCTATATCCGGGGGCCAAATCTCCCAGACTGGGTAGGCTGGCCTCCCTAGGTCACCTGGCAACCAGGCCCTGGGAATTCAGTTCAGCCTGCACTCAGCACCTCCCAGAAGTCAGTTACTATGTAAGGCCTGGGTGACAGAGGGAGACACAGACTTGGTTTCAAGGACAGAAAATAAATGCCATGTGGCAGGTCCACAACGATCATTGATACTACATCACCCTTTCCCCAAGTACCCATATTTTCCAAATCCCAAATCAACCTATGCGGGGTGGTCAGTTTGGGATGTACTCTGAGCAGCAGAATACAATATTTGAAGCTGCGTGGTCACTGAGCCTGTGAAACCTGAGGTCTGGATGGAAGGGCGAGGGGAGGAGAGCAGGGAGGAGTGAGGGGAGGAGAGCAGTCCTGGGGGAGTGAGGGGAGGAGAGCAGGGAAGAGTGAGGGGAGGAGAGCAGGGAGGAGTGAGGGGAGGAGAGCAGGGAAGAGTGAGGGGAGGAGAGCAGTCCTGGGGGAGTGAGGGGAGGAGAGCAGGGAGGAGTGAGGGGAGGAGAGCAGTCCTGGGGGAGTGAGGGGAGGAGAGCAGGGAGGAGTGAGGGGAGGAGAGCAGGGAGGAGTGAGGGGAGGAGAGCAGGGAGGAGTGAGGGGAGGAGAGCGGGGAGGAGTGAGGGGAGGAGAGCAGTCCTGGGGGAGTGCCCTCAGCCAGGGAGCTGCTGAGGGCGCAGAGGGCGCCCAGGGGCAGCCATCTGTGCCAGGTTCTGTTTCCTAGGCTTTTCAGCCTGACACAGTTAATAGGGTCGAGCACCCCAAGTCTCCATGAAGTGCTCTGTCTTACAGATGAGGAAACTGAGGCTCAGAGAGATGGCGGATACGTGTCAGAGCCCAAATTCAGCCCTAGGTGGGTCTGACTCCCCAGGCTGGGCCTTCCCACCCTGCCAAGCTGGGGATGGAGTGTGACAGGGGCCCCAAGTCTGCAGCTGTGTGTGGGCAGTGCCTGAGATCAGATCCCCTGAACCTGACACCTCCACCAGGTCGTCACAGGGCTCAGCCCCACATCTATGCAAGTGGAGGGAAGAGGGGAGGTGACAGGTGCTGGCATGTGGACACTTGCCCCCTCGGGCTCTAAGGTGATGTGCTATTTATTGGGGCACCTCAGCCTAGAAGCAGGTGCAATAGTGTGTCCCCACTCTGAGGGAAGGTAAGGACTCACTCCCTGGTTCCTGGACCTGAAAGGGGCAGGGCCTGCGGCTGGTGCTCACACCTTCTTGTTTAAGTTCTGTGCTCAGCATTTTCCCAGTGGTGACTTGAGAAGCTCCCACGCCTCTGGCCTCTCTTATCTCTCAGGGAGGAGCTTGTGTTCTCCATCCCGGCCCCTCCTTATTGCAGGGAATTATCTCTAAGGAGGGATTGACCCGGGCTGGGCTGGGCTGGGCCTGGATTCCTCCTTGGAGCTATGGCCTGGGAAGACCAGGGAAGTGAACAGGGGTCAGGTGTCCCTCGTGCTTAGCTGGCTCCCAGCCTAGGGGACAGACAAGCTGGGAGCACGCCCTGGCTGAAAGCTCCTGAACCCATCTCTGGGGAGGGGAGCAGCCAGGAACCCCTGGCAAAGGTGCTGCTGCCTCAGCCTGGGAACCCAGCCACGTACGTGCTCTGAGCACCCAGGGCTTTGGGACCAAGCCTCACGCAGAGGCCCCCTAGGGAGTAACAGCTGGACAGCATGGCCCCCTGACCACTCCTGTCTCTTCCACCTTTGTGCCCCTGAACTGATCATCAGCGTTGGGGTCTGGAGTCTGCCCTGGCCCACCGTGCTGTTGTGATGGGGCATGGGACCGAGATATGAGGCAGAACACCTGGGCCTACACCCTGTGCCTTCCTGCCCGTGTTCCTGGGTGAGTTACCTGGCCTCTCTGGCCTCAGCTCTCCTGTGCCTAATGTACAGAGCTGGGGTGGGCGCCGCAGTAAGGAGTCGTAGAGCTGCAAAGTGCACCAAATGTTAGCAGTGTCCCTTTATCACCTAAACAGGATCCAGATGGCCAGACTAACCCCCCCACCCCCCAACTCCCCCCCAACCACCAGGTCACCAAAGAAACGACACTACCCACCCCCACCGTCCCGCCCACACATTAGCCCAAACGAATCACACAAGAAGGGCTGTTGATACTACGAGCTTTTAATTGGTATCTTTCCCCCTACATTTGAGGAAGAAATGAAAATGCCCCACAAATACCTTCTTCAGCTAGGGAGGGGCATGGACAGAATGAAGGGCTGAGGAGGGAATGGGGGTAGAGGAAGAGCTGACGGTGGGTTTCCCCAAAGCTTTATCTAGTGGTGTGGTGGCAGACCTGCACAGGAGGTCCAGAAACAGAAGTCACCAACAAGCTGCCGCATACCCAAACCAGCCCTCCCAGGCCACACCTAGAGCCTCTCTCCAGGTCCCTGCAGCTCCCAAGGCCACCACCAGATGGGAGCATCGAGCCACATTCCTTTTCCTTCCCAGGCCTGCCTCCCCTCTTCCCTCCTTTCTTATTCCCTCACCAACCCCCTTCCCTGCCTGCTTTTCCTCTTTATTTCTCTTCCCACCAAAACAGATCCTGGGGCTTCTATCTGCTTTATGTCCAAGGAAGCCAGTGGCAGCTGAAAGCACGCTGTCTGTTAAAAATGGGATTTTTGACAGCAGGGAGAGCCAGCCATTGGTCTGCTTCTGGGGGAGCCCTGGGATCTGGACATTTGTGTTCAGTCACTATGAGCTGGGCAGTGACTAACATCTCTCTGTGGTCCTAGCATCTGGCACCCAGGAAGTGTTCAGAAAATGTCCACTGAGTTGGATTGAACAGAACTGAATCAATAAATCAACAATCAATAAACCAATCAATAAAGCCCAGGGAGAAGAAACATGAGAAACATGTATTCTTCACCACATGTGCTGTGGTGGCCTCAGAGACTGCCAGGCCAACTTGACCGAAGCACAGGCTGACCACCACCCAAAGGCACCTGCCCGGCAGCCTCCACTCAGGGCAAACCTCCTGCTTCTCACTTCCCGCAATCCCCACCATGAAGTGGTTTCTGCCCATAGCGCTCTGGGAGGCTGTGGGAAATTTGTCCAATCAGTTCCTGGGCCCTCCTTTCTATCCCCACCTACTTCTTTTGCAAACCACTTCATTCAACTATTCCTGTGACCATCATGCAGCCTCCATCTCTAGAATCCTGGCTGGGAGGCTGGCTAGGGGCAGGGAGGCTGGGAGAGCCAGGGGAGGGAGTGGCCAGCCAAGAGAAGATAAGAAGGCCAGAGCAGACTGGTCATCAGGAATAAGCTGCAGGTGTCTGTTGACTTCTCCTTTGGTCCCCCACAGCTAAAAAAGACACGGACCCCTCTTTATTGAACTCAAAGAATAGAAGTTGATCTAAGACCCTCGGGTGGCTTTTTTCTTTTCTTTTCTTTTTTTTAACATCTTTATTGGACTATAATTGCTTTACAATGGTGCATTAGTTTCTGCTGTATGACAAAGTGAATCAGCTATACATAAACATATATCCCCATATCTCCTCCCTCTTGTGTCTCCCTCCCACCCTCCCCATCCCACTAGGTGGTCACAAAGCACTGAGCTGATCTCCCTGTGCTATGCGGCTGCTTCCCACTAGCTAGCTGTTTTACATTTGGTAGTGTATATATTTCCATGCGGTGGCTTTTTTCTGATGCGTTGATTGATATTCCCCTGCTGGCCTAAGACCATCTAATCTGACCTTGCCCAGTTTGCCGACTGAGGGGTGCTGGGGATGGGTCAATGGAAGAGGGTCAGGGACAGGACTGGGGAGGGGCGGAGGGCCTCACTGCAAGCCTGGGAACTCCTTGAGGACGTCACAGGTTTTCTTGTGCATGACCTCGCGCAGCTTCCGAACCCGCCGGGTGCTCGAGGCTCCCACGAAGCTGTCGGGCCGCAGCATGGCCATGCCGCCGTCCACCTCACCCATGATGATGAGTGGCGTCTCGCCCACCGTCACATTGGGGCAGGGGCAGGTCCAGTCCACGTGGAGCAGAGTGACCTCCAGCGGCTCCCGGCCCAGGAACTTGAGGCCCATCTTCTCGTCCTTTAGGACCTCGTCCACAGTCACCAGGGCGCGACCTGAGTCGGGCTCCTCTGTCAGCTCAGAGATCCGGCCCAAGATGACAAAGTCGCTCCGACAGAAGCTGGTGACGAGCTTCTGCCTTGGCTTGCAGGCCCGGCAGCGCTGGTTCCCCCGAGGGAAGGGGCAGGACTCCTCGCAGGCCTCGCGGCTCTCAAAGTTGTTGCCGTTGCCCTCGCAGCCGCCGTAGACGAAGGACTGGCACTGGCCCGTCTGGCTGTTGTAGGCCCAGCGGGGCTCGTAGGCCTTGCAGGGCCCCTGCAGGGCGGGCAGGCTGCACACGGCCAGCGGCCCGCTCACGCAGGCCAGCATGCAGGCCTCGTAGGTCTCAAAGTGGTTGCGGTTGCGGTGGCAGTGGCCGAAGGTGAAGGTCAGGCAGTTGTTGGCCTGGGCATCGAAGTGCCAGCGGGTCTGCTCCTCGCCGCAGTCCTCGCTGTCGGGGGGCTTCAGGCACTCGGCTGCGGGGAAGGCTGTACCGTTCGGGCTGCTCTCCTCGGTGGCCGAAGGCCGACCCCCCCGGACCACCGACAGCGGGAAGTCAGCACGCAGGACGCCGGCGGCGTTGCGGGCCGTGCAGGTGTAGATGCCGGCGTCCTGGGGCTGGGCGCTGTAGATGACCAGCTGGGCGATGTTGGTGACCGCCACGTTGCCGCGCACGTGGTTGGGCCTCATGACCACGTTCTCCCGATCCTCCAGCTGCTTCTCCCAGGTGATCTCGGGCCGGGGCCGGCCCACCACGTCACAAAGGAAGCTCACTGTCTCACCCACAGTGACCGACTGGTGCGCGGGGTGGTTGAGCAGAGCTGGGGCCGCTGTGTCCAGCCCAGGGGTCTCTGGGGAGGCCGTGGTGGGGTGCACGGTGGTCTCGGGTGGCGGGGGGCTGGTGTTGGGCCAGGTGAAGTGATAGCGGCAGGTGACGACAGCCAGTGTGATGCCCTTGGAGCAGGCCTCGGCGTCCATGTAGCAGCGGTTATAGTAGGTGAGGCCGTCGGAGGCACAGGTGAAACTGGGCTCCTTCTCACAGCGGTCTCTGCACTTGCACACGGGCTGGCCGTCCCAGATGTCACATTCGGAGCCCTGCTGCAGACACATGAAATGGTCGCACGTGGCCTCCTTGGGCATGCCCACGGGGCCCTTCTTCCCCTTCACGTCCATGTAGCGGGCCGCCACACAGCTCTTGGTCCCACACACATTGGGGCAGCACTTCTCATAGGTCTCACACTCCTGGGGAGAGCCAGATGGAGAGGTCTGAGCAAGGAGGAGAAGGAAGAGAACACAGGCTTCCCCCCACCCTCCCCCATGGTCTCCAGGGAAGGGAACAAATATGTGCTCACCTACCATGAGAAAACCATTTCGATAATAATAATAGCTAATGTACTCATAGCACCCACTATTTGCCCAGCCTTCTTCTAAGAACATTTATATCTGTCAGCTTATCTAATGCTCATCACAATGGGTACAACCATCATTCTCACTTCACAGGTAATGATAACTGAGGCACAGAGAGACTAGGTAACTTGCCCAAGGTCACACAGCTAGCAGTGTGGGAAGAGGAAGGTCACATACTGTAAGAGGGAAAGTCTTCCTACTACCATGAGATGAGATGAGGATGCAGAAACTAAGGGAGGTGACGCTCAAGTCCACAGAGCTGGGAAGTGGTGGGAAAGGGCTTCAAGCTCCAGGTGGATGGGACTCTGATGAGGTATTTTTCTTCTACATCATATCGTTACCAGGATGAGGTGTCGAATGGAACAAACGAGCCTGCCGTTTTGTCTCTTCCAATAGGGATGCCCTGGCCAAATGCTAAGAAGGAAAAGTCGGACACCACTGGGACAGCTGTTCAAGGCTGTCCACATACACATTAGGAACAGCAGCTCTGATGCTGGCCAATGTTCATCCAAAGCCTAGAAGAAGGGCAGGCAGGACAGGCCCAGGACACCAGGTCTGGCCACTGTGGGCTGTGCCAGTTCCAACCTGTGGGACATTGCACGGGGAAATCAACAGGGAAAAAAGTCCCTTTGTGTGGCAAAGGTCAGCAAGGCCTTCAGCGAGGACTTGCCAGGCTGTAATTCCCTCTGATTCTCTGTGGAGCCACATACCGCATTAGTTTAATTCCTCGAAATTAGCAACATGCTCTGGGGCTGACACAAACAAGGATTTCACATGGTGTTTTCGCTGGGATGTGGGCAATGCCCCTAATCCTGAGCCCTGGTCGTGGCTCTGTGAGCTGCTCCCCACCAGGGCTGGCCTCATGCGGCTCCAACTTTCCCTTCAGCCCCTCCGACATTCCACATCAACTAAGGGCTACGTGGAGGCTGCCTGCTCGACTTGTTTACTGTTTTCCCCTCTTGGCTCAGAATGGGGACTTTGTTTTGCAGCCCTTGCTTGGCATAGGCTTCTAGGCCACACCAGGGAGGCTCTGGGACAGGGATGGACAGATCTCAGAGCTGGGGTCTGAAGGAGAGGGACCCAGTGAGAGGGTGAGGGCGGAGGGGGCTGAGCAGCAGAGAACCTGCTCCTTGCCGGAGGGTCTTTCAATTCCTTAAAGACTCTGGCCCCGGAAGCTCCTGCAGGACTCAGAGGTCCAAGAAAGGCTGGGTCCTTGGGGACCAGGGGAAGGTATTTCTGGGTACAGAAAACCTGGAGGGAATTTTTAGAACAGTTTTTGCTTAAGGGCTCAGAACATACCCATAGGCTGTCTATATCCCCAACCCCATGGAGATGCCTTCTCCCCAAGACACACAAAATCAGCAAGAGTCTCACTGTCTCCAAGCTCCACCTGATTTATCAGGCCAGCCTGTGCCAGTGAAACAGCCTTGCCTGCAAATGCAGCCAACTAACAGCATGACCTCAGCCGGAGGGGAACGCTCTGCCACCCTTCCCTAGTCCTTACCTTCCTCTCCCTCGGCTCCCCCACTGCTCCCTGCCAGTGAGAGGCCTGGATTGTCCCGTGGGCACTGTGAGGGGCAGGCCGCTCTCCCCAGGGCCAGCCTATGCTCTCGTAGGTTACATGCATTCGGCAGAGGGAGCAAGCATCATGGTCTCCCGTGGTCCCTGGTGATGACCAACCCAGCCCGAGCCCCAGGAGCTGCCAGACTGGCAGGACGTATCTCTGCCCAGGCAGGTGCCAGGTACTAGCAGGCTCTTCACGCCAGGGGAAGTGACAGGAACAGCCCTTGGACTCAGGAGCTGGGAGGGCATTGCCCTAGAACCAGGCCTGCCCTGAGTGCTGGGAGGCTCGAGGGATTTGGCAGGTTGAAAGCTAGTCTACGTGCCCCCTACGGATACCCAGAGAGTCTATTCAGATCCACTCCTGCCCACCCTCCCCATCAGCCTGCTCTGATCTCAGGGTCAGGGTCCAAAGCCCCGGGGAAGTGGCCCAGAGGCCGGATGAAGCCTCAGCTTTGTGGTCAGATGGATGCGGGGTCCAGGCCCAGCCTCCCCTCCCTGGCCACGGAGCCTTGTGCTGCTCACTGCAGGGTCCTGAGTTCCACTCTCACCTGTCGACAGGCTGCGGGTGGGTCATGCCAATCTCTCTGATGTGCCTGGCATAGTGCTGGCTCAGAGCAGCCCTCAGCAGACATGAGACCAGGAATCCAACGATTCCCAGTCCCTGAGAAACTCTGACCTCACGCCCACCTCTTCTTCCAGGCCTCGAAGTTAGACAGACATCACACCCTGTTTATCTCCATGTGGCCCGGGGCTGGGCTCCTCCACGTTGCAAGTCGTTCCCACCACCCAGCTCCCCCTCTCCCTCACTAGCAAGACCGCGTGGCCCATCTCAGGCTTCCGGATTCACACTCACCTGGTCCGTCTCACACTCCCGCTTGCAGGTGCTCTGGGCATCCACCCAGAGGTTGGGGTTCATGTCGTTGGGGCAGATGCCAGCGTGAGAGTATCGGGCGGGCGGCAGGGCCAGGCCTCGCGGGGGCACCCCGAGCAGCAGCAGGAGCAGCGCTGCCATCTGCCCCCAGCGGGACCGGGAACAGCAGCACCCCGGGGCCCGCATGGTGAGGTCTGCGGCGCCCAGAGACCTCCCCTGAGGTGGCGCCAGGGCTGGGGCCCCCAGGGCCTCGTGCTCCTCGGGGGCTGCGGACACCTGCCCTGCCCACCCCAGCGGGCCTCCTCGCCGCTGCTGGGGCTGCAGCTGCCGAGGCTGCCTCCACCAACTCCGTGGAGCCCGCCGGGCTGTGCGGCCTCAGATGAAGGGGGTTCCCTCTCCGGAGTGTGCGGGGAGAGAAGCTGCACAGGGGCCAGAGCCTGGATTTATGTCCTGGGCGCGCCACCCGACTGGGAGCAAGCTAACCTGACGCCTGTCACAGGCAGGCTGCCGGCTCCTCTGTCCTGTGGCTGATCACAGACTTGTTGCAGAAGAGGAAAAAAAAGCTGGAAGCAGTTTAGGCGGCGTATCTGGCACGGTGGGACACCTGCTTGTTTTTGACTCCAGGAGGCCTTTAACCCCTTCAGGGGCCAGAAATGGCATGTGCTTTGGGGGAGCTGGCTCCGGGACACGCAAGCTCACTGTACTCCACGAAGAGGCTTGCTTCCCTTCCCCCCACCTCTCGGCCGGGCCCCCTCCTCCCCTTGGCCACCTCCGAAGAACACACGCTCGCTTGTTACGAGGAGGGACCTGCAGCCGCAGGCTTAGCATCGCCGGCCCGATAGTGCATCTGAGAGCAAATGACGTGGAAAAACAACAAGTTCACGGCCATTCCAGGGCGGGCCTGAGCAGCCTGTGCTGTGTAAGCTGACTCCCACCCCAGCACCAGGTCCCAGGGTGGGGGGCGTGCGGACAGCTCCCTATCTCTCTGTCCCGGCAGTTTGCCTCTCAAGTTCCAACTTCGGGGAATTTTCCCCAAATCATTCCAGAGACACATACCAGATATGCTCCGGCTCCCCCGGCTCCGGGACGTATCACATTCCTGCTCCTCGACTGACACACTCCCGGCTCCAAGAGAACCTATGTGGTCACAGTGTCTTGGGACGGTGCTGGGCAGCCGAGCTGCCTCGCTAACGACCATGAAGGCTGCACTCAGGGAGTGTCAGTCAGCTCTCATCCCCCCCGATTTACGAAGGAGAAGGTCACCCCCAGTGAGCAGCGGTAGGAAGACTAATTGCTGATATTTACTGGGGCTTTAATGTGTGCCAGGCTGTGTGTATTGTCTCATTTAATCCTCACAACAAACTGTACCATCATTTTAGATTTGAGGAAAAGACACACAGAGAGGGTAAGCAACTTGCCCCGTGTCACACAGCTACGTGACCCCACCATTAATGAGGGACACCAGCTTGTGGGGCCTTTGGAGAGCACCCCTCCCCACCCAGGTGTCAAAACTGCTGTCAATGGGCAGCCCCAACTCTGGTCTTTACAGGCTGGACAAGCAGTTTGTGAAACATCAAGGGCTATATCTGTGGAGGGGACAGGAAAAGAGCCAGAACCTGCCATGGAATGGGGAAGAGAGAGATACCTTTTCAAGACCAACTGCAAAGGATTTGGGGAGCAGTAACCAAGCTGCTATGTCCTAGGGGCAGTTGATGGGGCGGGGCCCCAGTTATTTCACAGATGGGGAAACTGAGTGCCGAGCCCTGACCCGCTCTCCCCCTCCGGCTAGACCTCACCCTCCAGTTGGCCTGTGGAAGGGCAGCGACCCTCTTTCCACCCTGCAGACTTTGCTTCTTCCTCGTGGGCGGCGTGTTGCCTCCTCCCTGCCTGAGCCAATTCCTTCCCGTCGTGTGGGTCATTCTGCAAGATCTGTCTTTTCTGCTTATGTCAAAGAGTTAATGAAGGGTGTCAGATCCTAATCCCCTAAATTATTGGAATAAACTTCCCTCCGAGGCCGGTCCCAGTAATGAAGCCAGACAGCGGGCGGCGCCGGCTGCTTTGAATTCCCTGTAATTTCATAAACCCGTGTTCCAGCTGCTCAGAGCCGGGCCTCTGCACAGCACTTGATGAACGTGGTTTGTGCAGTCTCCTTTGATATCACAAAGGGAAATGGACAGTGACACATTTCTGAGCAGGACTTAGAAAAATTGTCACAGCCCCATTACGTGAGACAGGTATCTGGGGAGAGGAGGCTGATTTCTGGGGAGTCACTTGAGACCGTTAGGAAGGGGGGGGGAGCAGGGAGGGGTACAGACCAGAGGTGAGGGGGGGAGTCGGAAAAGCAGGGAACCTGGTCCATCCTACCCGATCCTCTGCGCAGTTTGGTCCTGTCGAGAGCCATGGGTCTCTCCCTGCCCGGGCCCCACGCCTGGCCATTCTGCTCTGAGAACTCTCAAAACAGCACTGGGGAAGAAGGGGCCCTAGAACACTCAGCTCTCCCGCTCAGCCCTTCCAAGTCTCCCACCAAAACACAGCTCAGAATAATAAATAACATCTGATCAGGGCTTGGCGCCTACACAGCACTTTCACCTACATCGTCACGCTGACCCTCACGCCAGCCCCGGAGGGAGAGAGAGGAAACCGAGTCACAGAGAGGTTAGGTGGGGCTGCCTGGGGCCCCCGAGGCTCACGCCTCCCCTCTCTGACCCCTGTCCTGTGCTCTTCACACAACCCCGTGCAAGCTTCCGGCCCCTCCAGAAAGGCCCCCGCTGGCTGCCCCACCAGCCCAGCTTGTTTATAAGCTGTTCTAGGAGTGCTTTGAAGTCTCCTCCTCCTGGGCCCTCCCTCCCACGGTCCCTGGATCTGGCTCCCTCTGACTCTGTCTCCCTCACACTCTTCTCTGGATGGTGGCATGGAACCCACGCTCACCAACTCCCCGGGACCAAAGGAGGGCTCAGCTGTCCGTTCCCACCTACGCAGGCCTCTGGGGAATGGAGATGGGCTGGGTCAGCCTGAGCAGGGGCCTGAACTTGGGGGTCTCCCCTGCTTTTCACCCTCCTCAAGGACATCAGGCACAGCTCCGTCAGGGAGAGGGCTGGGTCCTGACCTCGTCTCAGAAGAGCCCCACCACTGTGGGAGGGCAGAGGGCCCATGGACCCTTCACACCCTCCAGGATGGGTTCAAGGCCTACTCTAGGTGCAGCCAGTAGAAAGTCACCCAGGACAGTGAACTCTGGGTGACCCTTGACCCCAGGTTCACCATTAGCCGAACAACTCCGGAACCACTAGAGTATTGACAGCACACTGACACTGCTTCCTAAATGGGCCAGGTCTCTCCCCTCCAGACACTTCAGCCATAAACGTGGTGGAGACCCCTGGAGATCCACAGGGACAGCGTCTCAGATGCCACGTCCCTCGTGCACAGACCAAACCTCTTACCTTTTGAAGCGTCTCCTCCCTCTCCTTTCTTGATGTTTTTTAGAGCACCTACTATGTGCTAAGTTGTGGGTACACAAGGATAGATGGCAGTCCTCATCCACAGAGAGGACACAGTCTTGGCCAGAAAACAAACATGCAAAAGCATAAGAGTAGTATTCGCTGTCTTAGGGGTCCTTACACGTGCCGGGGAGCAGAGAGGAGGGAGAGGCCTGGGGTGGCGGTTGTGCAAATGTGACGCGGGCTGGGTCTTGAGGCCTGAGCAGGACCCTGTTTCCTACACTTCTCCAGGGACAAGCCTGGCCCACAGCACGCCTCCTCAGCCAAGGCCCTCCCTCCTGGAGTGCAGGCCTCCAGAAACAGAGGTGAGAGGGAAGTACATGGGTTTAGGAGACAGGGTGGGGGTGGGAGCTGCAGGTCTGGCTTCTGATTGGAGTGGCCCTAGTGAAGTCAAAGACCAGCCCATTCTGGTCCATCCTGCTTGGGCCCCCAGACCTGAGACAGCCACACTTTCACCCAGATGGATGGGGGAGGCCAACCCCCTGGGAACCTCCCTGCCCTGATGCTGGTTATTTACACGTATGTGGGGAGGAGGAAAGATTTGAGGAGCAGGAATTGGGGTGTTAGGGAGAAGGAAGTCCTTAGCGATGGTGCTTAGATGGGTTCTCAGAAGGCCGGGCAGCCTTGGCTAAGGCGGTGATTAGTCAGAGCCAAGCCAGGGAGTTCAATAAAGCCGGCGGCTCATTACCCAGCTGGGGACCCCCTGCCCGAGCAGCCCAGGGCCTGGGTTACATTACAGGGCTGTGTGAACTCTCCCCTCGGAGTGAGACTACACCGGCCTTGGAATAATTATGGGGCCTCAGCAGATGGTGGAGGCGGACGGGGGAGACCTTCAGCTGTGGGACACGTGACCTGTCAGCATCTGTGCAGAGCAGGACATGGGAGGGTCCACGCTGGGCCTCGGGGGAGGCAGCACTGAATCAAGGTCTGAGAATGACGGAGTTGGCCGTGGCAGGGCCTAGCCAGTGCTCTGGGCCAGCCAGGCCTCCTTTACAGCCCTGCCCAGGCCAGGGGGCCTGCTGGTGGGACCAAGTCCCTGGAAGCTTGAGTGCCAGCGTCTAAACGGATCCGTGTGTCATGCCGCAAGGGCAGGAGACACATCTTCTGGCACCTGTGAGTCTTTGTATGCCTTCCTGGAGCAGGCGGACGTCAAGGCACTCGGGGATTTCAGCCACCTCACCAGGAGGCTCCATGGTGCCGAGGCTGAGCACCGTGCAAGGAGTCGGAGGACCCCCTCAGCACCCCACCTGAGGCCCCTTCCCACTCCCTCCTCTGTGATCCCATGTCCCGAGACTCCTCCAGCTCTGCCTTGACGAAACTGGCTTCAAATATCCTCCGGCAGCTCTCAGCCAAGACAAACACGGAGGGAAGAAGACGGAAGGCCGCGGGGCTCCACCTCTCCACGCTGCTGGGGAGAACGAGGGCCTGGGGGTCCAGCAGGAAGACTAAAATGGGGCTTGGCCCCCCTCCCGCTCAGGCCTCCCCTACCATAGAATCTTCCTCTGGCTACTCAGCTCTCCTCACTCCCAAGCTCTCTGCCTCACTGTTTCCTCCTTTTGGATGAGAGAGGAGTGAGGAGGTCCCAGACTTGGGTCTCCCTGCTCACCCACACGCTGCTGAGCCAAGAAGGACATGTTCTCCAGAACCAAATGCAACCCTAGTACCCATTCCAACAGCACAAAATGTGCAGTGACCAAGAAACAGGCCTTTTCCTGACTGACCATTATTGCAAGACCTCTGGCTTAAAGATGACTTCCCCACGTTCATGATGCAGGCCAAGCATTTAGCATGGACCACCACGAACTTCCACTTCAGTTTACTTCTCCAGTCTTATCGTTGCTCCCCTTTCTCTCAAATTTTGGAAGCTGCCACGTTGCTCTTTCGATCTTTAAAATCTTCACACAGGCTTTCCCTTTAGTCCTTGCCGTGGACGCCCTCCCTTCCCCTGGCTGGTTCCATCTTCTCCTGGCCAACTGCTTCCCAACCTGTCTTAGAAGCTGCACCTTCCAGGAGGCTTTCCTGACCTCAGAGGCTGAGGGAGGCCCAAGTCAGCTTGGGGGTTCCTGGTATAGTTTTAAAATGAAAAAGCAAAACCAAAACTGGGATACAGGGCTTCCCTGGTGGCGCAGTGGTTGAGAGTCTGCCTGCCAATGCAGGGGACGCGGGTTTGAGTCCTGGTCTGGGAAGATCCCACGTGCCGCGGAGCAACTAGGCCCGTGAGCCACAATTACTGAGCCTGCGCGTCTGGAGCCTGTGCTCCGCAACAAGAGAGGCCGCGATAGTGAGAGGCCCGCGCACTGCGATGAAGAGTGGCCCCCGCTTGCCACAACTGGAGAAAGCCCTCGCACAGAAACGAAGACCCAATGCAGCCATAAATAAATAAAAATTTAAATTTATAAAAAAAAAAAAACAAAAAAACTGGGATACAAAACCTGTGGCAATGTTTAAATATTTGACCTGGTCAGGACGTGTGTCTGTGCCTGTGTAAATGGTAAACTGGTTTGGATGATAATGTCAAAAATCCGCATTTGATGGGGGGAGGGATAAATTAGGAGTATGGGATTAACAGATACACATTACCACATAGAAAATAGATATACAACAAGGATTTACTGATTAGCACAGGAAACTACATTCAATATCTTGTAATAACCTATAATGGAAAATAATCCGAAAAAAGAATATATATATATAAAATGAATCACTTTGCTGTACCCCTGAAACTAACACAATACTGTGAATCAACTATACTACAATTTTTTAAAAAAAAAAAATCCATACAATGGAATATTACTCAGCCATAAAAAGGAACGAAATAGTGCCATTTGCAGAGATGTGGATGGACCTAGATATTGTCATACAGAGTGAAGTAAGTCAGAAAGAGAAAAACAAATATCGTATAATATTGCTTATATGTGGAATCTAGAAAAATGGTAGAGATGAACTTATTTGCAAAACAGAAATAGAGTCACAGATGTAGAGAACAAACTTATGGTTACCAAGGCGGGAAGCGGCTGGGTGGCATGAATTGAGAGATTAGGACTGACATATATACACTACTATGTATAAAACAGATAACTAATGAGAACCTACTGTATAGCACAGGGAACTCTATTCAGTGCTCTGTGGTGACCTAAATGGGAAGGAAATCTAAAAAAGAGTGTATATATGTATACATATGACTGATTCACTTTGCTGTACAGCAAGAAACTAACACAACATTGTACAGCAACTATAGTTGAATAAAAATTAATGAAAAAAATATCCACATTTGAGGCCCCTTGCGAGTACAGCCTGGCCCAATGGCCCTTCTGGGATTGCCTGTGATACACCTGGGCATAGTTTATGTGGTATTGAAATTACTTTCTCCTCATCTATTACCCAGACTGGCCTGTGAACTCCTGGCAAGCAGGGACTGTGTCTGGTCCATGGTTCCAGCAGAGAGCACACACTGAACCAGTGTACATTGGAGGAATGAATGGATGGTCCCATCAAGCAGACAGTGTGCTTGCAGGGCAGGGATGAGCATTCCTGGTGTCTGTCACACCTGAGAGAGACTAGTTAGTCCCAGGACAGGAAACCGGGACTCCAGAGACCAGCTTTAGTCAGGCAAGGGAGGATACACCCATCCCTGGGCCCATCAGCCAACTCTGGGCAAAAAGGAGCCTGGAGTCTGCGAGGGGCAGGCCTGGACGGAGGGGTTGGAGAAAGCTTGGGCAACACGTGGACAGCCTTAAGGATAGAAGGAAGGTGCCCAGTGGGACCCACCACAGCTCTCACACTGCTCTTCACGTATGCATCCCTTGACTTCTCCCCAGGTCTCCACGATATTTATTTAACAGCTGAAGAGCCCCTAGTCAACCATGTTTTCTCTGCTTCCAGAATGATCTTTTCAAATTCCAAACTTGAAAATGTTGCTTCCCTGCTGTAGTGGGTTGAATGGTGCGCCCCCCCCAAAAGATAGGTCCAAGTCCTAATGCCTGGAACCTATGAATGTGATCTTATTTAGGAAAAAGGTCTTTGCAGGTAGGATTAAGTTAAGGACCTTGAAACGAGACCATCCTGGATTATCCAAGAGGGTCCTGAATCCAGTGACGGGTGTTCTTAGAAAGGCTGAGGAAGGCTGAGACACAGAAGAGGGGAAGGCCGTTAAAGACGGAAGCAGAGATCGGAGCGATGCAGCCACGAGCCCAGGGATGCCTGAGCCGTCAGAAGCTAGAAGAGACAAGAAAGAGATTCTCCCCTGGAGCCTTTGGAGGGAATGCAGCTCCACTGACACCTTGATTTAGGGCTTCTGGCCTCCAGAACTGAGGGAATAAATTTCTGTTGTTTTAAGCCACCAAGTTTGTGATAATTTGTTGTGGCAGCCCTAGGAAACTTATACACCTGCCTCAAACTCTTCCACGGCCCCTCCTGGTCAGGATTAAATGGCCCGGGGAGCCCTCAGAGATCTGCCCCTGCCAGCTCTCCAGCCTCGTTGCTCACCCTGCATGTTCCAACTGTACAGAATTGCTGATGGTCTCCAAGCATCCCACCAGGGTGACCAGCCCTCCTGGTTTGCCTGGGACTGGCCTGGTTTTAGCACTGAAACTTCTGCATCCCAGGAGACTCCTTAGTCTTGGGCAAACTAGAATGGTTGTTCCTGTTTTTTCTATGCTGTCTATATCTTAGTTGAGGCCGTTCCCTCTGCTTAAATTGTTCAAGAAACTCTACTTCAGGACAAGACCAAAAAAACTGCCAACGGGGGCAGGCCAGAGGTGAGAGGTGGGCCATCTACGCCTTGGGGAGCCCAAACCTAGACCACACAGTGAACCATGAAGACAACATTTACCTTGCCAGGGACCCAGAGTCAGCTGGCGACAGAGCCTCAGGCGCCCAGGAGGGGTTGGCAGCCCTGGTGTGGCTCTAGCCCCATGGGAAGCGTCACGGTTGGCATGGGTGCGGGTGAGCTGAGGCAACGGTCCAGAGGAGCTGGCTGTGAAGGGAGTCACTGCATGGATGCTGGGTAAGTGGGGGCACGGGCAAGGCTTTTTGGCAGGAGGAGTCCAGTTGTCCTGAGGGTTAGAGACAAGCAGTCAAAGTAACTGTCAACTAGGAGTGCTTTTGGCAGCATTTAACAAACCCTGAGCAGCTGTGGCTTAAACTATTAGGAGTTTAATTTTCTCACAGAACAAGAAGTTCAAGGCAGCTTGGCTGATTCCTCAAGGTCCTGGTTCTTATCATTTCTGTCACCTTCAGCACGTAACTTTTGGCCTTAATATCCGATGATGGTTGCTCCCCTAGATACTTCCTCATTCTGGACCCAGATTAGGGGGAAGGGCCAAAACCCTTGGAACTGTGTCTGTTTATGCAGGGAGGGAAGACTTCCTAGGAGCCTCAGGCCACAGCACTTTGGCCAGGACGGTGTCACATGACTCTAGCTAGGAGGGAGTCTGGAAAGGTGATGGTTCTAGCTTTGCAACAAGGGAGAAAGGAGTTGTGATTGGCTTCTGGGGGCGGCAATCCACAACATCTGCCACAGGGACCATTCCTAGGACCCAATGGCTGGTTAAGTGTCTCATCTTTTTTCTTTTTTTTTTTTTTGGCTGTGTTGGGTCTCTGTTGTGGTGTGCAGGCTTCTCATTGCAGTGGCTTCTCTTGTTGCAGAGCTCGGGCTCTAGGTGTGCAGGCTTCAGTAGTTGTGGCACGCAGGCTTAGTTGCTCCGCAGCATGTGGGTTCTTCCTGGACCAGGGCTCAAACCCATGTCCCCTGCATTGGCAGGCAGATTCTTAACCACTGCGCCACCAGGGAAGTCCCGAGGTGTCTCATTTTTGCAGCTCTTGGTCTTGTCTGTACTGTAAAGTAGTTCCTGCTTCTAGAATTGGAGTCAATTGACATGCAGGACAATGTGATGTTAGGTAAAGATGGATGAGGATTCTGAGACTCCTGCAGCTCTGTGGATATCAGTGAGCTATGATACAGCTGGACAGCCCCACAAGCCCCTAGAAGCTGGCAGGGTGCTCTGCACAGTGGTGAGTGTGATCAGTTTTGTCGTGCAGGGCTTGCTGATGACTGCAATCCCCAGGGAGAAGCTGGGCAAAGGGGTGACCTGGGGAAGGGACATTTAACTCACCTACCTTGACAGTGAACATCTCACAAACTGAGCCCTGCCCTAAGGAAGGAAGGGAGGCTGGTGTCAGGTGATGCCAGAACTTTGAAGATGAGTTCAAGTCTACTGCCCCAAGTCTGGACCAAGACCGAACCCAGACGCTGAGGCAAGTGATGGGAAGGTGGTTTAGGTGGGAGGGTGAATTGTTGTACAATTCATAACATACCAAATATTGAGATGATTTTGGGGGGTGCTGGGCCAGTCCCAGGGAAAGGGAGTTGTCATTCAATAATCATTCCTCAGTAAAAATTGATTTTATGCCTGCTGTGTGCCAGGCATTGTATGAGGCAGTGGAGATACAAACCAGGAATAGTCTTTGACCTCAGGAGGCACAGTCTAGGTAGAGAGAAAGGTGTGGAACAGCTCACTATATAGTCAGAATCCAATTACAGCTGATGCCTGCGAGGAAGGAGTCCAGGAGGCCGGGGGGCATCCAAGGAGGGGAGGAGTGGGTCAGTCAGAAGAAACAGGGTCTAACTGAAGTGAGGAGAGCCTTAGGCAGATCAGTGGCAATTCTGGTGTGGCTGGAGCCCAGAAAGAGAGAGGAGTAGCTGGTGGCCCAGGCTGCAAAGGAAGGCAGGGGTTAGACCCTAACGGGCTTATAAACTGTGGTGAGGGGTTTGGACTTAATTTTAAGGCTGGACTATGCCACCGGGACTCTGAAAGGTGGCGAGTATCAGATGCGGAAAAGAGGCGATGGGCAGGAGAGTGAGAAGCCCATACTTTTCATGTGGGCCCCGGGTAACTGTCACACAGGACAGAGGAAGGCAGACTCTGCTCGCGGGCCAAGGCTGGAGAGGGTAATGAAGAACTGAGGACACGCAGGCTGTGCCTGGTTCCTGGAAGTAACCGCTGGCTGGCGGAGAAACGGCTCCGTGGAAGCTTTGACTGACAGGCCAGGGGCTGCCCTCTGCCTTCTTTCAGTTACTGGAAGTTATGTAGGAAGGAGCAGAGGGGGAAGGGAGACAGGGAGGAGGAATAGGTGCTGCCCCAGAAAGTGAAAAAGAGAGATTTTCCATGTAGGAAACTTGCCGAGGAGAATATAAGCAACTGTTGAGTTTCATCACAGCTTCCTTCAGTCAGCTGAGGCTGGTAAAGGGCCACGGGTTTTGAGTGACTCAGATGCCAGACACCTACCGGACCTCACTGAAGACTTTCGTGCCCAGTGAACAATGGGACTTGTTTTAGTCAACTCTGTACAAACCTGTGAACTCATTCTACCAGATCCAGAAGGCCAGAGGTCAATGCCTCATTAGCACAGCTGCCACGACCTGGCCCTTTTAGTTCCTCCTAAACTGCTCCGTTAGTTGCTTCCCTGGAGTCTGTTCTCTTTGTTGTTTTACTCTTTTACAGAAACTGATGGTCAAGATGGTCTCAAAGTAAAGACACCCAACAGGCTTTGGGCGGCTAGAGCAATTGAGAACTGAACCCAATAGCAGAAGCCTTGCTCTACTCCACAGGGCAAGAGGGCTGGTGGCATTGAACAACAGGAGGCAGGTGCTGCAGAAGGGGCTGAGCTGAACCAAGCCCAATTTTATTTTATTTTTTTAAGTTTTATTTTTATTTATTTATTTATTTATTTTATTTGTTTATTATTTTTGACTGTATTGGGTCTTCGTTGCTGCGCGCGGGCTTTCTCTAGTTGCGGCGAGTGGGGGCTACTCTTCACCGCGGTGTGCGGGCTTCTCATTGCGGTGGCTTCTCTTGTTGCGGAACACGGGCTCTAGGTGCACAGGCTTCGGTAGTTGCAGCACGTGAGCTCAGTAGTTGTGGCTCGCGGGCTCAGTAGTTGTGGCGCATGGACTTAGTTGCTCTGAGGCATGTGGGATCTTCCTGGACCAGGGCTCGAACCCGTGTCCCCTGCATTGGCAGGCAGCTTCTTAACCACTGCGCCACCAGGGAAGCCCCCAAGCCCAACTTTAATCTGTGACCCTTGGGAAAGAAAACTCCTCTTCCATAGGGGCTTTGACTGCAACATATAGTAAGAAATAGTAAGAAATATATTCTTCTTTTGTGATGCAGAACACACATTCGTATGCATAATTGAAACAAATGTTTTACAAAATAATAGTTACTCCTTCTACATGTGATGCACTCTTCTATGTTCCAAAAGTTGAAGATCACTTGGGAAGGTTGGGAAGAACAAAAGGCCAGGAATTTGAGGATTTCTGTTGTCTCTATCAGAAGGCTCAAGGCTGCAGGATACAAAGTTTATACACACAAGTCAACTGTTTTCCTTTATCCCATCAATGACCATTTGGAATTTGAAATTAAACAGACACTAACCACTTGGAGAGAAACACGTGAATACCTGGAGAAGCATCATGGTACCAGACTTGTGAATGCCTTTTCTTGGACCTTCCAGCCCAGCCCAGCCACCAGCTGAATGCAGTTGGGTGAATATCCCAGACAGCGCCACACAGAGCAGAACAGCCCCGCTGAGCCCTGCCCAAAGTCCTGAGCCACAGAACCATGAGCAAATAAAATGCCTAGTTAGTTAAAGACACTAACTTTGGGGATAGTTTTTACAACAATTTATAAATGGAATAGGCATGCCGGGATAGCGTGGAGGCCAGTTTTAGGTGCTCAGCTCATGACAAATCAGGAGTCAGAAACAAGGACGCTACCAGAGTTCCCTGTAGAGTCTGAGATGGAACACTTGGGTCTGTCCCTGAAGCGATGTCGTTAGAGGGGCCTGGAGTGTGGGCTTAGAGGAGAGCGCCATCAACAGACCCTAGGCCAACACACCCAAAGCAAAGGGTGATTGATTATTTGCAGTTTACTCAGCAAACATTTTTTTTTCATTGATTTTTTTTTAAAACATCTTTACTGAAGTATAATTGCTTTACAATGGTGTGTTAGTTTCTGCTTTAAAACAAAGTGAATCAGTTATACATATACATATGTTCCCATATCTCTTCCCTCTTGCATCTCCCTCCCTCCCACCCTCCCTATCCCACCCCTCTAGGTGGTCACAAAGCACCGAGCTGATCTCCCTGTTCAGCAAACATTTTTAAGGAGCTGTTGTGTGTCCTGTGCTATACTTTGAACCGGGGAGATGGTGGAAAATAAGACAGTTGTGGCCTCCATTTTCAAGAATTTTAAATTTTGGTGTAGGTTACAGAAACTAGACAACTACACAAATGAATGTCAGTGACAGATGATGGAGGGTGCTTACAGGAAATATGCAGGTGTCTGACAGTGGGCGACAGGGCCCGGCCGCTCTCCCTCACTGGTCCATGGACTCCACCTGTGAGGGGTGAGAAGTCAGCTGGAGGAGGCTCTGAACACCTGGCCGGGCAGATTCCAGGGGAGAAAAGTAGGGGCACGAGCCCATTTCCAACGTAGGCAGGGGTCAGGGAAGGACTTCCAGAGGAGGTGATGCTGATCCTGAGCCCTGAAGGATGAACCTCACGTTGCCGGGAAGGAGGGACCGGCAAATGCAAAGGCTATGCAGAACATTCGAGAAGCTGGAAGACAGCCAGGGTGGCCGGAGAGGAGCAAGGCGACACAAGTCCAAGGGGGACTTGACTCAGAGGGGAGACTCTCTGGCCCACGCCAATACCACCACCAGGAAGGAGACCCTGATTTTACCTTCCATTTAAAACATGTTTCCTTTGCACTTTGGATTCTGTTTTGGGCAGGTGTTGGGTGGGGAATTTGAGAAGACAAACATACGAAACAAATCCAGTCTGCGCTAAGGGAAGAGTAGACCGCAGGAGAGCCGTTGGCAAGGCACTGCTTGCAGCAGATGGGAAACATACTGCGTATTTGGAAATCTCCTAGGGGCATGAAAGAGGTAAGTGGGGGAAAGCTACTACCCACTTCATGGCAGAATGGTTGGGGACACAGCTGGACACAGAGCAGGGGCAGAAAATGGGCCAGGCCCATTTGTCAGGAACTACTAGAAGGACTTCCTGCCAGTGAGGGGTCCAGGGGCAGGTGCCTCTCTAATGTTGAGCCCGGCTGCCAAGCATCATGGCTGAGGGCAGAAGGGTGCTGTTTCCAACTCCAGGGCAGCACAGGAAAGTGGGAGTGAGCAGGAAGATGGAGAGGGGGCAGGAGACACCTATTCAAGGGGGCCAGCCCTCCATACCTTCAGGTTTCAACCCACAGGCAGTGACCTTAAGCCTGCCTGCTGCCCAGTGGAGCCTCCGATAGCAAAGATCAGGAGAGACAAAGACCCCGCCACTGAGGGCAGAGAGCATTAGTGTGTTGGGATGACGGTTCGATGCCTGAACCCTGTGACTAATCCACTGCCCTGAAGGTTTCCCAAAGAGGGAGTGGGCACACACAAAAGACAAGTGCCAACGGGACCAGCACATTCATCAACCTTAGTCTTAAGGGCTTAGTGTCTGAGCCACTGCAGAGACTCTCCAGTAAGACAGGCCCTGACTGAGAAGGGGGCTCTGGTAAAGGGCCTCGGGGCTTCACCTCCCAGCTCCCCTCCCCAGGGTTCAGGCTTTGGGGTCAAAGCTGGTTGACTGACCAAACACCCAGTCACACGTGGAGAAGGTGCACCAGGAAGAGAGGACAACCGGGGCTCTACCAGCTCACCCATCACTGGGACAGCGGCTCCAGGTCTGGCTGCCACGAGAAGAGAGAAGAAAGGGAAAGAAGCAGACTGTTTTCATGGGAGAGATGGCATGGACAGAGGGTGCATGTCAAGGCCTTTGAAAGTAGCCCCATCCATGAGTAAACTACTGGTGAATACATGTTCTTGGAAGCACCCAGTGAGATGAGCCCCCTCCTCTCACCCCCATCCTCTCTGTCTTCCTTCCTATTACAGCCACACCGGTGTGTCGGGTCCCCCCCTTCTCTCCCCTTCCACCTTCTCAGGAACTTCCTAGCATCAATTATGCCTTCTCTCTTTCAAACATCCACCACCTCCTCTTAACTGGGTCATTTCTATTAGCATCTGGACACACTCAAGTCTCTCCCATCCTCAACAAATAACGAAATCATTCCCTCCACCCCCACATGTTAGGGAACCATTGACCAAAACTGCCCGCCTTGGCCGGCACCATGATAACCGCTTGCCTGAGTTGTTTTGCAACGGGAGGTCCCAATAAAGAATGTGCTGCTGCTAACCAGGAGAATTCGGGAGGGGCCAAAAGGAGGAGGGAGGAGATGATATGTCCTGCCAACCTCCCAGAAATCCTCACGCCGGAATCCATCTTGGCTGAGAGATGCACGTGCCACCCGGGAGGACCCTGAGTCAGACCAGGTATGGGCCAAGCAAGATGATTGGCCAGAGACAACCTGGAAACTAACCTCATCACCATAAAACCTGAGATTGTGAGCCACGTGGCAGAGCCTCTCCTGGGTTCCCCTACCCTGCTGCTCTCTGCCCGGGCACCTCTTCCCAATAAAGTCTTTTGCTTTGTCAGCACCTGTGTCTCCTCAGACAATTCACTTCCGAGTATTAGACAAGAGCCCACTCTCAGGCCCCGGAAGGGATCCCCCTTCCTGCAACACACATACCCCCTCCATAGACAATACTCATCCCAAAGTCAGTCTACATTCTCTGTGTCCATTTTCTCACCTTCTGAGTCCTGACTCACTTCTCACTCTTCGGCACACTCTGATCCAGCTTCCCACTCATCACTCTGCCAACAAACCTGCAGCTAAAGCCACCAGCGGCGGGCACAGCCCTAAATGGCTCACGCAGACCTGCTTCTTTCTATCTCTGCAGCATGTGGCCTGTTGACCACTGCTCCTATGCTAGGACCCCTCCTGCTTTCCACCCACTTCCCTGGTAGCTCCTCCCCAGACTTTGTTCAGCGGGATGTGTCCAGGCTGCCTCCTTGGCCCCTCCCCCCATAGCCAGGGGTTTCCAGCACTGGTTGCACATTAGAGTCACCTGGGGAGCTTTTAAAAACTACCAGCACCTGAGTGCCCCTAATTAAAGCAGAGTCACTAGAGTGGGGCCAGATGTGGTAGCTTTAAAAGCTCCCAAGTGATTCTGAAAGTGCAGCCAGGGTTTCAAGTCATTGCCCTGGGCGTGAAAGAGGTCGCTGCGTCCATCTGGGTACCAGTAGCCTTCAAAGCCCTATCTGCAGGCTCGGAGACATCCAGAAATACCTTTGCTTCCCCAAAGGCAACTAGCCGGACGTCATCGCATAGCGGAAATTGATTCCTCTCAGCTTTTGTAGAAGCCATTCCAGAGTCTAACACGCTTATCGTAATGCTAAAGTCATACGGTTCTTCCTTTTATCTATATATAATCTGCATTCACATTTCCATAATGAACTAATTAGGGAAGACATTTTCCTTCTGGCCTATGGAAGACCTTAGTAGCACATCCAGAAGCAGGTTTATTATTTTTATCTCTTGAATCATGAATGAAAAAACTCTAGAATGCTAAAATGCCTGTGACTGAATCATGATGCTTTGGTTCAATTCTCTGCTTCTCTCTCTCTCACAAGGAAAAAAAAGTCACTGCTTTCTGCTTCCTGATGCCCTGGGAAGCAGTCCTGCCCCTCCTGCCACTCTCACTCATCACACTGGAATGTGATTAGATGTCTCTCCAACCAGACTCCAAGGCCTTTGAGGGGAGGGACCATGCGTTAGTCACCACTGCATCGTCCATGCCTACCATGGCGCCTAACATAGGGTAAAGTTTTGTGGAATGAATGGATAAAATTTCACGGAATAAGCCTCCACTCTGGTTGGTTCTCCTGAATAGATTCATAAGGAGGAGACACGAGCTCTCAGCTTAGAAGCTGTATCTGGAAGGCAGACTTGTACTGTCTGCAGATAGTATAGGCTCCTCCTCTGGGCATGAACTTGAAGGAGGGTCTTGTAGAGAATCCCAAGCCTGGCACACATGAGAGTCACTTGGAGGGCTGGTGAAACCTGTCCTGATCTCACTACGATAAGGAACCTGTCTCTTCACACACTTCCACTGGCTGCAGACCAGAACTGGGGGACAATCTGGCACTCCCCAAAGGCAAAGCTTCCTTCACTCAAATATTTGGAAAGAAAACTGAGGGAAAAAAACACCGAAGCAAGGAGATTCACAAGTAATCCAGGTAGGAGACAACTTTCTGGAGCAAGACTTGTCCCAGCGCCCTTTGCTGGGGTGGGGAAGCCCCACGTAGGCACAGAAGCGATGCTGCAGACGGTGCTCACCAATCTGGCAGCCTCCCTTGCAAGACAAGGAGACGCCCCTGTCTCCCCTGGGGGAGAGTGAGTGATCTGGGTGATTTGAGTGATGGCATATGTGGGGCTCAAAGGCATGGGAGTTGAGCCCAGGGAGCGATCTGGTTCTCCAAACCAGATCAGCCACCAGAGCCCTCAGAAGCAAGAAGCACCACTGTGTCTCCCAGTCACCCTTGACTGTGATCTGTTTCTACCCACAGAACACTTCCGACTCAAAGGTGAGTCCCGCCTCACCCCACCCCAACCAATTTTCCAAAACCAGCTGAGTGTCCTACAACTTAATTCAGTTCTGACGCTAAGGACCTGGAGTTAGCACCACACATTAAGGCTCGGTCCCACAAGATTGCCCCCACTTCAGACGCCAGTCACAAGTCTCGGACCACCAGGACTTTTGACCAACCAGCTACAAACTTAAGGGGTTCCCACAACCCCCTCCTCAGGTTCGATAATTTGCTAGAATAGCTCACAGAACACAGGAAAACAGTTTACTTACTATTGCCAGTTTATTATAAAGGATACAACTCAGGAACAAACAGAAAAGATGCATAGAGCAAGGTGTGAGGGGCTTGCATATCCCTCCCAGCACTTTGATGAGCTGGAGGCTCTCAGACACCCCACCCCCCGCCATAGTTTTTATGGAGATTTCTTTATGCAGGCGTGATTGTTCAGATCACTTCCTCTCCCCTCCTAGGAGGTTGGGTTGAGGCTGAAAGCCCCACCTTCTAGTCACGCCTTGGTCTTCCTGGTCCCCAGCCCCTATCCTGAAGCAAGCTGGAAGTCATCCCTCCCCTGATGCTATCCTGAAGCTATTCCCACTCCCCCAACCCCCCACCCCCACCCCGACCCCTCCATCCCATCATCTCCTTAGCCAACAAAAGACACTCATCACTGGCGAGTCCAAGGAACTGGGGACTAAGACCAAATGTTATAACAAAATATGCTTCTATCAGTCAGGAAATTACAATGGTTTCAGGAGTTCTATGTCAGGAATGGGAGACAAAGTCCTAGAGAAAGAAAAGTGGTGGGTGGACCTTTGGAAGGAGTAGAGACACCTCAAAGTGTCTCTACGCCCCCAGTCTCTGCTTCCTCACCTCTCCCGCTCAAGGCTCTTCACAGGCCACCAAGGGCCTCCCTGTCACTTACATCATGGGTCTCATTTGACCATTCCACAGGTGTCTATGAAGCACCTGCTTGGTGCCAGATGCTGTGCTAAGTGCCCTGTGGCACTTGCGGAGCAGTGAGGCTGGACCCAGCGGGGAGGAGAGCGCAGAGGAAGCACAGAGTGGGGAGGGAGCCAGAACTGGGCAGCCCACAGACCGCAGAGGGAGCAGGCTGAGAGGTGGGTCGATGGGTGAGGAAAGAGTGTTCCAGGCAGAGGGCCTGACAGGCTGAGGGTAGAGGGCAGAGGAGCCTCTGAGAAACCAGAAGATTAACACAACTGACTGGATTTTAGAGACCAAGGAGGTTGAAGGGGAAAGATGTTTCCAGGGAGATGGGCAGGAGCCATGGCAGACAGAGCTGTGCGGTCCGTGGTGAGGAGGAAAATCTGAGTCCTCTCTTCTTCATCCTCTCTGTCCAAGTGACCACCTAGTTACCTCTAAGATAGCTGTTGCCTATTCAGTTCTCTGTGTCCTCCTTGTTCCGAATCTGGCTTATGAGACCATCCACCTAATCCCTGGAACCTGCGAATAGTACCTTATATGGCAAAAGTGATTAAGTTAAGGATCTTGAGAGGAGGAGCTTCTCTTGGATTTTCTGGGTGGGCCGTCATGCAGTCATGTGTATCCTTATAAGAGAGACACAGATGAGAAGACAGAGAGAATGGAGAAGGCAGACATTGGGATGATGCAGCCGTAAATCAAAGAAAGTCAACAGCCACCTGAAGCTGGAAACAGCAGGGAACAGATTCTCCCCTTGAGCCTCCAGAGAGGGGGCTTGACTTCAACACCTTGACTTCAGACTTCTGGCCCCCAGAACTGTAAGAGGATAAATTTCTCTTGTTGTAAGCTACCAGATTTGAGGTGATTTGTTACAGCAGCCACAGGAAACTAATGCAGTGAGAACCTGCTCCTTTCCTTCCAGGGCCTAGAGGCTGCCTGCATTCCTTAGCTCACGTCCCCCTCCTCTATCCTCAAAGCCAGCAGCGCGGCATCTTCTCTCCTGTCTCACCTCTGCCTCCCTCTAATAAGGATGCCTGTGGTTACATGGGGCCCACCTGATAATCCAGGACACTGTCCCCATCTCAAGATCCTTAACTTGATCTCATCTGCAAAGTCCTCTTTTCCATATAAAGTTACATAGTCACAGGATCCAGGAATCAGGACACGAGCATCTCAGGGGGTGAGTGGGGGGGAGGGGGTGTTATTCTGTGAACCACACTCAGGTACCCAGCTTCAAGGTGCTTTCTGAGCGTTTGTCTCCAGGGGTCTCTAGAACTGTGCTTAAGTTCTTCTCTTCTCACCGGGAGACTCGGTCCTCTCCCTCCAGCTCCTGCTCTGGAGGCACCTGGGGCTCCTTTGAGGTGGGTGGCAGATATGCTCAAGGGTCTTCAAACTTTCCAGGTGCTCCGCCAATCCCTGGAACCCACAGCCCTGAGAGGCACCCCTCCCCTTGGCTGCCTCCCTTCCACCCTCCCTCAGCATCCTCACTACCACACTCTAATTTACCCCAAACTCCAACCACCTCAGGGTCCACAACACATCTTGGCCTCCTGTCTTACAAAGGTCATGGCCGTGTTTCCACAAAGCTCACTCATAACCATGTCCAGAGGCAGCACTTAGTGAGGGCGTAAGTGGTCCACTGTCAGTAGAATCACCCAGGACAAGACATGGGTCAGGAATGACCCACAGGGTCAACATGGCCCTGTCACATTAGCCCACAGTCAGCTGGTGTGGGGTCAAAGCAATGCTGAGTGAATGAGGGATTCTGCCTCAATTTCAAGTGCCACCCTTCTTTGGAGCTGCTATGTTGTTCCTAAACACCCGGGCCTCCTTTTTCTCTCTATGGCATATGTTGTTGCCTGACCAACGCCTCCACTCCCCACATCTTCCTGCTGGCTGAACCCCAGTTTGGTTCACCCTGCTCTTCAAGGAAGCAGCCATGATCTTCAGGAAGACTGGGCCTGTCAAGCCCCAGGGGTATGAATTTTAATTGCTCCAAAACAATCCTGGTGGCTCGGGTCTCTTGCCAAGAGACTGGTTAGGCACGCTGGGCAGGCGAAGCAATTCCAGCCAGTGAAACATGGCAAGTTGGCTTGAGGGGGGGGGGCGTTTCATTTTTAAAAGGAAGGAAAAATAAAGATGTTGCATCACTCTGCCTCTGAGTCTGGTGGTCTGATGCCTGGACCTACAGAGTCTGTCCTGGGAGTCCAGGAGAGCCAGGCAAAGGGGTGGACAGAGGAGACAAGACACAAACCTGTGTCCCTGGGGTGGGCGTCCAGCGAACTTACCATTCCCGGACCTGCCCTCCCGCCAGGCTCCCCTCTCTGCATACCCTCCCGCGCAAGGCCCTCCCTGACCCAAGTGCTGTTGGTGGTTTCTGCTCCTTTTTGCTCGACGCTCCCCACCCGTGGCCTCTTGGCATCCTTGCAGCAGCCACTGGTTTAAAGGCGCCCACCCCACGCTGGTTTCTGGCATCACAGTCGCCCCTCTGTCCTTCGACTCCAAGGTGGGGCACGGGCGGAGCCACAGAGAAGCTCCGCACGACGGTCGCCAGGTGTATACACGGGCGTGAAACGGTTAAGCTCGGCTGCTGCTGTGGGGGTGGGAAGGGGATTAGCTTGGAGTTGACGGCTACCTGCACACTGGGGAGGCCTTTTTAATCCTCACTCAACTGGAAAGTTGTTCCCCTCCTGCCGAAAGCCAGGGTGGTCCACACAGCCCTCCTGTGGCTGGAAGCGGTGCAGAGAGACTCCCCGCCCCCAGGTCACTGGAAGCCACACACAGCAGGGCCTGGAGGCTGAGCCCACCCTGCTGGGTTAGGAGGAGAGACCCCGGAGCATCAGAAGTGCAGCGGTGGGGCTCCACAGACGTGGAATCGGGATTGTAAGAAATCGATGCCGGGAGGCTGAGAGTCTGCTCTGCGCCTAGGGTGACCAGCCGGGGATAGAGGGGAGGGTCTGTGAGTAACCCAGGACCACGACAGCCAAGGACAGAGAGGGGCCCAAAGGCCAGGACTGGATGGGGCACTGCGCTCGCACTCCTTTGCTGGGCCGCCACGGTCCCTTCTTTGGATGCGTTTGGGGGCAAGCCCCAGACTGCCCTCCTGGTCACTTGGAGTTGTGTGACCACCTCAGTGTGCTCGTCTACTTAGCTGTGCGGCATCACGTGGGTGTGCGCCAGTCACTCTCCTAGAATCACCGGCACTGAGTCCCCAGGAGAAAATCGTCAGCTATCCCTGACCACACTCTCCCTCCCTCCACCTTCCAGCCAGTCACCAGCTCCCTGCGAGTCCGCCTAGGAAAACACACACACACACACACACACACACACTTAAGCACAAACACATGTACATATGTGTGCTTACATACCCAATACCCCTGTACATACATACATGCACGTATACAAAAATATACACTCACAGCTCATGTACACAAGAGCCACCTGGGGTGCTCCTCAGAAATGCAGCGTCCTCCATCCCACCCACCACGCCTGGGGAGGCGGGAAGCCTCACAGCAAACACGGCTTATAGACAGGGCTCTGGAGAGCCTGGCGTTTTCATTTTCCATTCCCAACCACCAGCCTTGACTCACATTTCAGGTTCCTAAATTCCCACTAGAAACTGACCCTCGGCCTTGTTTCACTGGAAGCTCTGATCCTCCCTCTTCCCTCACGTTTCAGGCTGTAGCTCTGGCTCCGGGCGCCTCCGGCTACTGGAGAGGCACGAGCCCAGGAGCGTGCCACGCCGGCCATGCCTGCCTCACCCTCACATGCAGATTTTTGACCCCTCTTGGAAACTACCAAGGTCACTTGGCTGAGGAAAGGGGAGACAACAGTGGGTGCCCCCAGCCAGGAATGACCTCTTCTGGCCGTTCCACAGGCTGTCGTGCCCCTGGACAGCCTCTCTGGGTGTGAGAATCCTCTGGAGGCCACAGAGTTTAGGCATCTCTAACACCCAAGGCAGAGGTTCTCACTCTTGAGTGTGTAAGAGTTTCCCCCGCACCTTTCTAGGTCCCCAGCCCCATCCGGGGGGCTGACAGAGCCGGAGCTAGACAGGCAGGCGTGTGGTAGGCGAGGGTGTGTGGTGGGTGAGAGTGTGTGGTAGGCAAGGGTATGTGGTGGGCCAGGGGAGCGAGAGAGAGAGGGGACAAGAGTGTGGGTGACTTCTGTGGTTGGAAAGAGCCCGGGGATGATCCTCACTAGGCAGGTGGTGTAGACGTGGCAGGAGGAGCCCGGCCAGGCCCTGTGGGGCACAGGACACCAGTGTCAAATGGATGGGAGAGGGGCCAAGACCATGTCCCTTCTCTGAGGCTCCCAGTATGTTTTTTTTTTTTTTTAACTCAGGAAATACCAAAATAATGTATATAACTGAGTCACTTAACTGTACAGCAGAGATTGGCCCAACATTGTAAATCAGCTATACTTCAATTTTTTAAAAATTAAAACGAAAGAAATACCAAAATAGGGTTTCTAAGACTGTGTCATATTTTAAATGTTGTATTCATTAAATTAGTGCTTTTGATGCACACACACACAAGCAATGAAATATTTTATTTCTCTGCCCCCAAAAGTAAACAGATTGATGTAGTTTTGAGTGATATAAAATATCAGAACCTTTGCAGTAAAATCACATTAATTTTGCATTTTGAGTAAGACAGAATATTCTACTGATTGCGGTTTAATGATAACCCTGTGTCGCCGTGTGTTGGTTTCCTGCGGCTGCTGTAACAAATTACCACAAGCTTGGTGGCTTAAAACAACAGAAATTTATTCTTTCACACACTCTGGAGGCCAGAGGTCTGAAATCAGTTTTTACTGGGAGAATCCATCCCTCGCCTCTTCCAGCTTCTCTTGGCTTCTACCTCCCTGGCGGCATCACTCTGATCTCTTTTCTTCTTCTGTGGGAACATCTCCTGAAGTTTCCCTCTTATAGAAATACCTGTGGTGGCATTTAGGGCCCACCCAGATAATCCAGGATAATCTCCTCACTTCCAAATCCTTAGCTTAATCACATTTTGTGCCATTTAAGGTGATATTTACAGATTCCAGGGATTAGGACCTGATTTCTTTGGGAACCATTATTCAGCCCACCAAACACTGATAACATGTAGACTTAAATCTTTTAAAAATATCCTACACTAGACGGATATTCACTCAGCATTTCTGTATGTTTGAAAATTATTATAATAATATATTGAGGGGGAAAAAAGAAAAAAATATCCTACACTAAAAAGTGCTATGCACAGATAATTATAGGACTTGTAAACACAATTAACTCACACAAGTGCTGTGGTCCAGGGACATGGCATCAATTTAAGGCTGTGTGAGAACATTCCAGTCTTGCACGTGCCTCTTTGCTTCTGCACAGACAACCTTGCCTAGAGAGAACATCCAAGCTCTCCATGTGAGGTCTTCTGGAGACACAAGGGCCAAGCCAAATGGCACTCCAGCAACCCCACCCCTTCCTCACCTGAGACAGGTCCCAGCGCTGGTGTATTGTGGACCTCGACCTCCCCAGGCAGGGAATCATTTTGGAGTCCTATTCACATCCTCACCTGAGACTTGATGCTTCAGGGATTTGTCTGAAGGAGGCCTATCTATTCTTACTATTCTTACTGTACTGAATTACACATAAGATAAAACTTACCATTTTAGCCATTTAAAAATGTACAGGGCTTCCCTGGTGGCACAGTGGTTGAGAATCCGGCTGCCAATGCAGGGGACACGGGTTCAAGCCCTGGTCTAGGAAGATCCCACATGCCGCGGAGCAACTAAGCCTGTGCGCCACAACTACTGAGCCTGTGCTCTAGAGCCCGCGAGCCACAACTACTGAAGCCCGTGCGCCTAGAGCCCGTGCTCCACAACAAGAGAAGCCACTGCAATGAGAAGCCCACGCACTGCAATGAAGAGTAGCCCCCGCTGGCTGCAACTAGAGAGGGCCCCGTGCAGCAACAAAGACCCAATGCAGCCAAAAAATAAATAATAAATAAATAAATTTATTTAAAAAAAATAAAATAGGGCTTCCCTGGTGGTGCAGTGGTTGGGAGTCCGCCTGCCAGTGCAGGGGACACGGGTTCCAGCCCTGGTCTGGGAGGATCCCACGTGCCGGGGAGCAATTGGGCCCGTGAGCCACAACTACTGAGCCTGCGCGTCTGGAGCCTGTGCTCCGCAACAGGAGAGGCCGCGACGGTGAGAGGCCCGCGCACCGCGATGAAGAGTGGCCCCCGCTTGCCACAACTGGAGAAAGCCCTCACACAGAAACGAAGACCCAACACAGCCAAAAATAAAAACTAATTAATTAATTTAAAAAATAAATAAATAAATAAATAAAATAAAATAAAATAAAGTAAAAATGTATAAATCAGTGGCATCAAGTACATTCACAATGTTGTGCAACCATCATCATTATCTAGTTCCAGTCACTCCCTGTTCCTCCCTCCCCCAGTGCCTGGCAACCACTGATCTGCTTTCTGTCTCAATGGATTTGTCTATTCTGGGTACTTCCTATAGAAGGAATCATACAATGTTGGCCTTTTGTGTCTGGTTTCGTTCACTTACCATAATGTTTTCGAGATTCATCCATGTCGTAGCATGTATCGGTACTCATCCCTTTTTATGGCTGGACAATATTCTATTGTTTGTGTGTACTACATTTTGTTTATCCATTCTTCAGCCGATGGACATCCGGGTTGTTTTCTACTTTTGGCTATTCCTGGCTGGAACCCCAGAGCCCCTCCAGACCCTGCATCCCTCAGCCCTGATTGGGGCAGTAGTGCTGCCTGTAGATCCATGAGCTTCAGTGCCAAAACAAGCAGGGCCTTAATCCAGCAAGGGAGAGAGTGTGGCCCTGGTACACCAGGGTCCTTAGTTGGTGCACGTCCACTGCTGGTTGCCTTCTCTCAGGACTGCTGCTCCCCTTCTTCCAGCCCGATGGCCCCAGTGCTGCTGCCATGGCATCCTAGGGTCCTACCTGATACAGGCTCCACAGCTCCTGGCATTTTCCACGAGCAGAGGAACCGGGTCTGCAGCGGGGAGAGAGGCAACAACGTGGGGAGAAAGCGGCAGAGCTGAGAGAGAGGAGGCCCGGCGTCGCTGTGCTGGACAGCAGGTCTTTCCTGCAGTTTGTGGGTTGATTCCTGTAAATTCCTCTTTCTGCCTAAGTTACTTCATATTGGATTTCTGTTGCTTTCAACGCAAAGAATCCGACTGTGGCATCATCAGCCGTCTGCCACCACAAGGCCTAGTGCTCTCTGACGTGGAGAAAACAGGGAGCTCCACTTCGCCCAGACTACCACCACCTCAGGGTAGTGACTCCGTGGGGACCTAGGTCTGTCAGTGAAGTTGGAACTTCTGGGACGAGCTGCATGGAGCTCAGATCTTCATAAAATGGGACATCAGGGGCATGCACAGCCTTGTCAAGAATGCAAGGTTTTCCAGTTACTCCTTGGATGGCTTGGCACCTGGTAATTGACCCTTAGCTGTGAGATGCCCCTGCCACTCCCCATGTCATTTAATGGGTAGCAAATGGGATCCAGCAAGGGACCTCCATCCACCTGGAGAACATTCTTGGGTGCTGCCCAATGGGGCCTCAAAGGAGTCACTGGCCCAGGCAACATCACCTCTGAGGCAGCCCATCCTCAAGCCCGTGTTTCCCCAATGCAGGCCTCCGGGGCTCTGCTGTGTTTGGCTGGGGTTTCTCCTGCGTTCAACTGGGTATTGAAACTCCCAAGCTGGATTCCCTGCCAGGTGCATTTGTCTTTGTCTGGTCAGCAACCCTCCTCACCTCCTCCTCATAACAAATTTTGAAATCAGAAAGTGTTAAGCCTGCCCTTTGGAGATGAGACGTGCAGAATGATGATTATAGAAATCTCTTTTGTTTGGTCTTCTTTAAAAGGGAACAACGGACCAAGCTATCTTCTTGCCCCCAAAGGAAGTACTGTTGATTATTAAAATAGTGTGCTTACTTTGTGCTAATGGGAAAAGCTGAAGAATATTAATGAACTCATGCACTCCACAGAGCCCTGATTATCTGCCTCATCAGGCAAAGGTCCCAAGTACAATTAAAGTAGACTCTTCTCTGGCCTCTATCAGAAGAGATTTTCTCTGAGGATGGTCTGACCACTGCATATAAAAAGATGAGCTGTTCTCGTCATTTTTTTCTACACAGTCTGTCTTTTCCATATAAACTACAACCCTTAATATCTCTGTACCTCAGTTTCCTCATCTGTAAAATGGGATAATAATACTTTCTCCATAGGCATATTTCGAGTATTTAAAAACTACAAATCAGACTTCCCTGGTGGCTCAGTGGTTAAGAATCCGCCTGCCAATGCAGGGGACACGGGTTCGAGCCCTGGTCTAGGAAGATCCCACATGCCGCGGAGCAACTAAGCCCGTGCGTCACAACTACTGAGCCTGCGCTTTAGAGCCTGTGAGCCACAACTACGGAGCCCGCATGCCACAGCTACTGAAGTCCGTGTACCTAGAGCCTGAGCTCCTCAAGAGAAGCCACCACAAGGAAAAGCCTGTGCACCACAACGAAGAGTAGCCCCTGCTCGCCACAACTAGAGAAAGCCCGTGCACAGCAACGAAGACCCAATGCACCTAAAAATAAATAAATAAATTAGTTAATTAAAAAAAAAAACAACACTACAAATCACTTAAGAATTGTGCCTGGGGGACTTCCCTGGTGGCACAATGGTTAAGAATCCGCCTGCCAATGCAGGAGACTTGGGTTTGATCCCTGGTCCGGGAAGATCCCACATGCCACGGAGCAGCTAAGCCCGTGTGCCACAACTACTGAGCCTGCACTGTAGAGTCCTCGAGCCACAGCTAATGAGCCTGCGTGCCACAACTACTGAAGCCGGTGCGCCTAGAGCCCATGCTCTGCAACAAGAGAAGCCAGCGCAATGAGAAGCCCGTGCACTGAGACGAAGAGTAGCCCCCGCTCGCCATAAATAGAGAAAGCCCGCGCACAGCAATGAAGACCCAAATCAGCCAAAAATAAATAAATAAATAAGAAATGGTAATTTAAAAAATATAAATAAATTTAAAAAAATAAAAAGAATTGTGCCTGGAACTTAGCAGCAATAAAACATATTTGTCATTATCATCACCATCATCATTATAAATATCAAAGTTGTAAAATCCATTTTAGATAATTGAGTGAAATCATAAAGCATAAATAGTACAGGATGCAATGACAGTTCATGAATTATGCCTATTGTTGATCACTTCAGACAGAAACAGTGAACTCACTAGATTCTTTTCCTACTATAGTTTTCTACTAGACTAGGTTCCTTTGTTTCACATACAGCTGACTCTTGAACAACACGGGTTTGAACTGTGCTGGTCCACTTATACTCTGATTTTTTTAATAGTAAATACTACAGTACTACATGATCTGCAGTTGGTTGAATCCACAGATGCGGAACTGTGGATATGAAGGGCCGACTAAAAGATTTTTAACTCCTCAGAGGTCTGGCGCCCCTACCCACCACCCCCCCCATTGTTCAAGGGTCAACTATACTAAGAAAGCTCAAGCAGGAAAGTAATTCAGTCTGCTATTCTTCTCTGCAGATACTGGTTTTAGAATAAAGGTGCCTCTGGCTCTTTCTGAATTTTAATGAAAGCTAAGCTTTATTTCTTCCACCGAGATCCTGCCCCAAGCTGCAGTCAGCCACGACTCAGGCCAAACCCTATTCTCCTGGCTACATGCTTGCCAAGACAGACCCGTAAGAACACTTCCTGGGGCTTCTCTGCTGAGGCTTCCCCCTCTCATGTGATGGGGTTGGAAGATGTGGATGCAGCTCCTGGAGGATGGACACCTTGACTCAGCTTCTGAGGTCTCAGGGACACCCCGGTTGATGCCACTCTCTAGGGCTTTCCTCAGTGTCCTTCCAATAGAGGCTCCTTGTTTCATTTTAACTAGTTTGAGTAGACTTTCTGTCAAAGACACCCAACATTAGTAGGGTTCACCAGAGACCAGAGAAACTCCATCACTCTTTTCTCACCACTATAGCCAGCCCCTCAACAAGGAGAAATGTCCAGCCTCAAGTGGCAGTCCCGGGCCTCCAGAAGCCGAGAAACCCATTCAATCTGCCTCCTCGGTCTTCTCTGAGCCAGCTTCACCTAGCGTGCTGCCTTCTGTGCATTGGTGGGGCCACAGGATTACCATAGGATCCAAACACAGGTGTACCGCCTCTTTGGCGAAATCTGGTCCTAGCTGAGGTCAACATCCCAGATAGAAGCAATTAAGACCACCTTCAAGGGTGGACAAACCACTTTACAGGAGCCTGACTCCCCAAGGTGGTACTTCAGACCACCAACAGCCCAATCCTCCAAGGCAAGTGACTTGGCTTGTGACTAGTGAGATGGGCACTGTTCTCCAAGAAGTTCAAGTTCCACATCTGATACAGGCTGGGAGCCCAGACTTCTGAACAGGTGCCAGAATAGCTGGAGATGGAAAGTAAGGGAGCCTGTGGCCTGAAAGTTTATGGTTATCTTATTATCAGGGTAAGTTAATGCTGCAGTAAACAAGCCCGGATGATAATGGCATAAACACAGTTGAGTTTATTTCTCACTCACATGAACAGTCCCAGACGGGTCCAGTTCTGGTGGCTGGGGATAGAGCTCTCCATGGGAAAATTCTTCAAATCCCTGGACTCTGTCAACTTCAACACCTGGCTTCCAAGGTCACCGTAACGAAAGGGGAGAGGTCATGAAGGCCCATGCAATGAGAATGTTTTTTATAGTTATGGCAGGCCTAGAAAAGTGATCACATTTCATGGGCTAGAACGCAGTCACAGGGCCTCATCTAACTGCAAGGGAAGCTGGGAATGTAGTCTGGCTCTGTGCCCAGACGAAGAGGAACAGCCACTTAGAGAGCAGCTAGCGTCCTCGTGGTGGTCGTGGACGTGAGGCCGCCTGTGCGTGGTGTCTGTGCTCTGCAGTTCCAGAGCCACCTTGGCAGCCTCCATGGGGGTGGCTCCCCAGTTCCACCAGCTGCGGAAGGCTGCCTCCGCAGTGCTCACTCATCAGGGGTGAGCACTAAATTACCCTCCCAGATTCTGTGCCCCACCCTTCACGTAGGACCCAGTCTAGCACTTGGGACCCTCGATCCTGACCCAAGACTGAGAGCCCTCCGGCTACCATGGCAAAGAGTTCCAGGTGCAGCCCCGACCTGCACTCGCTGCCTCATGGCTCTACTGCCGCTCTGAGAGCAGTGGACCCCTCCTGAGATGGCATCCTTCATTCTTTTCCTGGACCCTTTACCCTACCGACCCCAGCCACTGCCACTCTCTCCACAAATGACCCAGCCACCTAAAGTCGCAGTTCCTATCCCAGGTTGAACAAGCACTGTTGCCCGTCAACCACTCACCACCCAACAACCAGTGAGCAAAGAAAGCTTCTCACCCACGTCCTTCGGGAGTGCTGAAGATGTCCGATTCCCTACAGTGATTTTTGGAACCTGTGTCACATTCCTTCCCGTCCCCAGTCGTTCTTCTTGTGAGGCCAGGAGAAGCAAAGGCTGAGTGATGGATTTGCTGGGCTGAAGAGAGGCCAGCAGAGCCCAGGCCCCCGACCCCTCCTCACTCGGGGGGAGGAGAGAGCTGGCAGTGGGCACACCAGGTGCAGCATCTTCTCGCTCCTGGTCCTGCCACCCCCAGATGCCAGGGCTGGCTCCCCTCCAGCCACCCACACCAGTGACCTGCTGTCTCCTCGGTGTCGCCCACCCCCCTCCATGTGGGCTTTGGATGCAGCCGGGCCTGAGCTCCAGCATCTGCCCCTCCTGAGCAAGGCCTGGCCCATTTGCAGGCCTCGGGTTTCTCTCCTGGGGTCGCTCCAGGCATCTTCCGCTGTGGCAATGCCTCCGGACAGCTGAAGAGGCCCTGGGTGTCATGCAGAGAGAACAGGAGGAGGTCAGACCAGCCTGCCCTCAATTCAGGTGCCACCTCTTCCAGCTGTGTGACTCTGAGCCAGTTCCACCCAGCATCTCTGTTGCCTCCTTTCAAAGTACAGATCCCTGCAGGGCCATGGGAGGCAGTTAATCGAGGTTGGCAGGGGTTCTTTCCCCAGGCTCCTGGGCCACCCCCGGAGGTCTAAGGAAGTGCTGAGGCTGAGGCCACATGGTGTATGCCTGTTGCCCGTGTCGCTCTAGGAGAAGGGCCTTAGCTTTTGTCTGGTCCTCAGAGGGGCCCATGAGTCCAAGAAGTCCCTCACCCAGAGCCCCCCACTCTCCCCACTTTGGGCTGAGCATCTTTCCTGGGCTCCCACTGCCTTCCATCTTGCTCTGAGCTGCATTTACCGTGTGGCATTGTGGTGACCCATCTCCCATACCAGGACTCACTCACGCTGGGCCATGCTTGTACCCTGCCCCTGACCCTGGGGTTGTTTGCAAAACAGGGTCTTAACAGGTTCCTTCTCCATCTACCATAGTCTTTTTCATCCGGAAGCCCTACTACCCTCATCCTCCCCCTTCACCTGCCCTTTGAGCAGCAAGCAGCGGTGTTCCCCAGAACACGCCCTCCTGCCACCTCTCCCCTTGCACTGGCTCCTCTGCCCCCACAGCTTCCACTAGGCATTAGTGAAGGTGACACCAGCCACTCTGACATGCATACCCAAGGTTTCAGTGGCTTAATGCAATAGAGAGGTGTTTCTGCATATAAAATCCAGCTGGCACTGGGTTCCACAAAGTCACCAAGGGATCAGCCCCTGCCTTCTTTACCATGTGGCTTCCATGGTGGCCTTGGGCATCTACATCCAGCCAGGGGCCTAAGAGGACATGGAGAACAGTGTGGAAGGTTTCTTGGGTTTTTATTTTCTTGGGAAGTGACAGATGCAGATGTCACTTCCACCCACCTTCCGTTGGCCAAAACACCATCTGTCTTAGTCTACTCGGGCTTCTCACAGGTCTGGAGGCTGGGAAGTCCAAGATCAAGTCTCCGGCGGATTGGGCGTCTGGTGAGAGCCCACTTCCTGGTTCACAGCCAGCTCGTCCTGCTGTGTCCTCACATGGGGGAAGGGGCGGGAGAGCTCTGCGGCCTCTTTTATAAGGGTCCTAATTCTATCCATGAGGACTCTACTCTCATGACCCAACCACCTCCCAAAGACCCCACCTCCTGAAACCATCACACTGGGGGTAGGATCTCCACATATGAATTTGGGGGGAACCCAAACATCCAGTCCATAGCACCGCCCATGGCCACAGCTAACCGCAAAGAGGGAGGGAGATGTGGTCTAGGGGTGCACCTGGCAGCAGGGGGGTTAGGTGGGGCGAGCTACAAACTAGTCCCTGCCCAGGCTGTGCCTCTGGTCGCTGAAGCGCCGTTTCTCTCTTTCTGTACCACGCAGAACACACTCTCACTCCTGTGCCCTCACTTCTTCCTGGGACCTTGGCCACACCCTGGGACCCCTAGGAGATGCACAGTTCTCTCCCCAGGTCCAGTGTGGTTCCTTGTGACCTGGAAACCAACAAACTAAAAGAACAAGTTATCTGTGTCCTTCCCTCCCCCTGCCCCCACACACACACACACACACACACACACACACACACACACACACACACAATCCAGTGGCAGGATATCCACAACACACACCCCAGTCAGGAGAAGAATGGAAGGTAAAGAGCAGGCTGTGATCACAGCAACTGTGAAATCCAGCCAGATAGGCGCTGGAAAAGAGGCTGCCAGGAGATTCTGCCCTGTCCAGTGTCCTCCGCAGTCCCCGTTCCCCCTCCAGGGGCTTTTCCTGCCGCTCTGCTCCAGCAGCCTGTTTGGAGTGGGTGTTAGGGAAGTGCCTTCCTTGGTCACTGCTTCTCTCCTTCAGCCTGCAGCGCCTACTGCTAAAAGTTCTGAGGCCTGAAGGTGGTTTTAAGGTCCAAAGGATCAGAGATTTTTTTTTTTTTTAGTTCAGGCTTCTGGCTTATTTGACAGGACGGATCCCTCAAAACCTGAAAGTCTCCTCCTCTCCCTGCTTCCAATCAGTCTCAGGTGCCAGTGACCACATGCAAAATTCATTTTGAACACTGTTCTCCAGACTGGTTTTTGGCTTCCTGCCCTCAGGCCATCTCCCTGAATGTACTAAAGGACGCCGGAGGCTCTCAGGCCAGGAGGAAGGACCCCCTCCTTACTCTGACCTGGCTCAGGGCTAAGGCTTAATGGGCCTTCGCTGCTCAAAGGGCTGTTGAATATGACTTCCTTCTGTCTGCATCTAGAAGCAGTCAGCTTTCCCAACCAAGGCCCCAGATTTCTGGAATCTTTCTATTTCACTTTAGTTTTGCTTGCAAGTCAGCCAGTGTTTGCCTGGGCTCATCTTATTCCTCTAATACCTTGCTGAATACTGTCTGTGACAGCCAAGGCTCTCTATGACAATCTGCTTTACAACCGCTTCTCCGAGAATGAGGACAGTGGCTTGCTTATCTCTAGCAACCGTCCTACCAAAGATTTTGCCGCCGCAAAGCACGGGTCTCCACCTTCCCAGACCCGCAGCGGTCTCCTCGCCACCTCCCCCACCGACACAAACCAGTGCCATACATTTCAGATTTTCACTACGGTAAGACCCCACTCCTAGGACCAATTTCTGTCCTAAAGTAACACATTCATATAAGAGATAACCCCCCCCAATTTCATTTGCTAAACATACTATAAGTTTATTTTTCACTCGTGTAAAAGGCAAGCTAGGGAGCAAATGACCAGGGACCTCTGTTCCTTGCAGTCATTCAGTGACATAGACAGATTAAAGGTGTGCCATTCTCAACACACGGCTTCTGAGGGAGACCCGGACACCAGAACCCAGGCAGCAAATTAGAAGAGAGCAGAGCAGAGGTTGGCCTGTTTCTGTAGACGCAGTTTTATTGGAACACAGTCAGAACCATCGTCTACATAGTGCCACGACTGTTTTCATGCTACAAGGACAGAGGAGGCCCTTCTGAACCATCGCAGACGAGGCTGTGTGGCTCACAAGGCCTAAAATAGTTACTGTCTGGCCCTTTACAGAAAAAGGCTGCTGACCCCTATGGTAGGGGACCGGTGACCAGAACGGATGGGATGGGCCAGGCCTGCAAGTGGCATCATCCTTCACTCCATTGGCCAGAACCCAGCCACATGGACATGGCCACACAACTGTAAGGGAGGCTGAAAGTGTGTTCTCAGTGTGGCCCCAGAAAGCAAGGGAAAGAGACGGAGTTATCATCTGGCCTTCCTCTGCTACAAACACCCTCCAGGCCCTGGTAACCTCAGACTCAGCATTTCTACTTCTCAGTCCACCTTCTTTCCTAAACTTCAGATCCATAGTTCTAGCAATGTGCCAGACTTCTCAAATAGAACTTGATCCTTTTTTTTCCCCCCAAATCTGTTTCTCCTTCTGTGGTTCATAATTCAGTAAATAGTTCATCATTCATTCAAGTGCTTAAACTAGAAACCTCAGGATAGGCCATGACCTTCCCAGTCCCTCAGCCCCATACCCACACTCTCCACGTGCATTTGAACTTATGTCTCCCAAATCGTACCCCCCTCTTCTCTGCACCCTGCCACGGCTCTTGTATTCGCCTCCTAACTCGTTGCAAGGACCCCAACCACCCCTGAACCTTGTGTACAATTGTCTGAGTCCACTTCTTCAAAATCTAGTCGGCCTAAATTGCTCCCCTGTGTGAAATTCTTGCTGTCCCCAAAGGACACAGACAGGTCACCTGAGGTCCCCCTTCTCCGCAATGGCAGGGCTGAGAGGGCAACTGTGGTTTATGAGCCTTCAGAGACTCCATCCTCCACTCCCCATACTTTGCAGGATAAAGCTCCAGGAAGCACAAAGAAAATTCTTTGCATAGCAGAAACTCTCAAACCAGTACAGAGGGTGCAGCCCCCTTTCCAAACTCTCAGAGAAGAATCTTGCTGTGGGCTGAGCAGTTTTGCTCTGCAGGGACATAGTCATGCACCTCTCACGGGCTCTCTGTCCCTGTGCCTCTCCATTTCGACCTGTCTGTCCGTCAGAGCTTCCTAATACCCGGAGCTTGGGAATGAGGACATTTGCACAGGACAAAGCCCCTCCCGAAGACCCCCGAAGATCACTCCTCTTCTCTCCCCTCTCCACGACATGGCAGCCTCTTTGGGGGACAAAGAGAAGCCAAGTGGGGCTGCGGTCCTCCTCAGGAGTGTGAGTTCGGTGCTGGGTTGCTGCCTGGGTGACCACCCTGCCCAGGCGTGACTGCCCCAGTCCCCCTCCACCACTGTGCTGTGTTTCCTTGTAACACGCATCCTTCTCTGAAACAATCTTATCTTTTACACGTGTTTGCTTATTCATGGCCTGTCTCCCCCACTAGAAAGCAAGGTACCAAATCAGAGTGATGACATTGTCTCTCTTCTCTGTTGTTTCCCCAGCATCCAGAAAAGTGTCTGGCTTATCCTTGGTGCTCAGTAAGTTTTTGCCGAATGAACGAAGTGGCTAGTGACCCTCTAATGGCCTCTTGCTTCCCCCACACAGTAGAAGGTGGGGGACCCCTAGACCCCACACCTCCCTCGGTCGCTCTGTCCAAGTTCCAAAGACCGTCTCATCCCAGAGGACATTTGACATCTAAAGCTGAGTTCCCACCTGGAACTTCCCATCTGAGCAAACAGCAGCTCCATCTACCACTTGTTCAGACCAAAGCATCAGCCTTCCTTGACTCCGCCTCCCTTTCCTCCAGTGCATCGGCAGATCCTGCTGGGACCACCTTCAAGGCGTATCTGACCCTGACCCCCGCCATGGCCCCATCGCTATCACCAGCTCTCTCCTTGGTGACTGCTACAGCCTCCCCCACCCCACCCTCCCGGGGATCCCCACCTCCCTTGCAGGGCAGCCTTTTGGAAACGTAGTTCAGCCATCTGCTTGCCACGCTCTTACAGCTCCCTTCACACCTGGAGCAGAATCCAGGTGCTCATCAGACCACAGGGCCCCATGCACCCCGGTCATCGCCACAAGCTCAGCTCCTTCCTCCCGGTTCCAGGGTCCGGGGCCTCTCGCTGCTCTACAGGCTCACCCGGCACCTCCTGCCCCAGAGCCTCTGTGCCTGCAGCTGCCCTGCCCCGACCCTGTTTCCCCACACACCCCGTGGCTCGCTCTCTCCCCCATTAGGGCTCCGCTCAGACGTCTCATCGGCAAGCCGTCCCCTGGCTGCCTCACCTCAGGCCGGGCCCCTGCCTCTTGTTTCCTCACCTCCCAGGCCTCACGGTGCACTTCATAGCGCTTGTGTCTATTGACGGTATGTCATCGCCTACATTGTAAGCTCCCAAAGGACAGGGACCTGTCACTTTACGTGCTGCTGTGCCCCCAGTGTCCAGAACAGGGCTTACCACATCTCAAATGCTCAAGAAATATTTGTTGAATGAAAACAGAATGGTGACTGAAGGAGGTGGGTCCCTGTGTGGGGGATGGGAGTGGGGTTCCGGAGCTCAGGTCCCTGGTCTAGGTCAAGTGCACAAGGGCCCTGGTCCTCGGCCCTCCTGGCCTCCTCACGTGTCCCGTCTGCGGTCCTAGTGCCCTTCCCTCTGACTGTAGACTCAGTCCTGTGACTAGTCAGTAGGCTGTGAGCAGAAGAGACACAAGGGCAGAGCTGTGCATTTCTGCCTTTGCCCTCCAGTTCACCGTGAGAACACGCCGGGCCAGGCCTGCAGATGATGAGGGACCCACAGATATATGTGCGGAGAACATTCTGGGCTGGGCCGAAGGAACAGCCAGTGCAAAGGCCCGAAGGCAGCAGCTTGCCCGGTGTGCTCGAGAAACAGCAGGCTGGCGCTGCAGTCCAGGGAGGGAGGGACAGCATCAGGGAGGCCACAGGGGCCAGAGCACAGAGGACTTTGCAGACCCTTGTGAGACTTGGGCTTTTTCCTCTGTGAAATGAGAAGCTGAGGCAGGTGTGATGGTTTTAGTGCTGGTGAGAACAGATACAGGAATGTGGCAGAAGCACGGAGACAGGGGGCCAGAGGGTGTTGCAGTAATGAGCCCAGGCTGGCCACCGTGGAGGTGGGGAGAAGAGGTGGGATTCTGACCACTGGGAGGTTAGAACTGGAGCATTTGCATAAGGACTGCAGGTGGGGGTGAGCCCATGGGAGGAAGGGAGGAGTTCTGAGCTGAAGACAGCAGGGAGACCCTGCCGGAACGCCTTGGCATCCCTCCCAGAGGCCCCCTCTCCCCCTTCCAGCTGTACTGGCCCTTTTTGCATTCCTCAAACACGTTCAATTCTCTCCTGCCTCAGGCCTTTGGCACTTGCTCTTGCCACTTTTCCCTTGCTTTGCCTGGCGAATCCTTGTCATTGGGTCACAGCTTAAAAGCACTCCACAGAGACCTTCCCAGGACCCCCACCTATCCCTATAGATGATCAGTTCTGTTATTTTTTCTCCTCCCATCCTGCTCTTTCCCTTTCCAGTGCTCATTGTAATCATGTACATAATCCTGTGTTTACTGGTTTAATGTCTGTCTCTGCTGGATTACAGAAAGTAGAGCCCCTTCCTAGCCAAGCTCCAGAGACAGGCTGCCTGCATTCAAGTTTTCGTTCCTCCCGTTTAAACCCATGTGAATGTGGGAAAGCTACTAAACCATCCATCCTCAGTTTCCTCCTTGGAAGGATGGTGGTAACTAAGACCCAATGAGATCGTTGATGTAAAGCACTTAGCTCAGTGCCTGGGACATATTTCAATAAATGTTAGCCACTACACTAGCCATGGTAAGAAGACTGGTTTAAGAACTATCTAGAAGCACTTAGTCTGTTTACATGACTTAACCAGATTTGGCAAGCTCTCTGAGTGGTGTAAACAGCAGCACTCCAGGTATCAGACTGCCTAGATGAGGCAGGTTTGAAACTGCCCCTTGGCAAACGCACAATTGGGGAAATAAAAGAGATGTATGGCGTTTGTTGTTTTTGGTTGCTTAGCATCCAAACCTGGGGTGGGTGGGCGGATCCCTAGACAGGCAGGAGGCAGGGTTCCCCTAAGGAAGCCCGGTGGAACCAAACTCCCTCTCCCAGATCCCTGCACAGAGAGCTTGGCCACTCAACCTGAGCACATCTTCCTGTCTAGGACCTGAACACCGATTGAGGGTCACAGAGAAGCTGGGACCGTTGAGATGTTTCTCCTTTGATGTTGGGGGCCCAGCAGCCAGCACCAAGGGGTGACCGTGATGTCAGCAGGCCCATCCTCACTAGTTCTGCCTGTGGCTCTACCTCCCAGCCTTCTGGGTTCCTGCCCAATTGATATGCCTGGTTCTCCAGCCTATCTTGTGATTCTATGGGCCACCCATCATCCTTCCAGAAAATTCCTTTTAGGCTGTAGTTAACTAGAGTTGTTTTCTGTTGTTTGCAACCAGGAATTCTGGCTTGTCTGCCCTCCAAACGGGCTGAGTACCAACCCTCAGAAAACCCCGGTCAGCCCTCACCCTGGCTCCACCCTACACATCACCAAGAGCACAAAACTTCCCTGGAGTGCTGCAGCCATGTGTCAGCCTGTACTCAGAGAACCCAGAAAAGAGGGTAAAGGTGTAGCTGGCTGCTATTTGGAAATATCAACCAGGCTTCTTTCCTAGTATGTCATACCACCTTGCCCCAACGCAGATGGCAGTGAGGGTGTCCCCAGGGCAAGGCTGTTCCAGAAGAAACGGAGAGAAGCAAAAGGAGCTAAGCCTTGAATACTGAGGTCCTTGCCTCAGTAAAAAAACTAACCATGAAGGAGCATTCTCTTCCCACCCAGAGAATGGGCTGGAATGGGGAAGCACAGAGCTCAGGGAGGAAGCAGCTTGCTTCCTGGGTAAGGGTGTGAGGACACCACCCTCTCAGAATACCCAACACATATGTACATGTAAAGAGATCTGGAGGTGGGGCTTCTCTAGGCAGAGAGGGCCGGAGATAGCCCCCGCTCCAGAGTTTCCCACAGAAGTGGATGAGAGAGGGTTCTGGGGCCAGAAGAGGCTGAGGGTCAGGATGATATGATGACAAAGGAGGTTGGATGAACCACGGGCCCGCTCAGTGAATGCTGGCAGTTGTGGGAAGCAGCAGGGATGGAGACCAGCAAATGATGGTCAGTGGGGCCAGAGCCCATCTTCACTGATGCCAGCAGAGGAAATGAGAGTGACCAAGATCAGAAGCTCTCTCCCTGCTGACAGCACTAGCTGGAACCCCAGGGAGAAAGGAAGGCAGAAACAAAATTGACCTGAGGGAATCCTGAATTCTTTAAGAAAATGCTTCCACACCATGCAACGTGGAAAACTGAGATGGAAATTAAAGTCGGTTATGGAAAATAAAAATGTTCACACATCTGACTTTGTGGCCTGCGAAGTTTGTACCTACCGCAAAGGCATCCCACCCCAAGGAACCCCACCATGGCCATTGTCCAAGAGAGCAAAGGATGGCCAGCCTGGAGAGCTTTCAGGAGATCTGTGGAGAGAGACACTAGTAGGACTTTGAAGCCTTGGTAAAGTGACTTGTTTTTATTAGCGCCTGCTGTGTGTCAGGCTCCATGCTAAACACTATATGTATTACTTCTGAGAGAGGTGGGAAATTATTCCCAGGTAAGGAGAGTTCAGCACAGAGGTATTGAAATGCATTGGGCTGATTTCCCACAAGACAGCTTAAATCACGGTGGCTGCAAAGATGGGCTCTTTGGGTAACTGGGAATGCTGCTCTGGGGCTTTAAACCCGAAGGTGGTGTTGGGAGAGATGGGAGGACTGGGAGAGACGAGGTTAATTAAAATGCCAAGTTCTTGGAGGGAACTCAGGCAGGAGTGGGGCGGCCCCTGGTGGACATGAGGGGAATGGCAGCTAGGTGGCTCCGACCTGCCCCGCCAATGGCCCTGGATGGGAGGAGGGGGAGGGGGAAAGGGAAAGGGCCCGCGAGGCTCCCGGGGGGTGCTGGGAAAGGACCACGTCTTCTGTAGGGTCTGGACTTAGGCCCTCAGCCTGGTGACTGCAGTGGCTACTCCAGGGAGGCGTGGTCTGGGGAGGGGCATTATGTGAGGACAGAGAGGAGGAAGGAAGGAAGTAACCTTGGCTGAGCGCTGACCATATGCTCAGAAGAGACATGCTGAAAACAATGGTATACACTTTAGAAACAGGCAAAGATGCACAGGCACATGCAAATCAAAAGAAAACCAAGGTCATGACCTGAAGATCAAAGCTGAATTCAACTCAGAAAGAAATCTATAGGACAAAGCAGATCTCTTTATAATGCTGAAGGGGGTAAAATGTTCACCAAATAACATAACATAAAAACATAGGTACATCAAGAAAACGAAAAGACAACCCACAGAATAGGAGAAAATATTTGCAAATCATATATCTGATAAGAGACTTGTGTCCAGAATATGTAAAAAAACAAAAACAAAACAAAACAAAAAAACCCTCTTACAACTCAACAATAAAAAGACCCAATTTTAAAATGTGCAAAGGATATGAATGTACATTTTTCCAAAGAAGATGTACAAATGGCCAATAAGCACATGAAAACATGCTCAACATGATTAGTCATTAGAGAAATACAAAACCACAGGCGGGAACTCAGACAAGAGTTCCTCACACCCACTAGGATGGCTAAAATTAAAAGACAGATAATAATAAGCATGAACAAGAATATGGATAAGTTGGAACACTTTTACATTGTTAGTAGGACTGTAAAATGGTACAGCCACTTTGGAGAACAGTTTGACAGTTCTTCAAAATGTAAAATATATAGTTATCCTATAACCTGGCCATTCCACTCCTATATATGCTCAAGAGAAGTGAAAACATATGTCCACACAAACACTTGTACAAGAATGTTCATAGCAGCATAATTCATAACAGTTAGCCCAAAAGTGGAGACAACCCAAATGTCCAACTGATGAATGGATAAATACCCACTCAATGGACTGTTATTCAGCAATAAAAGGGAATGAAGTGTGATACATGTTACCACATGGATGAACCTTGAAAACATGTCAGGTGAGAGAAGCCAGACACAAAAGGCCACATATTGCATGATTCCATTAAGAAACGTCCAGAATAGGCAAATCCATAGAGAGAGAAAATAGATTAGTGGTTGCCAGGAGTTAGGCAAGGGGAAATGAGGAATGACTGCTGGTGGGTACGAGATTTCTTTTCGTAGTGATGAAAGTGTTCTGAAATAAGATAGTGGTGATGGTTGCACAACCTTGTGAGTATACTGAAAACCACTAAATTGTACACTTTAAAATGAATAAGTTTTATGGCATGTCAATTATAAATATTTTAACATTTATTTATTTATTTATCTATCTATCTTTGGCTGCGTTGGGTCTTCGTTGCTGCGCACGGACTTTCTCTAGTTGCGGCGAGCAGGGGCTACTCTTCCTTGCAGTGAGCGGACTTCTCAATGCGGTGGCTTCTCTCGTTGTGGAGCACGGGTTCTAGGTACGCGGGCTTCAGTAGTTGTGGCACGTGGGCTTAGCTGCTCCGCGGCATGTGGGATCTTCCTGGACCAGGGCTCAAACATATGTCCCGTGCATTGGCAGGCGGATTCCTAACCACTGCACCACCAGGGAAGTCCCTACATGACAATTATATTTTAATAAAGCTGTTATTTTTTTAAAAAACATATGTAAGGCAAAAACTTTAGAAAATGCATGGAAAAGTAGACAAGTGGAAACACATCTCAGCCCTTAACAGATCAGATACTTGAAAAACAAAGAAAATAATCATGTTTCTCAGAAGTTATATGTTGCAAGCAATAAGTACACCTTTCCAAGGGCCCCTCATCCACTCCTTTATTTAACAAATTTACACTGAGCACTGACCATGTGCCAGGTATTGTTCAAAGCTCTGAGGACACAGCTGGGGGAGTCTCTGCTCTGTTGTAGCTCTGGTGTAGTTCCAGTGGTAATGTAATGTTTATAAATGTTATGTAAAAATTGACTTGAGCTGCAAAGGAAATCTCAATAAATTCCAAAAGAAATAGTACATACAAGCCCTATTTTTTTGCTACAAATGAAAAAATTAGAAATAAACAATAAAAGTAGAAATGAAATCTTCCAACCACTTAGAAACTTTAACTCTCTCTCATAAGCAACCTTATGATCAAAAAGAACATTAAAACCTCAGTGCAGAGTATTTGGAAAATGAATTTATACCTACAAAATGTACACATACACGTCTAAGGGATAACAGTTTTTCTAAGCACACTGCTAAAGTCAGAGCCAGGAAGGAGTTTCTTGTGATCACTACTGTTTTTAACATGTTCCTAGAAGAAATGGCCAATACAATTCCACAAGAGAACAGAATAAGAAGTGCCATTGCTTATAAACATCATCAGATTGGCAAAGATTGAAAATTTAATTCCCATTGCCATAAAGAATGGAGTGGAGCGGGACCCAGACTGGTACACGCATGCCCTTGCTTTGGCCTGGCAATCCCGCTTCTAGGAAGTTTCCTGCAGAAGACTTTACACAAGTGCTCAGGTAGGCCCCTTACAAGGGTCTGGAAACAACGGTGCATTAATGAGGAATTAGCTAAAAAATTCCACAGTGACATTCTGGAATACTCTGAGGCACCCAAAAAAAGAGGTAGGTCTATATAAATCTGCTGTTCTTCAGCGGGGGCAATTTTGAGAAACCTTGGTATACAGTAACATGGAAAAATACCCACAATTCAATTAAGAAGGAAGTCCAGAACCACATTTATACCGTGATCCCATTTTTTTTCCTAAATATATTTATGCTGGTGTACACATAGAAAAAATATTGGAAAATTCATACCGAACTGCTCATTCACTCATAATTCTTTTATTCATTCAACAAACATTGAGTACCCTGAGGTGCCAGGCACTGGTCTATCCTATGTGCTGGGCCCCTGCCTTTGTGGGAACTCGGGGGAATTCCTGGGAGGTGCCCAGGAAAACTGAATTTTCTACTTTCCAGGCTTTTGAGGTTTTGACTTTTTTATTATTAACCAGAAGCATTATATTACTTTGTAAATAAAAAACAACAAATACCATAGAAACCAACCAGCACATAGAAACAGATTGGAAGAAACAAGTCAGGGCAGGGAGAATCCCACAATTCACAGCAGCAGGTAGGCTGGGCAGGTGATGGGACTCTCAGCTGCCCTTCTGCCTGAATCTCCTGAAGTGAGGAAGACACCCACAACCCGACAGAATCAAAAGCAGCAGCAACACACTAGGGAGAAGCCCCACAGACGGCAGCGAGGATTCTCAGCCGCTTGAACTTTGTGGTGTAGCGGCACCATAAGAGACAATCCACCACCCCAACAAGTTATCCTAAATTCAAATCTCCAACCTTGTTCAGCCTCCCTGGGACTCTGCTTATCCACCCACCCTTGCAGTTCAAGCACCATAAGGTGGTTAATAGCCAGCATGTCTGTTTATATAAGTCAGCATCTTTCTCAAGGGAGCCTTCTTGCTGATTCAAAGACCAAAGAAAAAAATTACCTGGCTACAATAGTGCCCCCCCATCCCCAGGAAGCAAACAAAACAGCTGAGGGGAAGTGGGGCTAGCAGGTGAAGGGTCTTTGGTAAACAGAACTGTCCCTGAAGAAAGGGAGGCCCCTGTCCTCTCCTGCCCCCTAGTGGTCACCCAAGGTTTTCATCTGAATTGGCTTCTCTATGGCCACCAGGATTCCATCAAGCAACGACAATAGTAACAACTGATACAGAGCTCTAATTCACAGAACATACTTTTTTATATTCTATCCTTGCAGAACAGATGGAATCATTATTATCACCCATTGTATAGATGAAGAAACTGAGGCTCAGAGAGAGTTAAGCCAATCATCGATGGCCCTGCATGCACAAGTAACCCAGTAGTACTCTTCCTCCAATGCCACCCTCCCTTCCCAAAGCTGCCATCTTTTTTATAAAGCCAAATTGAATTTTTAGCTGGGTCTCCAATCCTAGAAGCCAGTCTGAGGGTCTGCTAAGGGCCAAGTACTATTTAGTGGGTTCACAGTCTTGTTTCCCAGGAGCAAGTATTTCCTGGAGCAAGCAGCCAAGTTATTTTTGCCTGGTCCCTGTATTGTTAATCACAGAAACAGGAAAGTGTGTTGGTTTCAGTCTCACTCTTCATTGAAACCTCAGGTCTATTCAGGCTCAGTGGTGGCATTGGGCCTTCTGGGGGTACCAGGAGCTCTCAGCTGTCTTCTCCATACCACACAGGTGTGTGTAGGAGGCTCGCAAGGCTGCCTTCTGGACCACTTGCCTCAATACTTTCCTCAGTCATTAAACATGTTTTTTCCTTCTTTCAAAGTAATATGTGCAAATAGATTTTTAAAAAATAATAAAAAACTTACAGAGGAGGATCCCTAAGTTTAGGAAACCAGAATCTTTTATATCGGGCAGTAGGCCTGCCTGACCTTTGTCCCAGAGGGAGACATTATCTTTAGTATACTGGATAGTAAAGAAACCTGCCCTTTGGGAATTCCCTGGCAGTACAGTGGTTAGGACTCAGTGCTTTCACTGCCAGGGCCTTGGTTCGATCCCTGGTCAGGGAACTAAGATCCCACAAGCCACATGGCATGGCAAGAAAAAGAAAAAAGAAACCTGCTCTTTGCTCTGGAGAGAGACACTATCTCTAACTTTCAAGGTTGTTCACTATACAAATATTCTTGAACAAGTCCAGACAAAGACAGCCAATGCCTCTGCTCCACTAACTGCATGCAAGAGACGCATATAGAATTAATCTTCCAACAATTAAAAAGGCCTACTAACTGATAAAGCTAGAACAATAAAAGAATTCCACTCTGGCAGGATATAAAGCTCTCACACTGTGCCTGCCCCAGTCAACCCCCGGACCGGGTACCAGACAACTAGGGGCAGCCCTGATACCCCAGAGCCTAATGAAATGATACAAAGTAGCCAATCCTACACCTGCTTAGCCTGATTACCTACCTTTCATACTTCCCATGAAAGGCTCTTGTCTACATTTTCCCCTCATTCCTTCTGCCTCCTGGCCGACCCTGGTGCCTCTCTGTGTGGCCCTGTGTGGCATGCCATGTCCCCTTCCTCTTGGGAACTGTGAGTAACAAACCACCTTTTCAACATCAGTTGTCTCCTGATCTGCAGGCCTCACCATACCTCAATGATAATAAAACCTAGATTTTAACATTTCATCTCTTACTATCAGATTGGAAAAGTTACAAAACTTGACAACACTGCTGGTGAGGCTGTGGGGAAACAAGTGCTCCCATGTGTGGTTGGTGGGAGTGCAAAATGGTTAAACATTCATGGAGGGAAACTTACTAGTATCTCCAGATACACTGTTTAGTGGGGAAAAAAAGCACAGTAGAATGTTTACACCACCTTTTCTGTAAGAAAGGAATAATAAGGAAATATACATGTATCTGTTTGATTTTTCAAAAAGAAATACAAGAAGGATAAGTCAGAAACTGAGGAGATATTTTCCTGCAGGGGATAGAAGTCATGGAAATGTGGAGTGACTCATCTCTAAACATAAATTTTTGTATAGTTTTGACTCTTAGAATCATGCTAATGTTTTATATACTCAAAAAAATATCAGTAAGGATTGGGAAGAACCCTAAAATGCAAACACAAACAATCAACCCAACTGTATTTCAAGTAAGCAATTCTGGAACTACTTGGTCTCTGTAACTGTCAGACTGAGCGAATGAGTAAATATATTAAAGATGTTAGGAAAGCCAGATTTCCCACTCTTGGAGAAGAGAGCTACAAAATGGAACTGGAGAAAGCTAGGGAGAACCCTTTGGTTTTGAAATGGAATTGGAAGTATCATTATGAACTTGTGGTCTTAAATATATATACACAGAAATATGTACAGACAAATGTGTGTATGTGTGTTCCTAGTTCTGTCCACTAAAAGGGTCTAGAAGCATTCTTCTTGGCATCCGCATAGGAATGAGTACACCTATTCCCCACTGAAAGGAAATGTGGCTCCTTGGAGAAATGACAGAATCCAGGGCTGGGGCAGGGAAAGTACAAGCTGAGCACAGAACATCTTGATGTACCAGGAAGTAAGAAAGTGCTCATTAAATGATGGATATGTGAAAGGATTACAGGATATGGGAAACAGCTGTAAGCAGATACTGTACACAATTGGGATAATCTGAGCATCAAAATAAATAATGGTAATAATGGATTATAACTCATTGAATAAAACAAGAATCCATGAGCCCACACTGATAATAATGAATGAATGAGGGACTTCCCTGGTGGTGCAGTGGTTAAGAATCCACCTGCCAATGCAGGGAACACGGCTTCAATCCCTGGTCCGGGAAGATCCCACATGCTGCAGAGCAACTAAGCCCATGTGCCACAACTACTGAGCCTGTGCTCTAGAGCCCGTGAGCCACAACAACTGAGCCCAAGTGCCGCAACTACTGAAGCCCGCACGCCTAGAGCACATGCTCCGCAATGAGAAGCCACTTCAATGAGAAGCCCGCGCACCACAACTAAGAGTAGCCCCCACTCGCCGCAACTAGAGAAAGCCCGCGCGCAGCAGCGAAGACCCAATACAGCCAAAAATAAATAAATAAAATAAATTAAAAAAAAAAAAAGTATACCTGCACGGTTTCACAACATCTCCCCATAAGTTACATATTAATTGCAAAAGGAAAAGGACACACTTTACAATGGAAAAACCTGGTGGATACCTCCTTTCACAAGTAATTAAAGTCACCATTCCCTAAGATGGAACAAACCAAGATGTGCCTCCCATTATAATGCACTAGGAAAGACATAGCACTTCCATGCTATTCCTGCCAAAGCACATAATTTGATCCTAATCACAGTGAAACATTGGACAAACCCAAGTGAGGGACAAACAACAAAATTACTTGCTTGGACTTTTCAAAAATGTCAATGTCATGAAAAACAAAGAAAGGCTGAAGAACTTTTCTGGATTAAAGAAATTTATGAGACATGGAAATTAAGTACAATGCATAATCCGGAATGGGACCCTGAGCTAGGGAAAAAAAGCTAAAGAGGATATTGTTGGGTTAATTGATAAAATTTGATTATGGACTGTGGTTTACTAAAGGCATTATATCAATGTTACATTTCCTGATTCTGATCCTTGTATCTTGGATATATAAGAGAATACCCTTGGTATTAGGAAATACAGCCTGAAATCTTTAGTGATAAAGGAGTATGTCTACAACTTACCCTCAAACTTCCTGGGAAAAATGTGTGTGTGTATGTGTGTGTGTGTGTGTTATACACATACGCATGCATATATACCAAGGAAGAGAGAGAGAATATTAAAGCAAATATGACAAAATGTTAACCATTGGTAAACGGCATATGTTCTTGCAACTTTTACGTAAATTTGAAACTATATCAAAATTAAAAGCTATACCCCGACCCCCACACAAAAGCTAATACGTAAACAGAAGGGCCCACTAATTGCCCAGCATAATGAATGAAAAAACACCCACACCCAGGCCTATGTGGCTGCCTCCTAACAAGCATTTTGCTCTTGTTAATGGGTCCTGATTTTTAACATTAGACTTTTTACACTACAGCATGTAATACTTTTATTTAAAAAATTTAAAAATAGAGGAATTCCCTGGTGGCCTAGTGGTTAGGATTCAGGGCTTTCACTGCCGTGGCCTGGGTTCAACCCCTGGTTGGGGAACTGAGATCCTGCAAGCTGCACGGCGTGGCCAAAAAATAAATTTAAAAAAAAAAAATTAAAGAGAGGGTCCCCCAAAACAACAAGAAAAAGTGAGTATTGTGGAGAGAACACGTGCATGAGTGAACCAGTGAATGGGGAGTGGGCGAGTGAATGGACAGAGCAGGCTAGTGACGTGGGGACGGAAGAGGCTCCCCCTCAAAGCACAGGCACTTTCTTTCATCTCTGCCCTCGTGGCCCCATCCACCCAGGTGAGGGGTGCAGGGGGGCTCTGTTTATGGCTGACACACCCTGGTAGCTGGGCTGGCCAAAGTGCATTTTCTTCCCCTCCCTTAGGAGGTCAGGCCAGGTGGATCCGTGCTGCTTCCTCCTCCCTGCCTGGGCGGGGGCGGGGTCGCCTGCATTCTTGGCAGACGGGCACCAGGCATGCTGGGGAGGCTGCATCAGGCTGGCAACCAGGTGGCCCACACCTAGCCCCGGGCCTGTGCCCGGCTGCCCCTGTGACTATCAGGGAGCATCTTCCTGCCTTGGGCCTCCCCTTCCCCATTTGCACCTTAAGAAGTCTGGTCAAATCAGTGATTCTCAACTTTGACCACACAAAATCAGCTGGGGAGGACTTCCCTGGTGGCACAGTGGTTAAGAATCCACCTGCCAACGCAGGGGACACGGGTTTGAGCCCTGGTCTGGGAAGATCCCACGTGCCGTGGAGCAGCTAGGCCCATGTGCCACAACTACTGAACCTGTGCTCTAGAGCCCGCGAGCCACAACTACTGAGCCCGCGCGCGGCAACTACTGAAGCCCGCGCGCCTAGAGCCTGTGCTCCGCAACAAGAGAAGCCACCGCAATGAGAAGCCCGCACACACCGCAACGAAGAGTAGTCTCCGCACAGCAACGAAGACCCAACGCAGAAATAAATAAATAAATAAATAATCGGCTGGGGACCTTTTAAAAATTCCAGGGCCCAGATTGCACCCCAGACCAACTAAGTAGGACTCGTCAGAGGGTAGGACCCAGGCACCCGCAATTTTTAAGGCTTTGCAAGTGATTTCAATGCACAGCTAAGTTTGAGAACCTATGGGCTCTGATCTCTGAGGTTCCCTCTAGCCTTATGATGCTGAGGCCCACCTGATGCCCTGTCTTCTGACACTGGAGGGTTAAATGATATGGGAGAGCCACCCCGAACATGTGAGTTCCTACCTTCAGCCCTTTGAGACAGCAGCCCTGCCCAGGACTTTGCCCAGCCCCACCCACCCTTCACTGAACCTCCTGCCCCAGCCCCTGCCTCCTCCATTTTGATGTTTGGAATCAGGGATTCAGGATCCTTGCCAAGGCGGAGTCTCCCCAGGTATGGGCCCGGGTGTTCCTGCTTTCTTGTCACTCACAGATGCTGAGGAAAGGGCTGGGAGAAAGGGGAGTGAGAATTGGGGAGGAGGGGGAGTCTGTCCAATCCGAGATACTGTTTGCTTTTTCTTATCCCTTGAGGTAATAGCTGCTAACCTTTCCCAAGGAGGGCTGTGCCACCAAAAGCCTCCCCTCCCAGGGGCCCTTGGGTAGGTTAGCCTGCACTGCTTCCCCATAGACACAGCCCGAGGAGAGAGCAGAGAGCCTTGAATTTCAGTCCCTTCCTTCACTTGCAGCATCCTGTGCAAATTAAATCATACAACACACCTGAGCCTTCGTTTGCCTATCTGTAAAATAGGTCGACCCTGCCCTATCTCACCAGCCAATGACAAGAACATATTATTGTTTCACTGCAGATAGATGCACTAAGGATTTAGAACGTGCTTTTTATTTGATTGGGAGCTCAGCATAAATGCAAGAGGGGCTGCTGATCTGACAGACCACAGAGCTGACCCATGGCTGAACCCCAACAGGACATGAGGGAGAAGCCTGCAGGTGAGTCTTTAATTCCTGTTTCCAACATGGTCCTCAAGGAGGATAGGGGAGGGGCCTGAGGAAGGGAGGAGCAGGGTGCCCTCCCCCACTCTGCCAGTGGTGTAGTCAAGAGCAGAGCAAGTAGACCAAGGGTCCTTTCAGGGGGGGCGAGTATCAATAGCTATAATTAATAATAGCAGCCAGCAAATACTGGTGCTCACTACGTGCCAGGAGGGGTTGTACTTTCTGTTCACTTTCTCATTTCCTTCTTACAACCTGTGAGTTAGAGATTATTAATCCCATTTTCCAGATCAGAAAACAGGCTCAAAGAGATTACGTAACTTGTCTAAGGTGTCACTGCTACTAAATAGCATAGGAAAAACAGATCCAAATCTGCCTGACTTCAAAGAGCATGCCTTCTGACCTCTAAGAGACCCTGTCCATCCACAGGGCATCGTAACCTGACAGATTCATCACAGAATTAAATGCTTTTACATGTGGTAGGCCAAGCTGGGGGACATCTCATGCTCTGTGTGGGGTGAGTAGTGAAGGGGTGGGGAGGGCATCATTCCAGTTCAGGTATCTGGGGGGCTGAGGCTCAGCTGCTGCAAGGCTGTCTCCCAGCCCAGGGCAGAGCTCCCTCCACGGCCCAGAGTGGAAGGGCACGGACTAGACTGCAGATCCCTGCCCCAGGGGTAGGGACATTCTTTCTGTCCTGGGAGAGGGCTGCGCTGGGCGAGAGCATCTCATTTCTGGGGAAGCATTTAGCAGTGTGGAAAAAGCACGATTTAAGCCCTAAGCAGGACTGGCTTCATGAGCCTGAGATCAGAGCAGTTGTGCAGGGCCCTACATGAAGGCCTCACGCTTGGGATTAAGTGCTCTGTGGTCGCTGGCTCGAAAATTTTAATATTTAGTTTGTTCTGTAAGTGAAATCAGATGAGACAATGGAGCATGTGCTGGGGGACTGGGAGCTGGGAGCTGTGGCTCGAATGTATGGTCCCACTCTCAGCCCATCATGTTGTAACCTCTACCAACTCCCTCATTCTGCTGTCACCTTCGGCCCCTGGCAGCGACTCAAGCAAGAGGCGGGCAAGGCAGGGCATGCTCTGAGGTCCACTGAGCAGGGAAGAGGCAGGGGCTGGGGTCCCTCGGCCACCCCCATCCAGATACCAGAGTGTTCAGGTGGGGAGGGTGCAATTCCCTGGGTAGCCATTTTGCACTGGGCCCCACGTAATTAGTAGGTCACATCCAGGTGCTGCCATTTCCTAATGGAGCAAACTCCAGCAAGTTACTTCACCTTTCAGCACCAATTTTCTTGTCTGAAAATGGGAATAATGTCTACACCCCATAGGATTCTTGTGAGGACAATGAGGTTTCTGGTTCCCCCCCCCAAAAAAATGCAAGTCTGATTGTGACAGCCTCCTCCTGAACACTGTCTAATGGCTTGGCATTGTTCTAGAATACAGGTCTTTCACCCATACCAGTACTGTCCAATTAAAATATTACGTAAGCCACATATGTAATTAAAATTTTTCTAGTAGCCACATTAAAAAGACAGGTGAAATTAATTTTAATATATTTACTTCACCCAATATATCAAAACTATTATTTCAACACATAACCAATATTAAAAATTAATGAATTTTACATTTTTTTCTAAGTCTTTGAAATCCAGTGTGTATTTTACACTTAGAGCATATCCCATTTCACGTGCCTACTGGCTACAGACTGGGTAGGTCAGTAGATAATCCCACACGATCTGGTGCACACACGGTCCCTCCCTGCCCTCTGCCCTGCAGCCATGTTGAATTGCTTTTCTCCCTTCTAAAGAGCCACTGCCTCCCCACACAGGGCCTTCTGCTGTTCCAGGGCCCTGGAAAGCTCTTCTCCCTCTCTACCCTACAGATCTACTTAAGCCTGCTCACCCTTCAGATGTCAGATCAAACACTTGCCCCTCAGGGAGAACTTTCTTAACTCCTTTCCAGGCTTTCACACTTTGGTGTATCTTGCCCTTGCCATGCCCACAACTGTAATTTCACATTTACTTGAGGTCACTTGATCAATATCTATCTCTCCTGCTAACTTGTAAACGCCAGGACAGACACCACTTTGGGTTTTTGTTGTTGTTTGAATCATCATTTCCCCAGGGCTTAGCACAGTGCCCAGCACAGAGCAGGCTTAGAAGGATATTCTAAGTACATAAAAGGCCTGGCACCTGGAAAGTACTCTGGAATGTTTCCTCCTTTCCCTTCCCTCTGGTTGAGAAAACTTCTCCTTATAAAGGGACTCTTCTAACTGTATAACTCTGCTAAAGAACCGGAGACACAAAGCTCTCAGTGCCGAATATATTTAAGTAGAAACGAGTTAAGTGCACAGATTATAAATATTTCCTCCTCAAGATTACATACCATTCAAAAATACTGTCTCAGTTCCTTTTCATGATTTAAACGGCGATTAAGGAAAATTACTCTTCAAGTCTGAATGTAATTACTGCCCTTTTCGCGGCAGTTTTTCCTGTGAGGAGGAGGAGCCGCAGAGCAGGAAGTGGAGATGGGGCCCTACTGCCCCTCGCCTAACTGGCGGATCTGGAGCGCTAAATGCTGTGCGGCTGCTCTTTCTCAACTCTCCTTCTCCAATTCTTTCTCAGGGGAATATACACAAGAAGGCGCAAATCAACAGTTGCCAACTGACCCAGGTGATAATGCCAAACCTGATGACACCTGCCTAGGTGAGGACTCAGCCCCCAGACCATGTTGCAAAGCCAAACTCACCATTTGGCTCCCTCCACCTTCAGTCAAAACTGCTCCTTCTTACAACAGCTAAGTTTTAAGACTCACTCAACGCCACTGTCCCAGAAGAAGGTAGAATTATCCTATTTCTCGGCCTACCTCTCACCTTGAAGTCCCAGGTGGTGCGGTAGTTAACAGAATGATTTACACTCTTAAGAATACAGAGCCCCAGGGCTACACATTTCCTTGAAGCTTTACAAATAGCCAACAAGGCACAAACGCCTATGTATTGCCAAGGGTGATGCATATCACCCACTGCATATTTTAAATCCTAGCCTGGCTTCAAACTGCAAGCCTTTTGGTGGGTATAATGGGGCATACACCCCAGAGCTTGCCCAGCATTCCAATAAAAGCTTCAGATAATTAAAAGTTTATATTTGCCTATAAAAGCTCCAGATCTACTTATTACTCAGTTCTTTTGCTGTAATAATTGATAACGTTGAAAGGCTTTAAAATGAGTGTTTTGTTTCTTCTACGAATAAATTTGTGGGTGATCCAGAGCTGGTGCTTAAAGTCAGAATTCAGAGCCACAAGGAAAATGACTTCATTGAAGTTGAACTGGATAGACAAGAGCTGAGTTACCAAAATCTACTAAAAGTGAGCTGCTGTGAACTGGGGATTAAGCCAGAGCAAGTGGAAAAAATCAGAAAGCTACCAAACACACTACTCAGAAAGGTAGGGTTTACAAGTTTCTAAATAGAGACTGGGCTCTAGGTGGGTAAAATTATGTTCTGTGAAGCCAATCACTAGCTTCTGCATTACTAATATGAAAACAAAATCCAAGACACTGGAAATTCTGGCTGCAGGACAGCCAAACATAGTAACTAGGTTATTTTCAATCTGGTGCTTCTACAGATTTGCTTACCTAATTCATCAACCCTTTTAAAATTGTCTGAATTACAACTAATACCCACATTTAAGACCCTAGTTCAGTATGGCCAGCCTCCCATCTCTACAAAACTGACTGGTCCCCAGGACAGAAAATATAAACCCACTCTTTATCTGCTTAGCAACAGTCAGCCTTTGCAATCTCAGGAAACAAAATTTGGGGCATATTTTTATATATTTTCCTGATTCAAAATACAAATCTCACTTTTTAACTTCTCACTTTAAAACTTATGTTTTAAAACCTATTATGATTCTTTAATGATTTTATAATTCCTTGTAAAATGGAACTGTACACATTAAAGACTTAAAAACTCACTCTGAGTTTTTGATACTGATGGCATTATTTTGGAATATCCTTGTTTTAGCCCAGTTTACATCAACTGGCTTATTTCTAGCTTGAGAGAACAGTATTAACATTTAAGTGTATTAATTTTAAAATGTGATCTTGTATGCAAATCATTAGCTAGCCATGGCATTATACATTTATTTCAGTATTTAATTCATTTGTATTAACTTTCTCTTAAAGATTCATTGTAAAAATTTTTCTTCTGCAGTTCACAGCATTAACAAAATGGATGTGGTTTTCACCCTTAAATATTGAGTGTAAGCTATAGAGCTGTAATAACCAAAATAACTATGATAATATCAGCTTTTTTGTTTTACCTTGAGTGTCTTGAATATTTCATAAAAATTAATTACAAACCACTTTATTCTAATTGGAAATGTGAAAATTTAGACTTTGGGAGAAATAAAACCCACAAAACTGGAAAAAAAAAAAAAAAAAAACTTCAGAGGAAAATTCTCATTTCTTTGGGCATTATTTTTTTTAAAAAAAGCAACTTTCGGGCTTCCCTGGTGGCGCAGTGGTTGAGAATCTGCCTGCCAATGCAGGGGACGCGGGTTCGAGCCCTGGTCTGGGAAGATCCCACATGCCGCGGAGCAACTCGGCCCGTGAGCCACAATAACTGAGCCTGCGCGTCTGGAGCCTGTGCTCGGCAACGAGAGGCCGCGATAGTGAGAGGCCCGCGCACCGCGATGAAGAGGCCCCCACTTGCCACAACTAGAGAAAGCCCTCGCACAGAAACGAAGACCCAACAAAGCCATACATACATACATACATACATAAAAAGAATGTAAGCAGACAAGAATAGCATTAAAAAAAAAAAAAATAGAAAATTAAAACTTACAATAATCTTAAAAAAAAAAAAAAAAGCAACTTTCAAAATGCCTTTAGCAATTCTTATTGGTGCCTTGGCTAACAGTATATTCTTTGTAAACTAAAAGTGGTGGGATGATCATACTTTATAGTTTTCTTTTTAAAATGCCCTGGCCTACAGTTTTTTCTTGGGCCTAAAGTTTTTTCAAATTGGGACTTCATTCCCTTTGGAAACCTGCAACATGGACTGAGGGGAAAAAAAAAAAAGACACACACACAGAAAAAACAATTCTCAACTGCTGACTTAGTTTACCATGTATAGACAGAGAGAAAACAATGCTTGGCCAATATAATTAAGCCTTTTTATCTTAACTTCACATGTATTTATGAACCATTATATAATTTCTTTTCCATATTAAGGACAAAGACATTCTAAGACTACGGGACTTTCAAGAAGTAGAACTCATTTTAATGAAAAATGGAAGCTCTGAACTGATAGAACACATACCGTCTCTGTTAGAGAAGCCCTGCTACAACAGCAATGCTGCAAAAATGACATATTAAGAAATCCCAGAGACAAAAAAACTGGAATCAGTATTTTGTAAATAATGAAGCCTGGATCGTACGTACCAGCTTGCTAGCTTCACATGTGTACTTATTACATTTCCTTGTTTGCAACTTCTCTGGGCTGGGAGAAGAGTACGTTCAAAATGCTTTGACAGGGCTTCCCTGGTGGCACAGTGGTTGAGAATCTGCCTGCCAATGCAGGGGACACGGGTTCGAGCCCTGGCCTGGGAAGATCCCACGTGCCGCGGAGCAACTGGGCCCGTGAGCCACAACTACTGAGCCTGCGCGTCTGGAGCCTGTGCTCCGCAACAAGAGAGGCCGCGATAGTGAGAGGCCCGCGCACCGCGATGAAGAATGGCCCCCGCTCACAGCAACTGGAGAGAGCCCTCGCACAGAAACGAAGACCCAACAGAGCCATAAATAAATAAATAAATAAAATTTTTTAAAAATGCTTTGACAAACAAAAGTATAAAAAAATTGTAAGTATGATACTTATCAACGCAAGTTTAGTTTGTAAAGTTGTACCCCAATCCTGATCAGGCATAGGTATGCACTCCTGAGATTCAGTCAGGACAAATGGCCAGGGTCTGTTCACATGAACTCCATTAAGGGCAGGGTGAGCTGATGAGCTGGGAAAGCCAGGACCCCACTTGGCACACTGGTTCAAATATCCCAGTTTCTAAAACCATCATTTCCTTTTTACACACTTTTTAACTTACCTATGACTTAACACAAGTAAGTAACCATCTTTGAGGGTACTTTTAACATACAACTTGCAGAAAAGCCAAGGCACAGCATACAGCATTGAACTCTATTAAACAGGTGGAAAAAAAAAAACCAAGTTGGCGCCCTCACTAACTAGCTCCAAGATGGGTTATGATCACATCCCATGCTAGGTTCTTCCCTACCACACCACCTGGAATCCTTCTGGGTCAACTTGCTAACTTCTAGTTAACAGCTGCTTGTTACCTTGGAAGCACTCATGCCTGACTCCATTTACCAACTTCCAACAAGACACACCACACTGTCACTTCTTTACACACGCGGGTGAAATGATCTCTAATCCTCATGGAACTGAGACCTTAAGGCTAATCCTTAATTACCAGAGACCTCCTGGGCAAGTACAATGTCTTGTCTCCTCCAGTACATTCAACAGGCCACTGTTCTCTCACCTCCAAATTCTTAATAGGTCACCTTTGATGAAGGGTGAAGGGACACTGAGGCATTAACATCAACACTTATCGCAACCAATACCAAAAAGGTGGAAAATGTTCTGATTAGGGCAGGTGAAGTGTGTACCATTTCATTCATGAAATGAATGAATATGAAACCTGAATCTGCAATTTACTTAGTGTCCATGGGATTATGGTAGGAGCACCTCAGCACTGAACGTAAGCCCAGCATCTAAGTCACATTTCTAAAAAAGCATGGCCCCTAATGAAAGCCAATTCCACCCAGAGCTTAGTGTTCCATTGCCAGGACTGTGACAGGGGATGACAGGGGGTCAATCCCCATATGTCATGTCCCTAAGTTATTTTCAATTTTTTCTTAAATAAGGTAAATGTAGGGAGGGACTTAGGGTTGGTTAATGGCCCAAAATTACCGTTTGTGGAAAAGTGAGATTTTAGGTGGTTTTTAAGTGAACACGGTAGAATAAATTTATTTGAAAAAAACTACTGTTGGGAGGAAAGCTTACAATAGCAGAACCTGCAGTGTTGCCTAGTGGTTAAGTACAATAAGATCAATAGGGCAGCAACTTAATTACAAGGTTGATAAGCAAATTCAAAACACATACCCATTCCAAGTTAATACAGCCTGCACCAAAAACATATTTTCTATAACCAACATAGTTTTAAGACTGCAGATTATAAAAATCTGAAGCTTCAAGAGTAATTTTTATTTTAAATTATTTTTTTAATTTTTGGCATGCAGGATCTTAGTTCCCTGACTAGGGATCGAGTCTGCGTCCCCCCAAGTGGAAGCGCGGAGTCTTAACCACCAGACCACCAGGGAAGTCCCAAGAGTAATTTTTATTATGTATTTCATGCACTGATTGTAAAACTAATTTCTAAGGTGCACTTCCCGAGAGGTTCTTTTTCTGGTACCTGAAATAAATCAGGTACCAGAATGCTATCCTAAAGAGTTCCACAACATATTTAGGAATGGTCTAGAATTCTTAGTTGTTCATAATGTATGTTCATTTAGAATGGAGTGACCTGCGGTGCGCAGCTGGAGGTAAGAGGGCCACTGCTAACTGATACAGGGACTTTTAGCTACATGAACTTCATGCACCTGTAGGTGCCTTTAAAGTCTCAACCACTTCCCCCTTCAAGAGCAAACATTATTTAAACACTTCATGGTATTCCTATTAAGAGTAGAACAAGAACATAGAGCAGCCCCTCTGAGGTGACAATGTAACTTGAACAAAGGGAAGGATGTGCTGACAGGTCAGGAGAATGGCTCTTCTCACCTCAGCAGTTTCCCTTCCTGGATTGGCATAAATCTGACAGAAAAGCTTTCTTGGAAGCTGCTTACACAGCAGAAGCAGCACCAGCTCCCTGGCGGACATCCAAATGAAAATAACATCAAGACAAAAATAATGTATCACAAAGAAAACATACATTTAGGCCCTGTTTCTAGCTTTCAAAGACTACAATTAAGACCCTAAATCTGGCACTCGAGAAACAGTACCCTTTACATCTGCTACTCACTGAAGATTAATTTCATGAAACACATTGTTTATGTATGTTTTACTACTACCTTCACCAAGACCTTTTCCCATTTTTTAATTTAAATTTTATTAAGAAATATCATACATACAAAAGCACATACACATACAGTTTAAAAAAGAAACCACCCACCCAGCTTCAGCAATCACCACCAGTTCCTCTGAAGGCTCCTCCTTGCCCTTCATGATTTCCCTCCAACCCTCCAATGTACTGAATTGTGTTAATCATTTCCTTGCTTTCCATTTACCATATATTTAACGGCCTGGTTTTGACCTTCACAGAAACAGAACCACAGTGGATGTATTCTTCTGCAACTTGCTTTTTTGACCATTGAGACTCCTCGTTCACATGTGCAGCTGTAGTTCAGTCTGACTTCTACGTAATTCCTCTATAGGAATACATCACAGTATTTATCCAGTGGACTGCTGGACGTTTGAAGTCTTTCCAGTTTGTTTTCATTTCCTTTTCTTCCTATTACAAATGATGCGGTTATGACATCTTTACATCCATCCCCTGGCACACAGGCATAAGAGTTTCTCTAGGGTATGTATCTAGGGGTGGAATAGCCACAAGAAGTTATGGCACAGTTATGCCAAACTGTTTTCCAAAGCTGTTGTTCCTAAACATTTTTAAAGCTGTTGACAACTGATCTATTTGGGATGGCTGAGGGGAAGAAATAGATCAACTATGAAACTCTCAAACTGCATTTTTAAACTAGAAAATTAAAAAATCTAATACAACAAAGAAAAATACATTTACTTCTCTTTTACTTGAAATGTACTTTTGAAAACTACATGTTTAAACTTAAAATTCCTATCTCCTATGTCTCAAATGCCTCTAAATATACTGAGAACAGCAAGATTCAGAACGTACGCTATACTACCATATATCCTAAAAGATTCATACATAAATGCTTACATCCCTCACCCCCACCTCCCCACAAAAACCACTTGGAAAAACAATTCTTAACACTAGTAGCTCCTGTAGAGGAGGAAGAGAGGGACAGGACTAGAAGAGAGACAGATCACTAAACACTTCTGTTGTTTTTCTGAACCATATACAAGCATTACAATTGTCACACAAAATTCTTAAAAAGCAGTCACCTGGGGTTCTTTCATAAACTAAAAATCAGTCCAAACTCAAACCTGAAAACCAAACCTGAAGGAAGTCCCATCCCACAGAAAATATACACAATTCTCAAATTTTTTTGTTTCATGCACATTTAGAACGTTTAAAAACATTCGCACAGCTCACCTACATTGCATTTTTAAAAGCAAAGAATGTACAGAAGCTCAAAAAACTTTCACCCTAAATTTTTCAGTTTTAACATCTCTAGAAAGTTTTAATCAGGTAGCTGAACTCAACCTACATGCAGTCAAAGTGTTCTCAGACCTTAGAAATAGGGCTGGTTATCCTCTGTGACACTTAACTATATTGAAGAAACCAGACAGATCACCTGCAGGTGAGTAATGCTATAAGGAAAGAAGGTAAATGTCTCTAGGCTAGCAATATGATTAGCTCAGGAAGGCAAGAAAGGTGTTTTAATTTAAATTGAAAAATTACTGTATTATAATCTGTTTGAAGAAAAACTGTCTTAACAAAAAGGGCGATGATGCAGTGTCTCTACACTGCAGAAGGGAGGATGCCAGAACAGCAGACTCAATTACCAGGTACCCTTGAGAGGCACAATGGAAAGTAAGCTAGCAGACCAGCACTACAGTTGACCAACTAAAAATTCATCCAATTTATTTTAATTAATAAACTGTTCTTTATCTTTTAGTGATACATGCAGAAATATTTACAAATTAAATATGTCTGAGACTTACTTGAAAATGACACGGAACACACACAAAGAGTAAGAATGGCCATTGAGTGATGGACTTTAATAAAAGTTAACTACACTTTCCTACTTTTGTGTCTTAAATTTTCCAAAATTAAAAAAACCCTGATTGCTGATTCCAATCTTATCAAGTAATCTTCTGGTTAATAAAAATTGGCTCCCCTTAAAGGCTTTTCAAAGAGACGCATTAAGCCAACTGACAACTTTTTGGTCTACATGACAGAAATGTGTATTTCTTAGTGTAAATTAGCACATGGCCTCTATATTGGATTCTGTGAATTTGGTTAGTAATAATAATTTCCTCTTGAGCCTGATAATTTTGGGTGTTGGGTGTGACCCAACTTCTAGATCTCCACAACTAAGGCCAGACCTTAGTCATGGACACCTCAAGGGACCAGGCCTCCCCCTCAAATCCTGCATTAACTTCAACAGTGATCCATGCAGATGAAGATGAAAATGATGAAGACTTCATGAACTTGTTTAGTGTACTTCATTAAAATAAGTTACCTACTGATTCTACATGAGGCAGAACAGAACAAAGCTGGCACTTTTAATACCCTCATGATTTAATACCTTAATACTTAAGTAAATTTCTTCTGTTTTTAATACTTAGAATATGAATAGAATAGAATAAACTATCACTTTATGACCTTTATTCCTACAACCACAATCTTGTCCAACTACACAAAGCAGTGCTTTGGGAGGTGGTCGACTTTGTGTTAGACTGTTTCCCATCTTACATTAATCCTCCCATGAATCATCTCTGACAAATTCAGAGATAACCCATCCATCTACTGCTGCATCTCCAGGATTAGCTAGGTAAGCCAGGAATGCTCCGTCCCCATAGCATTATCTCATACAAAGCCTCTGAAGTGGCAGCTTCATTATTTTCCAAAGCTTGGTGGAGGGTATTTTAGTAAATTCTGTAGCCTATTATTATGCCTATTAGAATGAATACAGTGGCATAACAGTAAGGCAGTGGACCACAAGGCAGAGACCTAGATCCCATGTGCTAGTTTCTCCACCAACATGGAGCCATAAGTCACTGCGTGAGTCATTTAACGCACTAACTCAAGTTTCCCCACCTATAAACTGATGACAATATCTGAAAATTATAAAGCACAGAGAACTGCCATGGTATATGTAGCTGGAGCTAATATTTTTACACAGTCACAAGCTGGCTATAGGTAGAAACGTGCTGCCAAATTTGCTGTACACGATCCCCCCACATCCCCATTACCTTAAGCATCAGTTTTTTTTTTTTAATCCTTGTTATATGTACCATACACCCCATACATAGAAATAAATACATTTATAATCCAACAAGACCAGGTTAAAAAAATCTTGATACAGGATTTTAAGACCAAAAACTAGTTAAAAGTTCTTGAAATGCTCTTCTACATCATTATTTCATAGCTGGAGGATGATAGTGTTCGTCAGAAGGACATTTTGAATTTTCTACTACTAAAGAAATCTCTCAGGGATGTAAAAATATATTCTAGTTCATTGTATATCTTTGTTATTAAAAGCATAATTCAAATGTATTCATAACTACCCCAAATTGAAGCACCATTATTTAAAACATTTAAACTGTGGAAATTCTATAAAAATTAGTCTTAAACAGAACAAATCAGATAAAACTGTACACCAACATCTCTAGTAACAGCGTATCTCACATTTAAAACAAGGGACTAGTTCAGAGTCAATAACTTTATTAGAAAAAGATTAATACTAAAACTTTTCAATGACAGAGACAAATTTGTAACAGAAAGTCAGAGATACTTTATTTTCACTTCTAAATCCAAAGGCTAGGTATAGCAGAGTTGTAAAAATGGAATCCCACTTAGTCTGATTCACACAAATACTAACGTTTAATCTCGTTTTCAAAGTCCAAGAATGAAAACTTGCAATTAAACACTGAGCAAGCCACATATTTAGGTAATATTTCTTAAAAAGTCTTAAAGAAAAAAATATGATACAGGACCTAAGTTTTCAGTGGCATATATATGCTATTAATACATGTTCTGAAATCTGGTAGGTCACATCAGTCCTGAATTAATTTTTAATAAAAAAAAAACAAAAAAAACTAACTGAGCTTTATACTTTTTCTATGCCACTATAGTTTTCTTTCACCTCATTTTAATGTCGATCTTCACTTTATGCCGTTTTCAGTTTTCTTCCAAGAATCTTCGAACAGTATTCCTACAAGGCAAAATTTGGGGAAAAATGATAATTAGACAACATGTAAAAGGCAAATTTTTATGACTAAGTGGCCCAGTCATTAACTGCTAATTAATATATGTATATGGAATGTTTGTATTCTTTTAAATTATCAAGGCATCAGTGTGGTCTCTTAAAGCCATATGCCTGTGTATGCCTGCCTATGTTTGAATGGCTCACACAAATTTAACACTATACTGCTGTCCTAGAAAAGGATTGTCATCGACAAATCAACTAATTGGTACTTCCTTTCATTAGGAATATTTAATCCCATGCCACTAGCCCAAAGAATGAACAGTTTACAGGTTTTAAGAACTCTTATAAAGCCTGACTTTAAATAGTTCTTTAAAAACCCAAATTCATTCTATATGGTTCATCAGTTCTTTGTATTTGTTTGAAGGTGGCTGTCCTTGCTATTCACTGCTGCTTTAAATGTATCAGCCAGTGATTATTCCTATTATACCTATGGCTGACTGCAAATTCTCCTACACAGTAGGAAATATTAAACACATACCTCTTAAAGACTTGAGAATTGCATTGAATGTAACAAGGCGAATAATATGAAGTGTTTATTGTATTTAAAATTCTTTAAAGATATCTAATTCTGGGCACCACTGCATCCCTACACACAGTTGAAAAAAAATTCCATTCTGTTAACATTTGATTATAAGTTTTCACGCAATACACAAAAAACCCCTCTGTGCTTCTTGTAAAGAACAAAAAAGATACACAACAGTTAAGCGTAAAGATCACAGGCAATAGCATTCAAACATGGATGTGGGTAGAGAAAGGAGTACCTGGCATGAGTACCTGCTTAGTTTGACTGAATCCTTGATTTTTAATTTGGCTTTTCATGGGCCGCTCACAACACCAACGCTGTGTGAGGTATGGTAGTCAGCTGCAATAATTCATAAACCCTACACTTCCATCAATCCAATGCTACTGGCTCTCGAGTTACAGAACAAACTGCATTAGAATGCAAGGCAATAAAGCAAAAAACTAGAAACATCCTTGACAAAGAAATACTAGCAGTTTAATTAAAACAAAGTAGTCCAACATGTGCCTCAGAAATATTTAAGTTTTTAAAGCATATGTCTCTGCCAATGTACCAACACAAGATGGACTTAATACCAAAAAGAAAAAAAAAAACAGTTCAACCTTTTTATTAAAAAAAAAAACAAAAAAAAAAACAAAAAAAAAAAAAACAAGAAATGACAGCAAAATCCCTAAAAAAAGGATAATTAACTTTTCAATGGCGACTATATTACAAACGTTGGGTAATAATTTCCAAAGAGGCACACTAATGGGGGGCACGAGTCTGCTACAAAATAGCTGAGACAAAACAATGTACCTCAAAATGTTTTGCAGGACTACACTGTCTTTTCCTTCAGAAGATGCTTTTGTATGTCTTCTTACTCGGCTTAGTTCCATCTTCATCTGTGCATACTTACGCTGCACTGTCAAACAGTAACAAAAAGCCCTAATCAAAGTGAGAAACAATACACTTACCTCTGTCTGATCTGAGGTCTTATCAGATCAGTTTTAATTGGACTGAGTGTCACCTTCAGATTTAATGTCTTCACTGGTCCCATTGACCTCATTCTTAGTATCACCTTCCTTTGATTCAGTGTTTGTGTCTTCACTCTGTTTTTCTCGACTACTGGACTTCACACTACTTTTTTTATCATCAGATCCCCTCTTTTCTGCCATAAAAGAAGACATTGATCGTGGATTTTAAAGTAAAATACAATACATACATAACGCTTTGAAAAGTGAAAACAATTGAGAGATGAAAAGACAATCATTTCCCATAGACTGCAAGTAACAGTTTGATGAATCTATCAAAGGGGTAAAAAATTTGTAATTTACAAAGGAGGGAGAGAGCAGGACAGGGAATTAGAGAAAGCAAAAGGTAAAATAGTGGGCAAATTCTCTCAAACTGATGAGAGGTACACGTAACACCAAATCACTGCAGAATCTAAAACTTAAGGAGATTTCATTTGGGGTAAAGAACATCAAAAGGCAATGGGAAAGGTATGAACGATAGTACAAAAAAACTGTGTTCACATGAAGTAAATTAAGTTAAAAAAGTAAAAATAGTAACTGCAAAAGGTGAAAAAAGGTGAACATTTTATAGGCATGTTTCTCCAACTATATATTTTTAAATGCAAAAGATGACTTATACCTATATATATTTGAATACCCAAGAGGGACAAGCCCAACAAAAGAAAGTGGATCTTAAATCCCATTCCAAATACTGAACTTCTGTGCTTTGCTAATAAAAGTAACGTATGTGCCATCTCAGAATTGTTTTTCCAAAAGGAGGAATTAAAGTTCAACTCAGCTGCAAATAAAGGATGGAAAAAAAAAAAAAGTCAACTTTTCCTTCTGTTTTCTTTGGAATGGTGAAACGCCAGACTAGAGGCAAAAAATGGTACATGGAGCAAGTATGTTCTAGCTTTTTCAGTTCCAAGTATTGCCTAACAAAAGATTTCTACAGAAAATGTTAAAGCAAACTATCAACACAAACCTTCTGGAAAAATTATTTTTCCCTTTAAACTAAGTTAAGAATAGCTGGTCTAGCAGAGTACTTCATAAGATAGAAAGAGGTTTTAAGAGAAGCAGAACCCTCTAAGATTCTAGACAAAGTGTTAAGACACAACATTAAATAACTGGGAGAGGGATGGTAATGAAAACAAAATATGGTATGGGGGTGGGGGGCACTCATTCAAAGAACGTAAGAATTGAAGATCTTATGTGAAGGAGCATATTCAGTCCATAACACTTGCAAAATGCACGAAGCAACGTCCAAGTAGCTGACTGCAGGACTTGCTTCACGTCTGTCTGTCCACTTATGAGAACTGTGCCAGTACAGTGTGCTCTAACTGACCTTGTGGGAAAGTCCTCCCTTTGTGCCTTATGGGCTTCTCCGGTGCACAGGTAGCTTCAATGAGGAAGAGTCGTCTTGTTGCCCCGTAGAGGACTAGTAGTCAGTCCAATAATCTTATCTTCTGCCCTATATAAATATGGTAGATCTTAATAGTCCTAAGGACATCCACAAAGTGTGGTGGACTTCAGGGCTATGGATTAAAAAAGGAACCTCTCTTGACAAAGAGAGCACCCTAAATTGGTTGGTGGTTAAGAAAGATAGGTTTGTGCAAGAAACCACTTTTCGTCTGTGGAGTCAGATAAAGTGCTTTCATTACAGCACATGGAGTAGTGAGCTCCCTCTTATTCATCGCCATTATCAAATGCTTGCTACTGCTCGTATCTGACCTCAAAGTTCAGGCCTTCAGTTATTTATACGGAGTGCCTAATTGGCCACACGGTATTTTCAAAAGCCAATAAATCATGTCACTTCTAAAAGAGATCCCAACGTTTAAAATAAATCTATAATGGCATACCCAATCTTTCAAGATGGACCAGATGCAGAGTTTTCTCTGAATCAAGTCTTCACTCCTTCCTTCACATCTCACCAGGAAAATCCCTGTTTGTCCATAATCTAAACACAATGCAGCTTATTTTACTTAAACAAAAGTTTGATTATATTCCACGATGTGATCATTACAATAAGGATCATAGTTTAGCAATTCAACTCATCTTTTCTGCTCTCTCTAGAAATTACACAAACTGTTTTTAAGTCAGACCAGTGACATTTATTGCTCAACTTTGATCCCAGATAGTTATGAAGGCTAGCTAGCTTTTGTCCCTGAGAACCAATGCAACTATTTTAAGTGTCACAAATGAGGATACAGCAAAGAGCTTTAGTTCTCAGAGAGAAGTGATTAATTTCATCTCTGACATCCATATCTGGCTCTTGAGAGTTGACCCATCATCCCCAAAATACATTACACAGAAAGTCTTGCAAAAAGGTTGGGTGAAGCTTTCTTAAAACTAATATAGTCAGTTAACTCTTGGTATCAATTGCCTTTTGAATCACAAAAGTAATTTCTGAACTTAAATGGCAAATACTAAAGCTCACAAGAGCAAGTTTTCAAAATTATCCTGTTTCCTACTTTTTAACATTTGCTCCATGTTGTAGAAAAAGCGAATATATGTAAATATTTTTAAAAAGAGAAGATGCACTTATTTGAGGAAAAATAAAACACACACACAAAAAAAATCCATTGTTTGTGCTGCTAGTTTCCTAACTCAGTTAAACCCCACAAAAACTATAGACTAGTTTCATAAAAGAAAATAATGAGTATCACATACACGTCTAATATAATAAATTCAAACAGGAGCACACATATTATGTTGGTGATCAAACATGGACACAGATAGGCAGAACAGGATGGAACAAGCAGAGCCAAGAAAATCAGAAATAAGCCCTTTCTCTCATTCCTGAAAACCATGCAAAGCAGAATAGCCCAGTCAATACAAAATGACAGACGCACAAAGAATCTGAAGAAAACGCAGAAAAGGCGACCCTAATGATTAAAAGAATTATCGTTCAATGAAGGCTAAGTTGAAAGATGAGAATATCCTTGTGAAAACATGCCAAAGACAAAATGAAAAAGTCCATTAAGAGTGCACAGTGAACCAGCTACTGGAATGCCACAGAAAACCAAAGGAAAAAGTAGAGGGGACAGAGCATGTTGCTTCAATAAAAAACATGGTAAGACACATGTAAGGCATTCAACTACTACAAACTTAGAAGTACCGAGTTAAATGAATGCTGTACATGAGCACCAATGCAGTAATGTACATTTACTCTGCAAGACATATTATGGAACACTGCAGCAAGTAAAAAAAAAAAAAAAAAAGTTGCCAATAACCAAGAATTCTACACCTTAATAAGCCTAAAAGGTAATGCAATACTTGGAAGAAACTAAATGATAAGCCTTCAAGTTATGAATTGAAGGATGTGACTTTAACATGTTCTAAGAAAACACCAGGCCAACTGTCATTCTCACAAGTCAGAGCAGGAGGGGGGAGAATAATGCCTGTCTCCTACTGAATGGTATTCATCATAAGTGAAAATGAGTATAGCTTGAAGTGGAACTCTGCCTGTGTCTGAAGAAAAGTGAGTCGGTGGGGAGACAAGAAAGTGAAAACAGTCTCTTAATAAATTAAATTCTCATAAAAACTAACCTTTCTCCTTGGATTTTCTATCTTGTTCTCTGTCCCGACTTTTGCTCCTGTGCTTATATGACTTTCGATCTCGGCTTTTTGATCTTCTTCGATCCCGACTACGAGATCTATGCTTTCTTTCTGATCTATCATGGCTTCTGCTTCTTCGTCGATCTCTGCTTCTTAAATAATTTGAAACAAAAGGAAAGCAACTTCAGCTGATATTACAGTAAGAAAAAACCTTGAAGAATTACATACTGTTGAATAAATAAGAAGATTAAAAGCAAAACTTACCCTTAAAGGCAAAAGAATAGAATCTACTATTAAAACATATTTACATTAGAAATCTTAAAAACTGAAAATCCTTCTAACTTCAATTTTTCAAATAGGTAGCCCTACCCAAAATAATTTGATTTAAATGTCTTCTCAGAATCAATGAGAAGAGAAGCACTTAAAAGACCATCCAGTACACTGACTTCCTAATAAGACTGCATCAAACCTCCCTTAGACTGCCTCAGAAATAGCAATGAAGTTGCCTCAAAGATGGATTCATTCAGATTCAATTCTCATAATCCATCCTCATGCTTAATGAGACTTAAGAGAGTCAAGTACCAAGGAATATCACTAGTAATTACTACTGCTTATTGCACACTCACTATATGTCTAGCACTGTCTCATGTGTTCAATATACCTGCTTCGCCTTCTTTCTCTACTTCGTGATCTTTTGTGGTCCCGAGACCTGCTGCATCTTCGGTCAGAAGTTCGGCTTGAGTGCCGACTCCTTGATCGACTCCTCTTTCTTCTTTCTCTGTCTCGAGCCCTTTCTTTTTCTCTTTCTTCCTCTTCTCTTCGTCTTTTCCTCTCTCTTTCTTCCCTTTCTCTCTCCCTTTCTTTTTCTCTTTCTTCTCGTTCTTGTTTCTCCTTTTTTAAACGCTCATCACGATCAGGTTCTTCAGTTCTTTTTCTTAATTTTTCCTAAGGAAACAGAGTTTGATTTTTTTTTTTTAGAACTATATAAAGACACTGTCAAACAAGGGCTACCTAATGTGAAGCATTTTTAGACCAACTTATGGAATTTGATGCCCTAAAAGTGAAATGGAGAAATCTCAACACCATGTATGTACACAAGATATCTGACTAATCCTCAGAAATATTCTTTCTCCCAAATTCCTAGCACTACAGAGTAAAAAAAATAAAGCGCTTTGCTAATCCAATGAATAGCAGAACATTATAGGGATTATCGCTACCTCAAATAACACAGTCAGCAAAAATATCAACGAGAGGTTTATATCTCTATGTCATCAATTTTTAACCATACTAAAATAAAGTACTAGCTATAGCTAAAATACATGTTTATAAGAAACTTACTTTTAATTCTTCTACAGTAGCTTTAATTTTGGCATAGCCCATGTGCTGTTTTCCCATCAAATGGTCATCTACCCGGGACTGGGCATCTCCCACTATCAAAAAGGCTCCACACACTTCACAAACTTCCATTTGTTTTTCTTGGGCAGCAAAACTTTCAATTGTCTGAAATGATAAATCAGTTATTATAAGAATATCTGAGGAAGACAGAACAAACAAATCTCCCCAAAAGTACTTAACATTTAGAATAGATTTTTAATTTTGTCAACTGCTACCTTCCATTTCCCCAAAGCCATAATACTGAGCAGCAACTTTTAGAGAGAGGAAGTATGACAGCAGCAATCAACTTTCCACATCACCCAAGAAGTACTTAGACTCCATCCCTCAACTCCAACAAAGAAAAACCTACCTATACCACCTCAAAAAAGCTACCTATTTTAGTCTGAATTCATTTCTCGTTTGGTTCAACAGGTTAAAGATGTGGACTCCATATTAAAAATGTTTTTCAAAATCATTAAGGAATTGAACTCACTGAGTATAATCTGAACATATCCTTTTAATATTTGGGAACCAATGACCAATTATATTCTAGCATCAATATCCAAAACATGTATTTTGTATGTACAAATACATACACTGATACAAAATACATTGTATCAAATACATTGATACAAAAACATGTATCAATATCCAAACATTATATTCTCTAACTGAAAGTTAAGAAAGTAGAAGGCATTATTAAGAGTATACCAATTCTGTACTAAGGTAAATACAAACTGAGTAATTTGTTCTAACAAAAAATAAATAAAACCCAGGCCCAAATGAATACTTATGATCTAAGGCACAGGTTGGCAAGCCAGCGGCTAGAGGCCTGTTTTTGTAAAGTTTTACTGGAACAAAGCCACATCCAATTGTTTATATATTGTTTAAAGCTGCTTTTGTAATATAAAGGCAGAGCTTTTATATTACAAATCTTGTGACCTTCAAACCTAAAATATTTACTATGTAGCCCTTTAAAATAAAGTTTGCTGACATTAGAAAATTGTTCTCAAATCGGAATAGATCCTAGTAATTCACAGTGAACAGCCTGGGTAAATCAAAATGAGGTTGCTACTCACCGAAGTTGTGGACCTAAGTAATTCTCTCTCTTCTTTTAACTGTTCAACTAATTTCATCATTCCCTGGGCTTCTTCTACTTTTCCTTCAGATCCTAATTCTTCAATCTAAGGGGAATTTAAAAAGCAGTCAGGATATCTTTCTAACCACACTATCCAATTATTTTTCTTTTTACCCCAAGCTTCATTAGCATTTAGCGGTTGTTTTGGGTTTTTGTTTGGTTTTGTTTAGTGAAGCCCGCATTAATTATGTATACTTGACAGAACAGCAAATTTCTAAGGTGCACAATTTTGTAAGGTTTGATTCCCATGAAATCAACACCACCATCTAGATAATAAACATATCCATCACCCCAAAGGTTTCCTCCTGCCTCTTTGTTGTATCTCCTCCCAAAGCAACCACTGATCTGCTTTATGTCACTATAGACTAGTTTGCATTTTCTAGCATTTTATTTAAATGGAACCATGCACTTTTTTTTCCTTCTGTAGGGCTCTGGCCTCTTTCACTCAACCTATTATCTTAAGATTCATCCACACTGTTACATGTAGTTAATTCCTTTTTATTACTGAGTAGT